>NC_140797.1:7095208-7695208 GCF_037176805.1 Vigna unguiculata
ATCACAAACTAAGTTTATTGATACATAGAGAGCATTTTAGTCCTTTTAGCTATCTTCTTGTATTACTTGAACTTGCCTCATTCTTTTATTTAGCCTTGGAGATTATGTTTTTCAATGCCCTTCCTTCTTGCAATGTCAACACCTTCCGTTTTGACTTCTAGATTTGGACCTATACTTCCCTTTGTTAAAAAAATTTAAAAAAATTTAAAAAAATTTAAAAAAATTTAAAAAATTCAAAAAAGCGAGGAGCTGACACGTGACACATACTTAACGGTGTTAGTTCTATACTAATGAAAATGACTTAATTGTTACTAATTTACAAAAATGTGGATTTAATTGAGACTAATAAAAATACGATGACCAAATTGAGATTTTAGTACAAAAAAGAAGACCAACGAAGTATTTTAACCTTAAAATTACTCGAGCTAACCTTTGTAAATCTCCATTTTGCATGCAAGCTAGTAGCATGGTCATCACATCCACTGTCATCATGCTTCGTCTTCTCATGACTCAAAAGAGAAGATTTCACATCATCATGGTTTAAACGCTCACACCCATATATTATAGTTTGTCGAAAATGTTTGAATGATGGGTAAAGAACATAGCAACATCATTAATTAGCGTTCACTAGATAATTTCTATGCCATATTTTTAACTTCACAACCAGTGAAATAATATATATATATATATATATATATATATATATATATATATATATATATATATATATATATATATATTCTTATGTAAGGCCTTACATCCATACGAAGAATTGTTAGTAATTTTGGGTCATGCATATATATGATACATAATTAAATGTGTTAGATCCATTATTTATAAAGCCAAATAATAAAGTGATCTGACTAAATTAAAGATTTGGCTAAAGGCATATGTCATGAAAATAAATATTGTGTAGAGACCATTTAGTAATTTCTAATTTGATGAGGGACCAAATTAGAAATATTAAAACTTAAGTAATTCAGTTTATAAATGATTGTGGTCCCCTCCTGAGAACACACACAGAGTCATAACGTACTTTTCCTGTTCCTTTCTCTCTATCCCCATCAAGAGAGAAAACCAAAGGGAAATAAGGGTGCTCTACAGGAGAAAGATCACTGATCAGTAGTGCTCTAAAGGACATCGTTATGGCTAATTCAGGTACGCTTCCGTTTACTGTTTACAGCATGATTATCAGTATAGGATATTGTGTATGAGTTTATGATTGATTATTAGGATCATATTATGTTTATGCTTACAAGAATGTATCATTGTTGCAATATATCAAGATGATTGGATATCATCTTTTTGTATAAGGAGTTTAATTTTGACCACAATGGTGATGTGGTTTTATCAAACAAAACCTTTTGTAACATATTTGTTGCAATATATCAAGATGATGTGGTTTTGACCACATGATTGGATACATAATTGAATCACAGAAAGAATCGTATTATCATTTTCATTCCATTCAGATTGTGTTTCTGTGGAAGACTTCTTCTCTTTTTGAGAAAGTATTACTTTCAAGTTTTGTTGTGTTAACCACAACCATCATATGAACTTGCCACATTCCAAAGTTGGTGTGTTCATCAAACAATTAAATGTCAAATTTTATAATTATAATTCTTAATACAAAATTTTACAAACCACTTTATGCTATGGTAATAGTTTGTTATAATAAATGTACAAATAAAATAGAAATGTAACTACACAAGTGGTTTAGTACATACACCCACTAGTAACAACAATTATTATATAAACCAGTGAAAACACTTCACTTTTTTTTATTTTAAAATAAATATAAATAACTTTTTATTTATTTTGTAGATAATTTATTTTATTAAAGATACTTATTTTAGTTTAAAAATGATTAATTTAAAATAAAAATTAAATGAATAAAAGTTAAATCTAACCAAACGGTAGATAAAAAATGAAAAAAAAATATTTTAATTTAAGAAAAAACAATTATTTATTAAAAAGTAAAATTAAGAATAGAAATATGGACACTAAAATGGAGTAGTATAGATATTTGAAATGAAAATAAGAAAATAATAATGATGATAACTCAACACTCAAATCCCAAAAGTTCAAATGCACACAAAGTACCTCATTATTTTCTCACCGATGTATGGACTAACACCTCTAAATAACAAAGAGAAATATAAATAACTAATGTATTTTTAAGACAGTAATACTATTATGTTACAACTATTGTTATTATTATATTCACAAATGAGAATGTCTTTAATGTATAAACATTGCATGCATGTGAGGATCATACATTACATACGAAGTGATATTTCTTCAATCCTCGCATATTATGTGTCTTTAGACTAAAAGAAATAATTAATTGAAAAGAAAGAAAGAAAAAGAATCATATTTAACAAAAGTAAGTTTTGGAATACCCTTGATTAAATACATCAAATATTAGTCTTATACTCATGGATAAAAATATTTGTTGACAAAATTAAGAAAGATTGAAAGCATACGAACTTACATGTCCTTGGTAATGGTGTGGATTAAGGACCAAAATCATGGTTTAGGATGGATGACTTTTGTTGGTTTTATTGAAGAGAGAAAGTAGGGTCGAGGAGCACGTGGGGAACGAAAAATCCAGTGTGGGAGATGACAGTAGTTGATCACTTGTCCCGCGCTGCCCTCACTCAGTCTCTGTGGATCACCATATTCACGCACACGCTTCTCTCCTTCGCACCATTCATACATTCATTCCACTCTTTCTCTATAAAAATATTTTCCCTCAAATTTCGCCACCACTCTCTCCCCGCTCCATGGACCTCCGCCGTCGATCCTCTTCCGCCGCCGCCAAGGCCTCCGACGCTCTCCCCCTCCCCCTCCACCTCACCAACGCCTTCTTCTTCACCCTCTTCTTCTCCGTCGCCTACTACCTCCTCAACCGCTGGCGCGACAAGATCCGCGCCTCCTCCCCCCTCCACCTCCTCTCCCTCTCCGACATCGCCGCCGTCTTCGCCCTCCTCGCCTCCGTCATCTACCTCCTTGGCTTCTTCGGCATTCACTTTGTCCAGTCCTTCGTTACCCGTCCTGCCGACGACGACGTAGAACCATCGGAATGCACCTCCCTCGACAAAGTCGACGGCCAAGAAAACGTCATGATGGCCGACTCAGTAACCAAGGGAGCTTCACAACCTTCTCCACTTCACTGTACGGAACCAGTGAAACTTGTTGCGTGCGGAGTCGACAATGGCATCATGGAACCGGTTCTTAAAGAAGTTGTTTCCTCCGTTGACAGAGTCTATCATGATGAAGACGACGTCGTAATCGACTCTGTCGTAAACGGGAATGTTCCGTCGTACTCTCTTGAATCGCGTCTCGGCGATTGTCGCAGGGCTGCGGCGATCCGGCGAGAGGCGCTTCAAAGGACCACGGGACGGTCGCTAGGAGGACTGCCTCTGGAGGGGTTTGATTACAATGCAATTCTCGGGCAGTGTTGTGAGATGCCGGTGGGGTATGTACAGGTTCCGGTGGGGGTGGCGGGGCCGCTGCTGCTGGACGGGGCGGAGTACACGGTGCCGATGGCGACAACGGAGGGGTGTCTGGTGGCGAGCACGAACAGAGGGTGCAAGGCGATCTACGCGTCCGGTGGCGCTACTAGTGTGGTGTTGAGGGATGGGATGAGTAGGGCGCCAGTTGTGAGATTCGCGACGGCAAATAGGGCTTCGGAGTTGAAGTTCTTTCTGGAAGATCCTCTCAATTTTGATACCTTGGCCGTCATTTTCAACAAGTCCGTGTTTTCTTCTATGGTTTTCTGTGTTGGTGGAGGAAAAGGGGATTGTTGTTTTCTGTTTTTGTTTTTCCATATATTTATTTATTTCTGATCTTAGTTTGAGTCTGGCTTGTAAATGTGGAGTTACCTAAATGGGAAGTTAAAGGTAATTAATTCCCTGAAAGTAGAATGCTTTTCTCCATGATTTGAACTTGTCAGAATTTAAAATGTTTTATTTGTTATGGTTAATGTGATTATACGTTTGATGTTGATTTTCTTTTATCTTGTTTTGGTTGATGGTTAAGAAATCCATTATTTCAAATCAGTGTCATTTTTTGTTTGTTGATTTGGGTCATGCTAAGTTTGATCTTGATGGATTTATCTCTGTCAGGAAACTAAGTTCTGTAACTTTTTTTGGTTGTTTCTGAACTTGCAATAATCTACACCCTAATTGACTGGTTGTTATTTGAAACTTGGATTTATGAATTTCCTTTCTTTTTGTTGACTTTCCATACTGCAGTTGAATGATATTTTGGGCTGGGAATCTTTTTTGAAGTATGGATTTAGAAATTTATTGCTGTCAATTTTTCTTTCTCTTTTCTGTCCCTTTAATTGTTCTGAATTTCTATTTATTTATGTTGAGTTTTTGGTGTTTGGTGAGTTTCATTACTCCAGTGCTTCTTTCTATGAATTGGGATAGAATAAATAAGGAATAAAGAGCTAAAACTGGATCTTTAATTAGTACAGGGTACAGTCCATTTATTGCAGTTTTGGAAACATTTATTTGTTTCCGGATGATTTCAATTTTTACTGAAACTGATGTTTGTTGCTTGTGCTACAGATCAAGTAGATTTGGCAGACTTCAAACCATTAAGTGCTCTATTGCGGGGAGGAATGTTTATCTTAGATTTACCTGTAGTACGGGTGATGCCATGGGAATGAACATGGTTTCCAAAGGGGTTCAGAATGTTCTTGATTTCCTTCACAGTGATTTTCCTGATATGGATGTTATCGGCATCTCTGGTAACTTTTTCCCTTTTTCACTTTACTGGGTAACCCTTATTGTTCATTAACAAACCTGATACTGTAGATTTCTTTATTTAGACCAAAGTGATCCTGCAATACACCGAAAATTTTTTTCTTATTTATTTCAGCAATATCTTTGAAATGACATGTATTTACTTTTCAAAATTACTTTTCTACTCATTTTATCTATTTTATTTGTTTCTTATATACAGAAAAAGGGCTATAGTTCGTTATCTGATTTGTGGTGACAGAACATTTTCCTAGTTAGAGTAATCGCATTAAATCTGTTGTCCTTTAACTTATCAACCATGAATAGGATCTGTCAGTTTGATGTAAGAAGTTGAACAGTCACGTCACTCCCGGACTCCGTCACCTGCTTCTGTATCGCGTTGGATTCCATTTGTGTGCTACTATAATACTATTCTCTTCTTTCAAAAAGTCAAACTCACTTTGGTATTAGCTTTTCCTCTATGCATGTATTCGTTGAATGTGTGATGAACCAAGCATCTCCGTTTAAAATCTTATCTCAGAATTTGCACTATTAAATGTAACTTTCATATAAAAGTGAAATCACAATTAAAAGTAACTTTCATTATTGTCAAATTGGAAAAGTTAGTGAAATAATCACCTTTATATCGAAGTGGACCCCATTAGCTAATCTTTGGTTATACCTTGGGTGTTGAAACTGTATTTGGTTTCAATTGTAATGATTAGTTATTTATTGATTTTATTATTCAGGAAATTACTGTTCGGACAAGAAACCTGCTGCAGTAAATTGGATTGAGGGACGTGGGAAGTCAGTAGTATGTGAAGCAACTATCAAAGAACATATAGTGAAAAAGGTGTTGAAGACGAGTGTGGCAGCTTTGGTTGAGCTTAACATGCTCAAAAACCTTGCTGGCTCTGCTGTTGCTGGTGCACTTGGTGGATACAATGCTCATGCCAGCAACATTGTTTCTGCCATTTTTATAGCCACTGGTCAAGATCCGGCCCAGAATGTTGAGAGTTCCCATTGCATAACTATGATGGAAGCTGTGAACGACGGGAGAGATCTTCACGTCTCCGTGACCATGCCTTCCATAGAGGTGAGTTTTACATGGAGTCTTTTGGATAAACTTCTCTTTAAGTACTTCAAGGAGAAAAAAAAAGAGAAAATATAAAACACATATTGTTTCTCTACAAGTTAAAATCACATACACTTCAACTTTTGGAGAATAACTTTTAGAAATGTGAAGTGCACAGTGGATTTTTGGTTCAACGATTTGTTCTATTCATATAACCTTCTTATTTTCTTCGCCACAAGTGTTTATGGAGAATTTTATGTAGTTAATGTACCAATTCTAAGTTTGTGTAAGACTCGTGATCCTTTCAGGTGGGCACAGTGGGGGGTGGAACTCAACTACCATCTCAATCTGCATGCTTGAATCTTCTTGGTCTGAAGGGTGCAAGCAAGGATTCACCAGGATCAAACTCAAGGGTTTTGGCGACCATTGTTGCTGGATCTGTTCTAGCAGGGGAGCTGTCACTGATGTCTGCTATAGCTGCAGGGCAGTTAGTGAAGAGCCACATGAAATACAACAGATCAAGCAGAGATATGTCTAGAGTGTCATCTTGAGAAGGAAGGAGGAGCATGTGGCTCCAGCCTTTACTCGTGATTTCAAAAGTGAAAGTGGGGCTCTGTTGATGGGTCAGGATTTTTGAGAGTGAAATGGAAGACATCACTTTGCTGACACCCATGTGAAGTTTCTTGGCTTGTATTGATGTCTGTAAATGTATCATAAGTTGTTTTGGTGAGCCCCTCGCGACTATTCATTCACCGTACAAGTTTGGTAGCCTAGTTGGTGAGTTATAGAATGAAATCTTAATCTTCTCCAAGACTTTAGATTTTTCTTTTGTTGTTCTGTACTAAGATTCTAAACAAATGTTCAGTATTGTATCATTTTCTCTTACTCTTCTGTTTCTAATTGGGGACCAGAAAGCGGGGTGGTTTCTTTTTCTCTTGTCTCGTTGCTAAGTGGAACCAATGAACTAAATTGGACCACTTATTCCATATAATTTACCATTTCTTTGGTGGATCTTGTGTTTGTGTTTGGACGAATTAATTTAAAAGAATAATTCATTTATTTGAAAATTTTGAAATGTTTCTGTGAAAAATAACATGTTCGAATGAAAAAATTAAAAATTGAAAAGTTTTAAAAAAATATTTTAAATAATTAAAATAGCAGAATTTGAAATTCAATTAAAAAAAGTAAGGAAATTGAAAATTTTCAAATTGTTGAATTGTTCATTGTTTAGGAAAAAAAAATCATATGTCCAAACAATCAAGTTGAGCTAGTTAAAAGGTCGGGATGATTTGATTCAAGTCGAGTCGACAAGAGTCGAAGGTCGAATCGAATCGGCACGGGTCGAAGGTCGAGCTAGATCGGGTCGAAGGTCGAACTGAACCGGGCTGGTTGGTTTGGATTGAAGGTCAAGTAGAGTTAGTTTGGACCGCAGGTCGAGCCAAGCTGGTCCAGACCAAAGGTTGAGCCTAGCCGACTCATGCCAAAGGTCGAGGCAAGCCGCCTCAGGCAGAAGGTCGAGACGAGATTGCCTTGACCCAACTCCACTTGAGCCAAAGGTTGAGCTGGGTCGGCCTTGACCAAATGTTGAGCCAAGTTAGCCCGGACTTAAGGTCTATACAAGATCATTCTTGGCTGAGTCTGTCTTGGCTAAAGTTCGAGCCAAGTCGGCCAGGGTAAAGGTTTAGTTGAGTTGTCCTAGACATAAAGTTTAAATCAATCTATCCTAGTTGAAGGTTAAATCAAGTCAACTCGGGTCAAATTGGTTTGAATTGGTTGAGGTCGAATCGATTCAAATTGTGTTGAGGTCGAATCAATTCGAATCGATCTAAGTCGAACTAATTGAGGTCAAACTAGATTAAATTAGACTCAAAAACATAGTTGAATTCGCCATAAAATAGAAATTAATTTGTTTTATCCAAATAAAAAAAATTAAAATATAAGATATTTCAATTACTTCATTCAAACTAATTATTTAAAAAGTTGAAAGAATTCAATTATTAACTATTTCCATTTCTTCAAATAGTTAAAATTCCAGTCCAAACACACGCTATCCATGTTTTATGTGCTAATTTTCAACTCTGCAGAAGTATTAACAATGATATTTATTTGACATGTTTCATTAATTATTTTTTCGTTTTGTCCTTGGAATTATTTGCCAACCCCGTTACCGGTTGATATCTTGTTTCATTAACTCGTAGTTTGTTTGAGTATGTATAAAAAAATCCAAGGTAAACACTTCCCAACAAATCTATCAAAGAAATATCAAGAGGTAGATCTGGATTTTCGCAGTTACTGGTATCTTTATCTGCACGAAACACTTACAAACAATAATAAGTTCATTTAATTTTGTTTCTATCAGTAAATTATTCTATTTTAAGATCTAGATATTTATCTCTCCATAAAGATACCCTGAGCTACGCTTGTGTCACATTTTTTGAGTTGGAGTTTTGTTTGCTTTCATAGTATCTGTATTAGTATTTGCACCCTGAGAGTTTTAAAAGATAAAATATATTTATTATGTAAATTTAAATTTATGAAATATAATTAAATTTAATAAAAATATTTTATTTTGTAAAATTGAACTTTATATTGGAAATATTTTTATATTTTTTCTTAAAATTGTAAGGTTCACTTTTATTTCATATTTATGGACTCAATTAAATAAAAAATATAAGATCAAACCAACCCAGTTTTTTTTTCTTCATAAAACCTTTCAATTTCCCGCTCTATTTTCTTCTCTCAAACTTTCTCCACTTTTCTCCCCTTTTTCTAACTCCGTAGCTATCATTCCTTCCAACATAGGCTGAAACCGAGATCGTTGTAGAGTTTTCTAGAGATTAAACCGAACCTTTCCTCCCTCCACGTAAGTTGAACTTCAAACCTCCATTTCCTTTTTCCTCTTCAATTTTGAAGTTTCTGGTCTGATTTGGATTATGGTCATGGACCTTACTGTCTTCTCTCTTTGTTCTTGTTTGTTAGCTCCTTGAGCTATATTTGTGCTGTGGTACTCTTCCATTGGGGCTTGTCTTTGTCAAGTTAGCATCCATCAAGGTAAGGGAAGTTAGGGTTTGTAAATTTTTTGAAGTATCTTGCTTGTTTTTGGTCCTGATTCATGTTTAAAATGCCTGTTTGATGTTTGTGTTTGTTTGGAAATGAATGGCGTGTGGTTTGATTTAGGATTCTGATTGTGCATGTGTGAGCAAGTGAGAGTCTGTTATTCTCTCCCAAGCAAGGAACCTCTAGCCCAAGTGAGAATAACAGAAAGCTCCCCTTTGCTTCTACACGAGTTGTCACTCAAATGAGAATTCTCGCGGAAGTGAGAGCAGTCTCGCCTAAGTGAGAACTCGTAGATGTGCACTGTGCCTTCTGTTTGAGTTCTTGCTCAGGCGAGAAGATTTTAGCTTAAGCGAGAGGGTCATGTTGCTTGAGCGAGACCTTCTAGCTTAAGCGAGAATGTGGCAAATTGGTTTTAATCCTCTGATTTGCATCTGTGATTGGTTGAATTACTTTTAAAAGCATGAAGCATGTGACCATGCATGTATTGTGGGATATTATGAACTATATTTAATGTGTTTAACATGAGATGATGACTATTATGAGATAACATGTGAAGTATGTAAGGGTTTCATGGAGAAACCCCTTTTGATGATAAAGTAGTGTGTGTAATGACTTAAGGGTTCAAGTAAGGTTGCATCTTGACACTCTAACGAATAAGTAAAACTCACATAAAGTAGACCAGTTCATGTGGTGAGAGTAGTAGGAGGTTCTTGCAGTGGCGGATCTTCAGCCAAAATTTTGGGGGTGTCAAAATTTTGGTTGAAATACTCTTTTGGTCTATCTTTTCGTTCAATTTGTTTGAGATTTTTTAAAAATTGATGTACTTTGATTTTTTTCGTTAAATCTTTTAAAGCGGAAGGAAAATCTTTCATAAAAAATTGATACTAGGATCATCTCAATTACACCAACAAATCAAATAATCATTCATATTTACAACTTCAATTTTGATGAAAAATCTGATTCAAAAAATTTAACGAAAATGACAAAATTACATCATTTTTTCAAAAATCGGAACTAGATTGAGAAAAAAAAACTGGAGGTCCAACTTGATATTTTTGAACGAAAATAGAAACCAAAAAAATAATCTCAAAAATTTTATATAAATTAGTAAAAACATTGTATTCACTTTTTTCATGATAATAAATAAAAATTATAATTATTGTTATTACTATAATTATAAAATTAAATATAAATCATTTTTATAATTTTATTATCATTAATTTTCATTTATAATGATTAAATTTAAAAAAATAATCAAATAAAAAAAAGTTAAATTACACAAATAACCATTTAAATGATAATATTAATAAAATAATTATTTTTATTTAAAAATATTTAAAATATAAAATTAAAAAATAAATGTGGACAACCCAAAAAAAAACTTTTTCATATATATATATATATATATATATAAATATAGATGTATACAAATTTATTAAAATATCAAATATATAAAATATATTACAAATATTAATTTTTTGAAAAATATATTTATATATATATATATATATATATATATATATATATATATATAAATTGAGGGGGGCCATGGCCCCTCTTAGTACCTACGTAGGTCTGCTACTGGGTTCTAGTCTCTGGTAGGGGGTTCTTATGTGTCATAGGGTGAAACTCATTGACAATGGTTCTGTAGAGCAATAAAAGTTACCATAAGTGTAAGCAACCAATGAATCCGATTTCATTACATGTATCTAAATAATCAAGTTAGAGGATCTTTTATTGTTTGCTATCACATGTTGGTTGTGCTCAGAATCTGTTTATTCATCAAAAATAAAATAAAACTTATCATAATTATCAAATTTATTATTCAATATTGTCATGTATCTAATAAATTTGTAAATTCGCATATTATCCATTTCATACATAATTTATTAGTTAATTTGAAAAATAATTAATATGTTAAAATGTAATTAAATTATATCAAAATATATTATATATTATATAAGGCAGTGATAGTATTTTAAATTCTAACATGTTTATAATCATGAATTTTATATATATATATATATATATATATATATATATATATATATATATAAAATTTGAGGTTAATTATTATATCTAGAAACAAATTATAAGTTTTAACCAAAAATATATATATATAAATATTTTTCTCGCTACTGCCAGCGACGTGGTGGATGTCACGGTGGAGGAGAAGCGGGTATGGCCAGCGACGACGTGGTGGCCAACGTGTTTCGTGGTGCGCGACGTGGGTGGAGGAGAAGCGAGTATGTGTATGGCGCAGAGAAGAGAGTCGAGAAGAAGAGTCGCAGTCTTAGTCGTACAGTGTGTGAGGTGTCTGGGTGTAGAGTGTGTGAGGGAGGGATATGAAAAAAATTGTGCACGTGCTGTTTGTTTTAGTAAATGATACGGGCCACGGGCTGACCCGTTTTGGCCAGCGGGCTTGACGGGTCGGGCTGTCTCGTGTTGGCGGGCTGAATTTCTTGACTTGGCCCAAGCTTTTTCTGTCGGGCTGGCGAGCCGGCCCATCGGGCCCGACCCATTTTGCCATCCCTACATGTGACATTGTCACTACTACATCATATTATCATTGTCACGTGACACGATGTTAGCTTGACACCTGACAAATTTTTTATTTTTCTTAAAAAATTAAAAAAAAAATCAAAAAATTCACGAATTGACACGTGATATCTCTTTAACGTTGTTAGTACAGTACTAACAGAAAGGACCTGGTTGCAAATTTTCCATGCGCAAGGAAAGTAATCAAAAAAGAAAGAAGAACTCATCCTTTTATTTTATCACTTATGAGCCGTGCGAGATGAAAGTCTCATGCACAATTTTGAATGAGATAAAGAAGTGAAGAATCCTCTTTTCGACTCTGACTCTCCCACTTCAGTCGTTGTTTTCCTTTTGTTACTTCGAAAGTAACTGCTTCAACTTCAGCTACTCGAATTTTCGATATCCCTTTTTATTTCTCATCAAACGAATGACATCTTCTTTTGGAAATCCTAGCTATTTTGATGAGTGGAAGCTTGCGGATCTTCATCGGAACTGCGTTTTGAATGGCAGAAGAACACTTGCGCAACCTCTAAAGTTCGACCCAACGAAGAAGATTGAAGAAAAACAACGAAAAGACTTGCAATCTCTCGATAAGAGATAAATTCTCTCTCGTTCCAGTGGGGAACCTCTCAAATTCTCACCTAATCGAGAACCTAGGAGGTAAAAACCTCAACTAGAAGGTGAGCTATGAAAATGGGAAAAAAACCTCTCAATATCATCAAAGTTGTTCATTACAATAATCGACCTGCCTTTTATAAGGAAGAAGACAACCGTGAAATGGAAAATGGAAAGTTATAACCCTAATGGACTAAGCAGCATATACAAGGAAAAACGTGAACAATGTCTTAGACGGGGTTGTCTGATTCCAATGGGAAGATTTAAAGGAGAGCAACCCTCTAAAGAGATCCTAACAACTAAGGGTTAAAACACGTGAAGAACCCTAGCTACGCCGTTGAGAAGGAAGAAAGGCAACTTTTTAAATGACCCACAAAAAGCAAAACACAAAAAATTAACTCAAAATAGCATTATGTAACACTCTCTTTGATTGACAAGTGGCACAGCCTCGCGATGACACGTGTCACTCATCTTCTAAACCCTAATTCCTTCACACTCCACTCTTCTCTCACTCTCTGCCGTCAACACTCTTCTCTCACTGTCTCTCTCTGCCCTAACCCTAACAACTCTTCTCTCACTCTCTGCTGTCAACACTCTTCTCTCACTATCTCTCTGTCGTCACGCTACTTTCCTACTTTCTTTCACTCTCTTCACACTTAACTATTCTCAACCACACCATATTCATCCGCGATCATGTTTTTACATTCTGATTTCCCATTTTTTAGGTTTTTTCCGATCATTTTGTGGTTTTGCCTTCACCTTTTCCTCTTCATGTTTTTTTCTCTCATTTTTGATCATTTTTTCGTTTTGTATTTATGGGTTTTTTTTAGGTTTTATCCGATGAGTTTTTGTTTTTGCCTTCACCGTTTACTCTTTATGTTTTTTCTAACATCTCCGATCATGTTTTCGTTTTGTTTTTATGGTTTTTTTAGGTTTTTCCTGATTAGTTTTTGGTTTTGCCTTCACCGTTTACTATTTATGTTTTTTCTATCATTTACTATTCTCTTCGATCATGTTTTCGTTTTGTTTTTATGGTTTTTTTTATGTTTCTTCTGATTATTTTTTGTTTTTCCTTCACCGTTTACTCTTTTTGTTTTTTCTATTATCGCTGATCCTCTCCGATCATTTTTTTCATTTTTTTAATGGTTTTTTTAGGTTTTTTCGTATCAGTTCTTGGTTTTTCATCATTTTCGACCATTAGGCTGATTTCACATATTTTATGGTTTCTCCGATCATGTTTTGCTTATTTTTTTTAGGGTTTAGTTGTATCTTTTTCTTTTTTTGTTGTTTTATTTTTCGATGATAATTTTTTTGTTTTTACAGGCTGATTTCAGATTTTTTAGGTTTTCTGCGACTAGGTTTTGGTTTTGCCTTCACTGTCTATTCATTTTTACCGGATTATTTAACATTTTTATTGATTACCTATTTTGTAGGTTTTGAAGATTGATATATAGGATGTCTTCAAATGACAGTCATGAGTTTAGTCTGAAGTTGGAAGTCATTGGAACTCACTGAGTTCTGTTAAAGTTGGAACAGTGATTATTATTTTAATTTTGATATGCATTGATATTATTTTCATCTCCATTTATTTTGTTCATGTTTTATTGTCAGTGGTTGTTGATTTCTTGGTTTTTGATTTCTTGGTTGTTGATGTTGTTGTATTGTATCAGATGTAACAGTATTAATACATAATTAGTTTTTAAGTGTATGTTTGATTTTTGTTTTTTGATTTTTTAAAAGGAATTGCTCAGTTTTCTTCATTCAACCCAAGGTGGATCTGTTTTCTCAGTCAGTGTTTGAATTCAATGCAGAGGAAGTAATGTTTCGTATGCAAAAGATATCATTTTAGTTTTGATTTGTAATCTTATCATTTATTTGTAAGCTTATGATGAATTTTTTTATGTAGGTTTAGCCATATTTTATGTTGGAGTCCTCAGTTAATTAACATCAGGTCTTTTCTTTCCTTTATCTTCGATGCAGCTACATGACTGCATCATGTTACTTCTTTCCTTTTTCAGCTTTGTCATCTCTTCATAGTTTTGTTTTTCTTCTTTCCTTTTTCTTCTTTGTTGTCTTCATATTTCCTTTTCTTGAAACCTTCAAACAATATCTTTATTTCCTTTTAAATGTCCTGCAGCTTTTATTTTTCTTTTGCTGTCTGCCATATTTTCCTTTTATTCCACAACATTGAGCCGTGTGAAAAAGAGCTTTTGTTTTTTTCTCTGTTCTTCATATAATTGACCATTTGCTTTTCCCACATTTTACTCTTTTTAGGAAACCAAAACCAGAGTATGCGTATGGTTTTGATTTGAATGAACCATAGTATGCATTTCATAAAAGTTGTTTTTCTTTCTTCTGTCGCCTTCATATGTTTGACAGTTGCTTATCCCGATTTTTACTGAATTTGTGTAACCAAGACCACAACATGCGTACAATTTTACTTTTGATTTATTATCTCTACAAATACATCAGGCTATTCTTATGTTTTTATGTTCTATACAAATACATATATCCACAACATCCTTTCTTCACTATTGTCTAATTTTCCGTTTTCTTGACTGATGAAGGATTATCTTGTTCCTTTTTAAGTTTATTGAATATGGTGTGAGTTGATTAAGAAAGCTAAGTGAAATTCCCACTGGACATTAAGATAGCAAGCTATCTAGATGTGAAGGTTCCTTTCACAAAGCTCAAGAGAAGAAGATGATGGATTGATTCAAAAGAAAAAGGAAATGGAAAGCACATAAACCATAGAAAACCAAGAACAATTAAATGAAGAAGAAAACATAAAATGGAAAGGAAAGAAATGGTAAAAATGTGAGAAGCACGCCACTACAAGGCTAGGCTAGAAGCCATGGCAACCTTAAAGATGAGTGAATGTGTGTCGCCAGTTGCTATGCAAGATAAGGCTTAAAAGTATTCACTCCCAAGTGAGGAAACTCTCACAAATGGTTAAGACATAAGAGTGTTTTTACTTCAAAATGTTCAACCCTTTTACATGTCTAGGAGCACCCCTTATATAGAAGAGTTTAAGGGCCTCTAAGCAAATAAAAGATACCTAAGAATGTCTCTACAAAAACCTAACCCTAGCTTCTAGAAACTAGGTCAAATAAGGTTACAAAAAATGAGAGACAAAAGAGCTAACTATGGTGTGTGCAAGGCTAATTTCGTTCTAGCACAAAAGGAGACAAAGAATGTGTCTCATATGTCTCCAAAAAGTGGCCAAAGTGTGCTAAAAACAAAGGAGACCAAAGGTACATAGGTACATTTGCTTCATGCCTTTTACTTTATGCTTTATGCCTTTGCTTTACTCTCTCCTCCACATCATTTGTGCTCCCCAATCACCATGCGCCACCTAGCATTGCTTTCTTACTCATAATTAACCTACAAAGCAAATAAACATAGATTAGCATGTTGGCTTAAGTCAAGTCAACTATAGTCAACAAGTCAAACCTAGTCAAAGGTCAACAAGTCAACTAAAGTTGATTCAACTAAGTCAACTTTGGGAATCAAAAATAACAAACACAAATGAAAGAGATGAAGGATTAGTGAACTTCCTTTCTAAACATGCTTAGTCTTCTTAAGCATGTGCCTCCATCCTTGGTTGGGGTCAATCCTTCATCATTTGCACCATGTCTGCTTTGCAAAAACAAACTCAGTCATTACAAGAACTGAACCCGGAGAAGGAAAGCTGGAATATTGTTACAAGAGTGGTAAGGTTATGGTTTGTAGAAGATTACACAAAAGGAAAGTCTCCATTTTCCATGGAGATTGTTCTTCAAGACAAAGAGGTACTATACCATACTATAAACGTCCGTCATTTTTTTAGTTTTCTTAATTTTTTTAGTTTCCATGTTATATTATAATGTGATATATGAAACTTTTTTTTGCAGGGTGTCCTAATCCATGCGTCTGTTAGACGCACACTGATATACAAATTTCAATATGAAATCAAAGAGGATAAGGTTTACTCCATTCAGTCTTTTAGTGTTTTATGTAATGGTGGTTCTTATAGAACTACAAATCATGCCTATAAGATCAACTTCCAATTTGGAACCAAGGTCAATTTGGTAGAATCTACCTTAGTTCCCAATATTAGTACTGCATACACCCCTTTTTCAACCATCAAAGCACCTGGTTTTGACATAGATTACTTAGTTAGTAAGTATATTAATTTTTTTTCTTCTTTGCGTTTAAATTTTTATTCATGTTATATTTTTTTATTGTTTTATTTTTTTTAGATGTCATTAGAATTTTTACTGGTGTTGGAATAGAGAGAGAGTTAGAGAAAGGTGGTAAGAAGACCAAGATGAATGTCATCCTTATTGAATCTGATGGGTAAGAGTATTGTTCTTCTTTTATTTTATGTTTAACATTATTCTTATCTAACGAATTTTTACATCATGCAATAGTTATCGACTGGAGTGTACTTTATTTGGTCAATATGTTGATATGTTAAATGCATTTCTTGCCTCTGGAGAGGATCAATATGTTATCATTGCTTTACATTATTGCAAAGTCAAGATCTTCCAAGGTAACTAACTTTTTGACATTTTTTACAAATTTAGTAATTTTTTAAAAATTGTTTGACATCTATATATATTTTATAGATAAAGTTTCTATTCAAAATTGTATGAACTGTACAAGGATAATTTTTAACTGTGATGGTGAAGATGCTACCAAGTTGAAAAAATGTAAGTACATTTTGCATTTTTTTTATTTTCGTTTAATTTGCCTGTTCTTTTTTTTTTTGTAGGATGTGAGATAGTATTGAATCTCCTTCTCAACCTCTTACCCAACTTGGTCAGTCTTCAAAAGTTAGCTTAGAAGAATATTTCATTAAGCTGCATCCTAGATGCTCAATTGAAGGTCTCAAAGATTTTAAACAGGTTAAATTCTTTTCCTCTCTCTTTCATTTAAATTGTTTAGTTTGAATACTATGCTTTATATTGTTGCACTATTTATGTTCCAGGAAAGTACTTTTGTAGTGAAGGCTACTATTAAACATGTTCTAGATCATGATGATTGGTGGTACACAACATGTATCTGCAACAAAGTTGTTTATCCTAACTCCAAAATGTTTTTTTGTGATAAATGTAACAAACATGTCATTAAGGTTACACCTAGGTAATATTATTAATCTTCATAATTCTTATTTCTCTAATTTTACTAATTTTACTAATAGACAAATTTGAATAAATCACTAATGTTCTATTTTTCTTTGCTTAGGTTTAAACTTAGACTTCGTGTAATTGATGCTACTGATTCTACAACTTTTGTTGTATTTGATCGTGATGCAAGTGCAATGTTGAAGAAATCATGCTCTGATATTCTTGACTTACAAGACAAGGCTAAATATCCTATATAGTGAAATAAATCATGATCAAATTATTTTTCATTAAGTTCAATCATTTGCATTTCTACTTCTTTTTATAGAACACTGTTGCTGGTAACTTGCCTAAAGAGTTTGAAGTCCTCATTGATAAGACACATTTGTTCAAAGTTGAGTGCAAGAATGATTATAATAGCAAATTTGAGCAATCATTCAGAGTTAAAAAAGTCTGCACGGATGAAAAAATCATTGAAAGCTTTAGTGATGTTGAAGTTAAGTCTTTGGTAAGATCTGATTTATTTTTGTTTATGTCTTTTCATATATGTATTTTTAATTTTACTATTTTTTGACTTTAATATATTTGTTAGGATGTATACTCTAGAAATGAAGAAGAAAGTAAACTTAAGCAGATTACAAATGAGATGGCACCTGATACCATTGCAGAGGTATGTTAATATTACAACTATACTTCTTTTTCTAAATATTTTTATATGCTAACTTTTTCAAGTTTATTTTTAGGATTTGCTGATCAAATTCACTGAAGAATCAAATGATGTTGAGGCTCTAAGTGATCATTTGAACACTATAGGATCAAGCTCTGTTTCTATAGAGGAAGCTTTGGTCAATCAACCAGTAATTGATGTTGAAAATGATGAGTTAACTGATGAAGGATTATCTTGTTTCCTTTTAGAGTTATGAATATGGTGAAGTTGTTTAAGAAAGCTTTTTGAAAATTCCCACTGGACATTAAAAAAGCATGTTATCTAGATGTGAAGGTTCATTTCTCAAGCTCATGAAAGGAAAAAGAGAGTTGGATTCAAGCTTAAACACACACGGCAATAACAACACTTAAAGAGCAAAATGAAAGAAGAAACAATAAAAATGGAAAGCATAGAAGATGACGAATGGAAGAAGCACGCCACTCATAGGGGGGATCTAAGCCAACCAAGCCCTAGAGATGAGTGATGGTGCCGCCACTTGCAAGCAAGATAAGGCAAAGGTGAGTTCACTTCTAGGAAGGAGAGCTCACGAAAAATGGTGGTTGAATGCACAAAGTTTATAACAAAATGATCAACCCTTTTACAAGACAAGGAGCACCCTTTAAATAGGAGTTCATAGGGGTCCTTTAGAAATACAAAAACATGAAAAAGGATTAACTAGCAAACCCTAAACATAATGTGAGAGTGAGTCTTGGCCAAGTGAAGGGAGATGATTGGCGGAGGCATTCCCATGAGGATTCTAGGCCAAAAGAGGAAGGAGACCAAGTGACCTTCTAAGGCATAAACCACAAAGGCAAAAGGAGACAAGGTATATGTCTACTTTTGCTTTTGCTTTATGCTTTTTGCTTTCCTCTCTCTTCCACTTCATCCAAGTGCTCCAATCACCAAGTGCCACCTAGCCATGCTTTACTTTCTCGTAATTACCTACAAAACAAGACAAACATGGATTAGCATGTTGGTTTAAGTTAATCTAATCTTGGTCAAAGGTCAACTTTGGATCAAAGTCAACAAGTTAACCAAAATAAGTCAACTAGAAACCAACTTAGGGAATTCAAACTAAAGTAATGCAAAACAAAGATAAAGGTGATGAAATAGAAGACTCCCCCTCTAGACATGCTTCTAGTGATCCTTCTTGAGGGAGCTTCTAAGGAGGTGGTCACGCCTTCATCATTAACCTAGAAAGAATAATCTCATCTGGAGAATCTTAGCTTTGATTTGGCTACCAAAGCTCGTGTCCCGGCAATTAAAAGGCATAATCGATTTGTGGTTCAAGAAAACAAGAAGATCCTAGTGAAGATGTTGAAGAAGAACATCAAGATTGAAAAGTGAATGAAAATTGTACTAGACTTATTTGTGTTTTTATCTTGGTTATGTTATTTTTTTGGAAAACATTTGCTGATACTCATGACCAATATGTTTTGTTGTTCTTAAGTTATCATCTTCAAAACATTGACTTGAAGTTTCTGTTTATTTATTTATGAACTATATTACTTATTGCTAAACAGGAATGACTTTTTATTTGTGCATTCACAATTTGCTAGCAGAGTCAAACTGTATTGATATTATTTTCTATTATCAACACCATAATCATGCTAGCTACATCAAAGGAAGTGTATTGTATTTGTATTTTGTTTTAAAATATTTTAGTCTTTCAGCATTTGTTTACATTTCAATGTTATCAATCAATTATTCGTAAACATAATTTTCAGGTTATATACATATAGTATTTATCTTTTGTTTTTTGTTGATTTGTAAACATCGTTATATGTTGCTAGCTGAATCTGAATGCGTTGATATTATTTATTTTGTGAACTACACTATCATGCTAGCTACAATATGTTTTCTTCTTTAATTGTTTTAATTTTTAAAAAATTCATTTCAAATTTCTTTTTATTTATTTCTGAAGTATTTTACTTATTGCTCAAGTTCAATCCATAATTATTTTTTTAGTGAGACTTATTGTATATTGTCAACACTATAATCCGGGTATCTATATGAAAGCAAGTTTACTGTATGTGTACTTTTTTTTAAAAGATTTTTGTCTTTCAGCATTTGTTTACATTTCAATCTTAGCAATCAAAAATTCGTAAAAAATTATTTCATGTTACAGACATGTACTATTATGTTTTATTGTGTGTGTTGATATGTTGCTGGCTGAAATTCAATGTGTTGATATTATTTTTTTGTGTCAACTACACTATCATGCTAGCTACATCAAAGAGATTAAGTTTTGCTCTATAGTGCATGTTTTGACTGCATTTTTTGTTGCACAACATATATAACTTATTTCATGTTTTCAAATGATAATAAAATGATCATTTTTTTATTAACATTGTAATAAAATGATCATTTTTTTAATTTATAAGTTATTCTTTTTATTAACATTGTAATAAAATGATAATTTTTTTAATTTATCTTTTATTATTTAAAAATAATTTCTGAACACAAAATTTTTTTGAATTCTAATTAACCAAAACAAAATCCGACATTCATTGAAAACTTACACCATCAATTAATTTATTTCATTTTTTTGGAAGGAATTTATATGTAATATTTTTTTTTTGTAATCAATAAAGACAAAAACTAGCATTTATCAATTATTTTCATTTATTGATTATTTTCTATTTCTATTGCTATTTGAAATTCTAATTTTTACTTTTGTTTCGAAATTTGAATTTGAATTTTGATTCTTTAATGACTAATTAACCAAGACAAAAGATGAAATTCATTTAGACTTTTTATGCCTTTTATTTGTATAAATATTTTTTATATTTTGTATTAGTCGTTGAATTTCTAATTTTTATTTTAATGATTTGTAATATTTATATTTTTTTAAAAATAGATTTATTTTTACTAATGTGCAATATTTGAAATTTTTAATAAGTATTATTTTTTTATTATTTTATGTGTTTCAATTTTTTGTATTATTCTTTCAATTATTAATTTGAATTTTTATTTCTATAAATTTCTAATATTTTTAATCTTTTCATTTTCTAAAAAATTTACATTATATTCTTTTTAATATTTTATTTTACTCAATTTTTGATATTACTCTTTAAACTTCCAAATTGTATTTTTTTTTAATTTGTAATCTCTTTATTTTTTAAAAAATTTACATTATATTATTTTTAATATTTTATTTTTCTCAATTTTTGATATTACTCTTTAAACTTCCAATTTGTATTTTTTTTATTTTCTAACTTTTAATAAACATTTAATGTTCTATATTTATTCTTAATTTTTAATTCTTAATTTATAATTTTTTTATATATTTAATTTGTAATAAATATATACGAAAGCATTAAAGAAATATATTTTATTGGTAAAGTAATTAGAATTTGAAACAATGTTTTGCTATGTATAAAACTGTTGAGTATCCATCAAGTTTTGTTTATTATCCATCAACAAAACAGAACGGTCACTTCCCTTCACCCTCCATGGATACCTTTGTCCTTGTGCCTGCCAGAATAACCTTAGGAAGGTTCACTACAATGCATTTTGTTCATAATCAGGTATGTTTTCTTTACAAAAGCTTGAAATATATGTTCGTTCTTCATTAATCTATGTCTATTAACTCAAAATTAGCCTTTCAAATGTACTGTAAATGTTTTTTCTTCCTTCAGCCATTCATTTTTGAAAACAGTGTTCGAACCCTTATTTTTTTTTTGACATAAAAATCAAAACTTTATTTTATAATGGTTTAAATCTATGGTTTTTCTTTTTCTTCTTCACATTTCATCTCTGTCTAACTGTTTCTTCTTTCATCAGACATGCATCTCTTTGTCACTTTGTTTTTTAATGTTTAAAATCTTATATTTCTTCAACAATCGTTTAAATATACGACATTTGGATGATTTCAATTTTTTATTCTTCATTTGTTCTTCATTACAAATCCTTTTTGTCTTAAAAAGAATGTTAACTTTCCAATAATTGTTTAAATTTACAAAATTCTGCTTCCGTAAGCAAATTTTTTTTTACTTTGTTGTATATCTGACGTATTAATTGATTTCGCTTCCAATGTCAACTTTCTTCAATAATCCATAAAATCTTATTGTTTACATGACTTATGTTGTATATCTTATTACATTGGATTAAATCTTATTTATTCTTTGTCTTTCTTTCATTATCAGTTTAATATTTACTTACATTCAGTTTATTACAGTCATTTTTTCAAATTTTATTGACCCTGTTTTTTCTTTGTTGACCATTGGAATTTTAGGAGTTCGGTCATGTTGATTGTATGTTTGTTGCTATGTTTGCTAAAGAATTAGGACCTATTTGGCAGTTGGAAGATATTAAAGGAAATCACCATCATTTAACTTATAATATGGATGTCAATAATCCATTGCTGACTGATGGTGGGTCTAACCTAAGAGTTTTTTATAAATTGCAGCATATCCATCAAATCTTATTCAGATATGTTGGAAACTCAACATTCCAAATTATTGTATTCTCTAGCATGACTGCAATATCAACTACCGACAAATTTCTCTCAAACATACATCGATTGCGAACAAAACAGCTTTTTAGAGTGAAATTGACAAAATCTCAAAGCCAAGCTAGCCATTTGGTGAACAATGTGCTTTTATATTATTTTTTATATGCTATCCTCTTCATATAAGTTTTTATTTATTTAACTGTTAATTTTTTTCAGGACCTACCAACTGACTTTGCAACTTATGTTCGCAAACGTGGATTCAAGAGGTTGGAATTGCAGGGATCGACCAACACATGCATTGTTCAGTGTAAGCTTTTGGTGCGTAATTCACCTAAGAAGTCCACTAAGATTGGAAAGGGACGGAAGGACTTTTGCATATTCAATCGGTTGAAAGAAGGGGATGTTATTGTGTTTGCAGCTCACAACCAAATGAGAAAGAAGAAGATAAAAGTTTATGTCAAAAAAGAGTTTAGTTTTTAATATTTTACTTTTCTTTTATTTACTTTAGTTGGTATTTATGTTTTTTGTTTTCACTTTCAAGCAAGTTTGCTTTGTTTTGGTTTGTAAGACTCTATCCATCGTCATTTTGTTGCTTCTGATAAGTAGAAGCTATATCTAAAAGTATTATCTGTGTGTTAATTTTGGTGAACTTTAATATTTTACTTACTTTGATTTTACTTATTTTCATGTTTCAAATTATTTATTATAGTTATGTATTACTTTTGTATATATTTCTTAAAGAAACATCATTAAAACTAAGATTTATTTTAATATTAATGTTATACAAAGAATATTCATTTGTGATAATAAAAATTATTAACAAATTTAATTTTTTTTCAAAAATTTTAACACAAGATTGAAGTTGTAAATATTTCTAACATTATAATTCTGTTATCTTTGTATTGTAATACTATCTCAGAACATTATTTGTTTTATAAAAACAATGCAATAAAATAAATTTAATTTGTTACTCTCAAACACACATGTATTCAAAGTTGTAGTGTATTTATGTTTTAAAAAGTTAAACAACACGAGTATTCATTTTTTATCAAAGGACAATTGAAATTACATTAAGCTGACATTCTTTTTCTTTCATGAATGATTCAAAAATTATTTCCATTATTTTCATTGTAAAGTAAATGTAGAAACAAATTTCTACTTTTATGGTTGACTATTATCAAGCATAATACTTATGTGTTGGTCCAAAAAGGTATTATAGCACAAATGCAAAGTCTGGATAGAAGCATATCAGTGTCTACAAATCATGAATTTGGACATTGCATATCAAAAGGTACGTTGTTCCAGATATTGATCAAAAATTACAGTTTCCATATTAGTGACTTGGTTGTTCTTTTTTATAAAAAGATTGTACTTACATTATCTACCTTAGGAATATTCAGCATGGAAAACTGACTATGTCCCTTTATATTCAACACATCCTCCAACAAAATGTTTATTTTATTGAACTTCTCTTCAATGTGTAAACAAACAAAACAACAAGTGTATGTATAAACTTTTGGAAACATAACACCAAGTGTATGCATAACAACAATTGTATGCATAAACAAACATAAACAAATGGCTGCAAATCTATCAACAAATGCAAGAAGAAAAAGGAAGAGCATTGTGTCAACAAAGATTTCAAATATGATGATGAACTCCTCAGGTAAAATAAACTTTTTGAGGTATTCATTTGTTCTTAAAACTTCTTGCCAATAAATACATTTACTTATCTCCAATAGAATAACATAAACATTCAGATGTACATTTACCAGCACAGTTTCTTATTTTGTTTTCTTCACTGCAGATACCAATCATGACAAATCCATTCATAGTGAAGCATTTTGTTCCGGAAATACTACACCTTTTTCTCATTATACAGATTTTGGTAATGATTTTTTTCATTCAATACAAACTGTTGTAATCACTGTCTATTCATTGACACTGTAGAATTTTGACATTATTACTTAATACATCTCTTATAGATAAGTTGTGTTCTTAATATTTTTTTTAGGTATTCATCAAAAAAAATGCAACAGATGCAATTATTTTTTTACTTGGATTGCATACTTAGACTGCTTTTAGTGTTAAAGTTTAACAGTTTGGATTACATTGTTTAACAATTTTATTTCAAATGAACTTTATCTATTATGCTTTCTTCTTATTTTTGAACCATTTTCGCAATATGGAATGAAAATATTACCCCAAATTCAACTATCAACAACTCATTTACTGTTAATGAAGATAGAAACCTCCATGCTCAAGCAATTCAATCTTCAAATAGAAAGCCATTGTTGGAGTTGACATTTTAAAGTGGATACATTTTTTAATGTAATCTTTGTATTTTAAAGTGGATACATATTTTTTTAATTTTGCAGACATTGACCAACTTAATTATAAGAATGCAAGAGCCAGAAGGAAAGTTATTAGGAATCAAAAGATTGTAGAAAAAAGTAATATCAGGCCTGATAAATCTAATATTATTTTATCTTTATTTCAATTCCTTTAATAGTTTTTGTATTACTAATATTTACTAACATTTCATGTAAAGAAATTCATGGTTCTACCTCCATTGGATCTGGAATTGTTTATAATTCAATTGAAATCACCAATGGTCCAATTTTGCACAAGACCAACATTAACAACAAAGGTAATAATCCAAGTTGTATTCCAAGTTTCTGTTAATTGAATCCAAGTTTCAAACTAATATATCATCATTTTATATTTCATGTCTATACTTGCAGATATGGTTCAAAGTGACTGTCATAATACACAACCCCTGTTGGATAAAATTACTAACAGGTTAGATCAAGAATTTGTTGGTAGCAGCTTCATTCCTGCTTTTGTGGATTCTTCTTCTTATTCTGAAGTTGTTAATCTTTTTGATGTTGAAGAGAACCAAAGTCATGGTAATTTGTACTATTAACAAAATTATTTTGAATACTTTAATTACTTTTATTGTTACAAATTCATGCTGCTAATGTTTAAATCAATATTTAGACATATGTAAGCTGCAATCCTCTACCAGTGCAAGATCAAGTCAATCATTTCAATATTTAGAAGCTGTAAAATTGGGGCAGCCTTCTCTTCAGGATGCTATTACACCTATTTCAAAGATATTGAATTTTGACAATAATTCTGATGAAGATAAGAATCATGCTAATCAATAATGCTTGATTATAAAAAATAAATTAATATTTTTTTATTTACCTTTATTATTAATTATTTATTTATTTTATTTCAGATTATCTTATTGGGCATTTCTCCTCTGATTTGTATTCAAGAGCTGAAGTTCAAGGTTGAACACAACTTTTTAGCCAATTTATATTATTATACTGTACATATAAATATAAAAATCTTTTAATTAATAACATATTGTTTTTTATGTACTTAGCACATGTTGATGTAGGGGACTGTTCCATTGAATGTCCCTATTGTCAAGCTCAATTGTGGTACGAAGAAAGATCTGATAAATGCAAAAGATTAAACCAAGTTGATTTTTCTCTTTGTTGTCAAAAGGGAAAAGTCCAACTTCCATTGTTGAAGAAACCTCCTCAATTGCTTCAAAAGTTGTTGAAAGGTGAAGACACTACAAGGCAACATTTCTTACAGTACATATGAAGCTACAACAACATGTTCTCATTTACATCAATTGGTGTGAAGATTCATTCCTCAATCAATGATGGATGTGGTCCTCCTCAGTTTATTCTTAGTGTTCAAAATTACCATCGCATTTGAAGTTTATTTCCCTATAAAGGATCAAGTCCAAAATTTGCACAACTATATATTATGACACAAAAAATGAAACAACAAACAGAGTTAGTCACTTTGGGTATGCCTACATACTTTATTATTTTTTTTTATGAATCATTCTGTATATTATTTATCCTTTTGTAATTTTATAGGTCTGATATACAACAATCCATATTTGATAAATCATTGATAGAAGAGTTGAAAAGCATGATTGACAAACACAATGTTCTTGCTCAATCATTCAGAAGAGTAAGAAATTTGATACATGATGATGATCAATCAGATTTTGGATTGAGGTTATTTAGACATTGTTGTAAGGATCCTAGAGTATACAATACCCCAATAGCAGATGAAGTCGCAGCATTGATAGTTGGTGATTTGAGCACTTTAGATGTAGGAAGAGACAACATTGTCAAGAAAGTTTTTGGTCAATTGACGAGACTACATGAAACTCATACATGTTTCATTCCTCTGCAATATCCTTTGATTTTTCCATATGGAGAGGATGGTTATTAAGAGGATATTCCTATTAGAGATTGTCAAAGATATGGTCAAAGTAGAAAGAGAGATCGAATTTCTTTACGAGAATTCATTGCTTTCAAAATACAAGATAGAAAGGTTGAATTTGGTAACGTTGTACACTCACGTAGATTGTTTCAACAATTTTTAGTGGATACCTACACGATGATTGAAGCTCAAAGGTTGTCTTTTATAAGAAATAATCAAAAACTCATTCGTTCCGATATTCTAAATGGGTTACAAGAAGTTGTTAACAAAGGTGAAAATGATCCTTCTTCCATTGGAAAGCGTATAGTTTTGCCAGCTTCATTTACAGGTGGCATGAGATACATGTTCAATAATTGCCAAGATGCTATGGCCATTTGTAAGAGGTATGGCTATCCAGATTTGTTTATAACAATCACATGTAATGTCAATTGGCCTGAAATTCTTGATTTTGTAAAATCAAGAGGTTTAACTGCTTTAGATAGGCAAAACATTGTTTGCAGAGTTTTTAAAATGAAATTAGACCAAATGATGACAAATTTCAAGAAGAATAATTTCTTTGGCAAAGTCAATGCAGGTACACAAACTACATTTCCATCATTCTAATTTTTTACTGCCAATTGTTTTGTATAATTATTATCTTCAAATTATAGGTATGTATACAGTTGAATTTCATAAGAGAGGTCTGCCACATGCTCATATATTATTATGGTTGAGTGACTCAAAAAAGTTAGAAAATGCAAAGCACGTAGAGGAAGTAATCTCTGCTGAACTTCCTCATCCAGATCTGTATCCAAAACTTTCAAAGGCTATTAAAACATATAAGATACATGGTCCGTGCGGAGCTGCTAGATTCAACTCACCATGCATGAAAGAAGGTCGGTGTTCTAAATTTTTTCCTAAAAAGTTTAGACATAAAACTACAATTGATGAGGATGGATATCTTGTATATAGGAGCAAAGATGATGGTTTATTTGTGTTGAAAAATGGACATAAATTAGGTAATGGAAATGTTGTGCCTTATAGTCCTCTTCTCTTAATGCGATATCAAGCTCATGTTAATACAGAATATTGCAACAAATCAAACTCAATCAAGTATTTGTTCAAATATGTCAACAAAGGTCCTGATAAAGCCACAATGAAAATTACAGACAAAGAGAATGATTCTACAGAAGTCCGTATTGTTGATGAGATTAAAAGATATTATGATTGTAGATATTTATCTCCATGTGAAGCAATTTGGAGAATTTATGGATTTGATATCCATCACAGATGGCCTGTTGTTCAGCGTTTAACTTTTCACCTACAAGATCAGCAAACAGTTTTAGTTAAAGATGATGATAGAATTGATGATGTATTGGAGAGGAATGGCAACATCAATACCATGTTTCTAGCTTGGTTTGAAGCTAACAAAAAATATGAGGAAGGAAGGAACTTGACCTATGCTGAATTTCCAACAAAGTTTGTTTGGATGTCTCAACAAAGACAATGGATGTAACATCCCATCAGGATATTACTAGTTTAAATAAATAAAACGATTAAATATATAAAGACATCGCATTTATGAATAACCTCATTTCCCAAAAACGCGGGAAATTTAAAATTTATTAAATGTTCGCATAATGATTATAAACATCTAATCCATAAACCGAAATAACATGGTTATAGTTTCACCCATCAGGGTTTACAACAGTTTCCAAAGGTAAATAAAGTAAACATAATAAGTTTCTCCCAGTAGAACCCCCACTCTCGTCTAAGCATCACCGGCTCCACCTGCATCAACATCATCTGCTCCCGTGTACCGCGTACACGATCATCGTCAAACACAAGCAGATAGGGTGAGCTTATGAAAACAACATACATCATCATAGATATCATATAATCAATTTAACATATATAAGCTTCCACAATTAACAAAGTACCATCTCCTAACCAATTTCTCTAACGTCTGGCCACAACCAGACCATTCAGGTTCTACCTCTTCTAGCGATTACCTGAAGGTAATTTACTGCCAAACCTATCGGCCACAACCGACAGAGCACGTGCGGGAACCAATGCCACGGATCACACACCGTAACGCTAGGCGGAGTTCCCATTTACGAACATAGTCCGTAATGTCCCAAGACTACCAAACTCGTCAGTCATCAACTGAGGAGGGCAATCTAACTGGACCCATCCGTACTGGCCACAACCAGCACACTCACACCGGCAACAGTCGCCATCCCGAGCTCAATTCAAGGGTTCCTCGTGTTCATCCGCCATCCCGAGCTCAACTCGAGGGATGCCATTTCGAGCTTAACTCGAGGAATGTACGTGCCTAACCCCTATCCCGAACTCAACTTAAAGGATACGTTCCGAGCTCAACTCAAGGAACCCAACAATCTTACCCTTAAAGCACCACCAAAAGCCATGTAAAACACCCTACAAAGTCCAACAACTAGGACTTACAGCAACCAAATCGCCTAGCGGGGGACACGTACCGCTAGGCGCCACAGCTTCCAGACCGCCTGGTGGGGGACACGTACCGCCAGGCGCTAAGCGCCTTAAGAACCATCGAATTTTTGCCACTACCGCCCGACGGGACTCCTTTTGCCGCCAGGCGGACGCTGGTTCAAATGTCACGTATTTTCTCGCTGTCGCCTGGCGGAAACTCCCTGCCGCCAGGCGCCTCCTGCACCATGATCCCACTGTTTCCTCACTATCGCCTGGCGGGTGAAATCCCACCGCCAGGCGTCGCACCAGTAATATACCTTTACTGGTTTTTCGTGATTTTAGTTCAAGTTCACCAAAAAGGTTTTGCGCAATTACGTTCCCAGACAGATGAAGCCCCCTCACATCATGTACAAGTGTAAACTGGTTTATCGAATTAGACATACGCAAGTCCCACTAATCCAATACTCAATGTGCCCTTGCAACTATTATCTCTATGAACTCTATCATTTACTTCCCTTCAAGTCACGGTTTCCCCTCACCTACAACATTACTTCACAACCTCCTTACTTAGGATTCACACACTTCCTACTATTTGGCAATTCCTGAAATTCATAAAATATAACTTGTCCCTCGTTATCGTACACGTCCACTAACTCTGTACTGGTCTAGAACACAGGTTCCACACTCACGTTAGAATCCTCCCTCAACTACACCCAAAATTCTCTTTCTCTTCTCAACGCTTAATTATCAACACTAACTCTGATTTATTATCGTTCTTTCTTACATCCTATTACCCCTTTCCACTGCTTCAATAGTATGAAGATGACTCCCTTCACCCAGTATAGTCAGCAACAACCTCGACCTGTAAAAAAAACACCAACTTCTTCTGTATTCCAGAATTACATTCACCCTCGAGTACTTAATCGGGACACCCCCCTCTAACTTTAACCCTAATAGTTCACAATGTGGGTACACCAATTCGCTATCAACCCTGATTCATCTAAAAATTCTCAACCATAACCCTAAAATCATATTCACACTGTTTCATCAATCCCATCTACTAATATATTGATTCTCAATAAAATACGATGTTACATCATCCCTAACTCACCAACCCATGATTTCCCTCCGATCAGAATCACGTTATAACACCCAGAACGCCAAAAACCAAAACTCAGCCCTGCGTCGCCTGGCGGAATTTCATCATCGCCAGGTAGTTTATTAGTAAAAACCTAGAAAGCTCACGAACCTTGAGCCGCCTGGCGGTACAGGGATTCACCGCCAGGCGTTGCACCCAGAAACCCCACAATACATGTTCAAATGGATGAGCCGCCTGGCGGCTAAGTATAGCCCGCCAGGCGGATTCTGGAAAAATTCTAGAATTCAGCAAAACCATGATACAGACACAGAACATGCTTAAATTACATAGTATTTTCACACAATTCAGACCAAACAACATTAACGTAGAAAGCTCCCCTAACCTGATTTTTCTGCGCTTAAAACTTGACGACAACATTAACGTAGAAAGCTCCCCTAACCTGGTTTTTCTGCGCTTAAAACTTGACGATTTAGTGTCCTCCCTTCACCAATTGGCTCCTTAGCCTTCTCTCTCAACGCAACCCCAAAGACTTTGTGCTCTCTCTCACTGGTGTATTTTCAGCTTGCCAAACCTTTGCTCTTTACCCACTTTTTACCTTTTAAAGTGTGCTTAAACCTAGGTTATTAACCTAAAACGAGATTACCACTTAATGGTGGTTAACTCCCATTCATTGGTCAGTTTTACAGCCACCTCTATTCTGCCCTTCCACTAGGATGTTCCTCAACTTTTCAAATTCAAACCAAAACCAAAAATATCAAAAATTAAAGTATAATATACGTCCTCCAAGACTCGAACCCACAACTAAGAATTTTCCCCAAACAATATCAAACCACTTAACCAATTCAAATTTCATGCTAACAATCATAATTCAATCCAATATTATTTCACCACATGATCGTGCTATATTAAAATTACAATGAATAAGAATGCAAAATGGCATACATAGGACTCGAACCCAAGTCCTCTCACACAAACCAAAGTACTCTCAACCATTTGAGCTAGCACTTTTCCACATCATTCCACTTATAATTAATGTCATAATTAATTCTCCTACCCGCATTTATTAATTAATTAATTATTTAATTAATTAAATTTCACGGGTCTTACAATGGAAACCAAGAAAGCAGGGTTATAGTATTGGAAGACTAACATATGTTTCTCCAGGATCGGGTGAATGCTATTACATGAGAATCTCACTAACAAAAAAAAAAAGGTTGTATTAAACATGGTAATATAAAAACAATTAATGGTAAAACATTCTCTACATACCAAGAGGCTTGCCAGGAATTGGGATTATTGACAAATGACAAAGAATTCATTGATGCTATTAAAGAGGCTTGCCATCTTGCATCTGGAAATCAACTTAGAAGGTTATTTGTTTCTTTGTTAATCATGAATACAATGTCAAAGCCAAAAGTTGTTTGGGATACAACTTGGAATTTATTGCCAGATGGTATCCAATACCAAAGAAGGAAACACTTGAACATACCAGGTACTAAATATAAATAATCTCCATTCTTTATTCCATATTTTGTTTATTCATGACATGTTTTTTTTTTTGTAGGTTTTCAAATGGAAGAGCATGATTTACACAATCTGTGTCTCCTAGAAGTAGAAGAACTTCTAAATTCCAATCGGCGATCTTTAACAGATTATAGTTCCCTTCCTCAACCTGATTTGTCTCATTACTTCAAATTCAATAATAGGTTCATTATTGATGAACTGAATTATGATAAAGAAGAAATGGAGAAGCTACATCACTCTCTATTGTAGTCAATCACTAATGAGCAAATACATGTTTATAACAGAATTATGACAGTAGTGAATTCAGATGTAGGAAATTTCTTTTTCTTATATGGTTATGGTGGGACTGGAAAAACATATTTGTGGAAACTTTTGTCAGCTGCTATTAGAGCAAAGGGAATGATTGCGCTTAATGTAGCTTCAAGCAGCATTGCATATTTATTGCTTCCTGGAGGTAAAACTGCTCATTCTACTTTTTGCATACCACTAGCAATCAATGATGAATCAACGTGCAACATCAATCAAGGAAGTCTTCGTGCTAAACTATTGATGGAAACAAAAATTATCATATGGGATGAAGCTCCTATGATGAATAAGTTATGTTTCCAAGCTTTTGATAGAACATTGAGAGACATTATGAGAGCTACAAATGAAGATAATGCTGACAAACCATTTGGTGGAAAGGTTGTTGTCTTGGGCGGTGATTTTAGACAAATCTTGCTAGTAGTAAGAAAGGGATACAGGTATGATATTGTGAATTCATCAATTAATTACTCTGATTTGTGGCAATATTGCACAGTTCTTAGGCTATCACAAAACATGAGGTTAAAATGTGCTGTTTCAAATGAAAGTGCAATACATATAAAAGAATTTGTTGATTGGATTCTTAAAATTGGAGATGGAAATATGAATTTCAATGAAAGTGGTGAAGCTAACATTTCAATACCAACAGAAAGTGAAACACCTTTACTTTCTTTATTCAAATTTGTTTATGGTGGTCTAATTGAAAATATCATGAATCCTGGCTTCTTTGATGACGATGCTATACTTTGCCCTACAATTGAGAGTGTTGAACAAGTAAATGACTTCATTTTATCTTTGATTCCTGGTGAAGAACAAATTTATTTAAGTTCAGACACTCCTTGCCAATCTGATGATAATCAAGAAATTCAAGGTGAGTGGTTTACTCAAGAGTTTCTAAATGATATCAAATATTCAGGAATTTCAAATCATAGGATTAAATTGAAAGTTGGCGTACCAATTATGCTTTTAAGAAACATTGATCAAGCAAATGGTCTTTGCAATGGTACAAGGTTGCAAGTTAATGATTTGGGAAAGAATGTTATCTTTGCTACTGTCATAACAGGGAAAAATGTTGGTGACAAAATTTTCATTCCAAGAATGAACTTGACACCTTCTGATTCCAGCATCCCGTTTAAATTTCAAAGGAGGCAATTTCCAATATCCTTATGCTTTGCAATGACAATAAACAAAAGTCAAGGACAAACTCTTTCTAAAGTTGGACTTTATCTTCCTTGCCCAGTTTTTACTCATGGACAATTGTACGTAGCAATTTCTAGAGTCACAACAAAGCAAGGACTCAAAATTTTAATTCTGGATGAAGATGGAAAAGTAAGCAATACAACTACCAATGTGGTTTACAAAGAAATATTTGAAAATCTTTGATAAGAGGTATACATCTTACTTTACAAAATTATTATAATTTGTCAATTATTGTATCTTTAACTGTAATTCCTTTGTTTTGTTGCAGATTATAATTCTGGATGAAGATGAAAAAGTAAGCAATACAACTACAAATGTGGTTTACAAAGAAATATTTGTAAATCTTTGATAAGAGGTATACAACTTACTTAAGAAAATTATTATAATTTGTCAATTATTGTATTTTTAACTGTAATTCCTTTATTTTCTTGCAGATTATAATATGCCATAGTGTATAGTATGCACTTTCAGGATTTTATTCATAGATGCAGCCATATTGAAAAGTACATGGTCATTGATACTTCTTTGAATTGCATTATTGCATTGTCCAGTCATAGATTGATATTTTGAACACCATGTTTGCTGCAGTACAGATACTATAACAGTTATAAAGATTCTCAATTGTTGCTATTTTTATTTTTGTTTGTGGCTTTAATGTATTGTGAAAAAAAAATATCTACCCAGATGTTCTTATTCCTTACTATAGTACAAGTGGCTTTACTATTATAAATGCTTTATGTTTTATGTTTCTGCAGTACAGTTGTAAATTGTTTTTGTTTAAGTTTCTTTATATATTAAAATATCTGCAAAAAACACCTACAACATATATTTCAGTTACTTTACAATTACAGCCACTATTTGCACATGAAACTGAATTTTTGCTGCCACTTTCAGGTAAGATTCCTTTTCGACGTGATAATCTTTGCTATTCCATTCCCAACTTCAACTTTACCATTCATTCACACTCCTTTTCAGTTACCCATATATTTAAACCTTCACTTTTTTCTGCAAATACATGAATGGAGATGGAGCAAACCAGTACAGATGGAGCAAACAACGGAACAATTCTTTGGAACTTCAACACAATCTACATCTGCTCTCAGGTATGCTGTAAATTTAATAACAAAAATAAATGTTTGGAAAGCATTAATATTTGTTGTTGTATGTGTTTTCTTGTGTGAATTGTATCATCCTGATTCATATTGTATCAGCCACATTAAGATTTTCAGATTTTTCCCTCATATAATTGTTTGAGTGTATGTTTTCATTTTGTTGCAGAGATAAATTTGTTTCTTTTTTTACTGTGTTTATTAATTTGTAGCCATTTGGATTTGTCGATCGACATTTTGCTGTTGCTTATGAACACGAATTAGTTCCACAATGGCACTTGGTAGATGTAAATGGTAAGAGCACGACAATTACCTATAACATGGATTCAAATAACCCAAAAATCATAGAAGGTTGGAGTAATATGAGAGATTTGTATGACATCAAAAGTGACTTTCACATGCGGTTTCAGTATTTGGGAAATTCTTTGTTTCACATAATCATAGTTATTATAATATCATATCAAGTATTATCATATCAATTTACATATAATTAAATGAAAATAATTAATGCACTAATAATAAAATTTGAATCATACAGGACTTGCCATCAAAGTTTGCCAACTTCATTTGGGACGAGAATGTAGAAGATGTGTTTCTTATAGGGCCCAAAACTATAGTCAATTGCAAAATCCTATTATCAAATAGGAATAGAAGTTCAACAAAGATAGGTCAAGGTTGGGGGTTATTTTGTTGTGAAAATGAGTTAAAAGAAGGTGATATTATTGTCTTCCAAACAGACAATGATTTTATCGAACCAAATATTGAGGTCTTTGTTAATGGTTATTGTTGTGATTAGATTAAGCATATTTCTATAATGTTGTTGTTCTAAATGATGTATTTCATGACTTATGTTTATTATCATTTCAATAATATCATTATCTAAGTTTAACATTTTATAAATTTATATTTCATTAAATTCTTAAAACAAATTGTTACACATTTATAATTTATTATCAATAATAAAAAAATCAAAAAACTTGTCATAAGACAAATAAAAAGAAGGGGACCAAATCGATATTTTATTATGAAAATGAAAACTAAAGATATAATTTAATTAGAAAAAATGACGAATTAAAATAAAAATGAAAGACCAGATTTTTAAATATTTTAAAAAAGGAATTTTTAAAAATTTTCTTCTGTCTGTGTATACGTATTTAAATTTAATCATAATTATTATAAAATTAAATTAATATTACTTTGAAAGTTGTTACAATCGATCATTCAATCAACCTACATTTTTTCTTGAAGCTCAAAACTTCTCGACCTCCTACCATTGCATTGCAGTTCGTTCCCAACACCACACTGCACAATCCCATTCCAAAGCGCCACCGCTTTCTCCGGGCAACCACCACCAATGAGTTTCCAAAAAGGCTCTCGACCTTCTTCTCCCTATTCTCCCTCGTCCCCTTCCTCTCCTCCTTCCTACATTCCACCCCACCGTACCCAGCTGCACCCTCGCATGATCTCCCTCTACACTTCTTCTCCTTCTTCTTCTTCCACTCACACAAATCCAAATCCCAACAAACCCCACACCGGAAAATGCCTTCTCTTCCTCTTCGCCTTCCTCTTCTTCACCGCTCCCTTCCTCTTCTACCTCTTCTCCACCGCCCTCCAAATCCACTCCTCCCCCAAATTCGCCGATTCTCGCCCCGTCTCTTTCGCCCTCGCTTTCCGGGCCGGCCCCGACGCTCTCCGCCTCTCCGTCTACCACTTTCTTGGCCCCGGCCTCAGCCTCCTCGCCGCCGCTCACTCCGCCGCCGCTGTTCCCGGCTTCGATGCCCCGCCCGACGCCCTCCGTGGCGCCGTCGCCGAGCTTGTCCGGTTCGCCAAGGGCAAGGTGCCTCACCGGGAGTGGGGGAACACCGTCGTGCGCCTCGCGGCGTCCGAGGAGCTCGAGCAGCTCGGCTCCGAGGAAGCAGAGAAGGTTCTGGAATGTTGCAGACGGGCCTTGAAGGCGTCCGGGTTCCTGTTCAAGGATGAATGGGCACGCGTCGTTTCAGGTTAGTTTGCGTTTGGTTCGATGTATTTGAGAAAATATGTGCTTACTGTTTCTCTTTGTTAAGAATTTAGTTAAACCAAGGAGTTGGACAGTTAATGTAGTGAATCCTAGGTCGATTTGTTTGGACATTGTCTGAATTTGGTCCTTGGTGAAAACAATCCTTAACAAACATTTACTTCCTTTTGGCTTTACCATATTAGTATGTTGCATAACCGTGGGACATTGGTGGACATGTCCATGAGCTAAAGAAAGGTGAAAATTTAATTAGAAAGGCATTAAAGATCTAGTTCTAGTGTTACTTAATCATACTGTAATATACACAATGTTTGTTGACTTTTATATATATACATTGATCACAAATTGCTATGTAAGGTCCGCTTGATTGGCTTCTATAATATATAATTTCCATGGACTTAAATATAGGAGAAATATAATCATGTTTAGTGAGCTTTGAATAAACAAATTTTAAATAAGTCAAACCTATTTAATGTTAATATTTCAAAGATACCATTGTGTATGGACACTATCCTCGATAAAGTGTGATTGCGGTGATTTGGAAGATGTTTCTCTTTATTTTATGAGATCAATAACATTAAATGAACTTAACTAACATTCTTAATTAGTGTAAAATTGGGTAATTTTGCTAATATTTGAGTATAGTAATTTAGAAGTAATAAATAAATGGCATCTCTGTGTAAAATTCTTTATATTAACCATGCATTAATATTGAACTCAAGAATATTTGTTTGGTTATGGGCATATATAGTGTTGAAAGTCTCACATCGACTAGAGATAAAATTAATTTAAAGTATATAAGTTGGTGCAAACCTCACTTTACAAGCTAGTTTTTGGAGTTGAGTTAGGCTTAAAATCCATTTCTCAACATGGTATCAAACCCATAGTTTAGAAACTATCCTAGCGAATTTGTTGTTAGTTGGGTCAATTGTTCCACTCACTATCAGACTGTTATTAAACCACCCATTAATGTCAAATCTCATGCTCGAGTTGTATATAACCTCGATGTGCTAGAGATAAATTTCAATTTAGAGCATATAAGTGGGTGCAAACCTCACCTTACAAGCCGGTTTTGTGGAGTTGAATTAGGTTTAAGATCCACTTCTTAATACATAGTTTTAGGTTAGTTTGTTAGTTGGGGATTGATTCAATTTTTATAATATATACTTAGGAGCCATAGGTAAAGATACTTTTTGATTGGTTGGGAGTGTAAATTCCAAATTCTAACAGTGCATTAAGATTGAACACTAAAGCATGTGTTTGGGGTTGAATGTGTAATTTCATGTTAGTCACCAAGGAGGTGTTTGGTCCAATGTATTAGAGAAAACATTGATATCTTTTTGAAAAGGGAGCAACTGTTTCTAAACATTAAGTGAAGAATTTAATTAGAATGCTTTAGAGAGTGTCATGTATGATAGGTATAGTGGTTTGCTGATTTTTATAATATCTATTTTAGAAGTCCTACTTACGATTATCTCTTGTTGGCAGTTGCACTTACTATGCAATTAACTCTAAAGACAAATTTTGTTTATGCTTGTGAAATCCTCTTTCAGAATTGAAAATGCTAAAGCCCAACAAGAAACAACAATTAACACAGAAAACTCATTACAATTATATTTCCTCTCTATTACTGAAAACTCATTACAAACCAAGAACCAAGGTGTACAAATACCCCTCTAAAGGAGAGTACTGCTTTCCATGTGAATCTGCCCATTTCTACATTGATATTTCCCTGAGTTGTCCTCTCTACCCGAGGGAGGTTTACCATTGTGGTTAAATATGGATACTACTTATAAGGAAAACTGAATTAATGAACACTCCTAACCTCCTTTAAATTGCTACCCTTTTACTCCTTTTTCGTCTTACAATACAACTTTAGACCCTTTTCCCTTAAAGGTTGTTGCTCTGACCTGGCCCTAACAGTACCTCCTCATACACAAACTTGTTCTCAAGGTTAAATGGTGGAAATTGCTCTTGGATAATGGAAGATTCTTCCTAAGTAGCTTCCTTTGGAGATTTTCCTTGCCGATGCTATCCAACTGCTTTCTTGAGCTGGGAAACATGAAAAACAAGGTATATTTGGGCTTGTTTTAGAAGCTACAGTTTAAAAGCTACTGCTTCTATTTGTTTTAGAACATAAGTTGAGATAAATAGAAGAGATCGGAGTTGAGGGAACTTGAGAGCTTGATCACTCCACTCATAAGTTCTATTTATATTGATATAATTTTGATACAATGAGTATAGGGAAGAGCACAAATGAACTTGTGTGGATAATTTCTCAAAGAAATGATATTTTGTGAAATTCAACAATCTAGTGATAATCAAGTACCTCTTTACATTGTTTACAACCTCCGTGTTTCACAAGAGGACAAAACATATAAAAATTTGTTGTAATTTCAGAGAAAAGATGTTGTCCAAAGATTTTGCATTGAGTTTTTGGCTTCAATAATCAATTTGCAGAAATTTTGAAAGAAATCTTTGAGAGGATCTCAAATTCAATTTATATGTTTCAAGCTAAGAATATATAATCTATATGTTCCAACTTGAGGGGGAGTATTAGAATAATTTGTATTTTCTTCTGATCAAAAAGTTGTATTATGTTGTTTCTATCATGGTTATCAAATTGAGATTCGTTTTTTGTGAATTTTTTTGAATCGTGAATCGAATCTTATTATGAATTGTAAGATACATGATAAGAAAAGACATTAAAAATATCATATATTATAATTAAGTCAAGATCTCCAATTTAAATGTTACATCTCAATTTTATTCTTTCATTCATCATCTCCAAGATCAATGTCACTTAGATCATCTTCTTCATCTAATGTAACATTCTCTGGCAACTCATCTTCATCTTCTTCATCCTCTTCCTCAACTTCTTCAACCATCCCTTCAATTCCATCACAGAACCTAACAATTCAAACATTTTTTTAGCATCCTTGATCACATTACTGGTATCAATAGATTTTAAGAACACTGTTCCGCTTGGACTATTAACTAAAAAGTTGGTAAGAGACCTCCCTTTTCCATATGTCCAACCATCACACATCAAAGTATATCCCCATTTTTCCCATTCAACCTTATATTTCTCCAAACTAGCTTGAATATTGTCAACCGTTTTTTTCAGATAAGATACTCTAACTTCATGATAAGTAGGAGGCTTTAAACCCTTTCCATATTCCCCAACAGATTTCAACATTTGGGTAAATAAGGAGCTTCTTACCAAATTAAATGGCAAAGCATTCCCATATATGCAGTTGCAAATATCTTGAATCACCAACTCTCTATCTTTAAACATTTCATTTATGGTTTTCTGTTTTGTAACTCCTTGTTTCCCCTTCTTACTACATTGAATATCTATTTCTTCAAAATAGTCTACCCGATTTGCTTCTTTTATTTTTTTTTTATTTTCTAACAACTTCAAAAACATTTCTCTAACATCATCAAGAACAGATGTACAAGCAATGACATTCTCCTTTGTTCCAGCAAGATGATGTTTCATTCTTGCAACACCACCCCAATAAGTATGTGAACAATATTTGCACTTGACTAAAAGTTTATGAGGAGTAACACTCTTACAATGACTCCATGTAATATTTATTTCTTTCTTTCTCTTTGTTTGAGTCATACTCTTTTTAATTCTACAAATAAGAATAAATTCAAACTAATATTTCTTCTTAAAAAAATATAAATTAACATTCAGAATAAAAAAATATAAAAAGAAACGTATATTTTGTTTGAAAATGAAACGTTGCAGATCATAAAGATTAATTCTGTTTTGATAAACTATGAAACTTTATTTTATTTGAAAAAGAAAAGTATATTTTATTTGAAAAAGAAACATAAAGAAAGATCATCACGTGAATATCTTCTGAGCTTTCTGCTCTAAGATGGAATTTAAACAAAAAATAAAAAGGTAAGAAAGATCACGTGTGAAGATTTAAGAAAAAGTGAAATAAAAGGTTGATGTGATGTACATCTACTTTTTCAGTAAATTAAATATTATAAAAATTAAAAATCTAGAAACTTCATCAAAAAGCAATATATCAAAAAGCCATTTTAGAGGCGGGCAGGAAACATTTGAGCAGAAAACACTTCAATAGAAAACACTTTAGCAAACCTGTTCCAGATGCTTTCACGATGCTTTCTTCTTCACGGACAGTCAGGTTTTCTGTGCTTCTTCTTTTCTCTTCCACTTTATGGTTTTTCTCCACCTTTTGTTTTCCCTTCTTAATAACCAAATATCCATCCAACGTGACTTTTCAGTTTGTTGGGTTTTTTCATTTTCGATGTGTATTGTATGCTACGTGAAGCGTATCTGGTGTGAGTAGCATGTAGGCAGTGTGTCGCTTCATGAGATGTGTATTTTGGGGAATATTTTGGGGAAGTGTATGCGTGGGCAGAATCGGGTGAAATGAAACTGAATTAGGAATCATACGATTCCCACACAATTCAGCCGATTTATGTCACGATTCATCTATTGATACGTTTCGTGGGACCAGAAATTTGAACTGTATCGCGATACGAATCATACGATTCTAATTACCATGGTTTCTATCTATAACCTAATATGTAGGGTTTTCATATTTCTATTCCTTAGGCTTTTATTGTAAGCAACTAATGCTTATATGCAGTGTAGTAAGTATTGTATGATTCACAATACGAATCGTATGATACGAAACGATTCAGGTCCCTTGCGATACGAATCATGAGTTGTATCGTTTTTACTCCTGCATCGTACTTGTATCATACGATACGAGTCCGAATCGTGCGAATCATGATTCGATTCATGATATGAATTTACCCCAATTTGAAAACCTAGTTTTTCCCTCTACAACTTTACCCCCAAATTGAAACCCTAATTTTTTCACCCTTTATTTTCGCACATTGAAACTTATTAACGTTAGTGTGCTCGAAAACATGTTCTCCTCCTTGCCTCTCGTGATCACGTCATCTCTGTTTGTTGCGGTGGTCACACAATGGTGCGGTGTTGGTTGCGCAGTGTTGCGGTGGTAGTTGCGTGTCATCTCGTGCATGCCTTTGTTCGTTTGTCCAGTGGGTTTGAGCATATGCGTTTGTAGTACAATTGTCACATGGTGGTAAATCTCAGAGAGGATGAGGATGAACTACGAATGATTAGAATAGAATTTCTTTTTAGGTGGTTTAGGATACAAGGAGCAAACACTTATTTTTTGGATGGCTATAATGCATAATTTGTTTAGTAGCATATAACTATAGTTGAAGGAATCTTATGCAGCAACCACATTGTTTTTTGAAGGCCATGTTGCTGAAATTGTGAAACTCTGTGGTAGATACACATAGATACAACCACTTTATTTGATTATGAGATTGTTTTGTTATTAATTCTCTCTTTACATATTTATCTATCTTATATATTTAACTATAAACTGAATTCTTTTAATGTTTATAAAATGTTTATGAATCGTACGATTCACGATACGATACGATTCACGATTCAAAATTTAAGCTCTCCGATACACGATACGATTCACGATTCAACTACCATGCTTATATGTGTGTGTATATGAATCTGAATCAGTAGTGAGATTTGATCTCTCTAACCCTTTTCCTCATATATTCTCTTCTAAGTGTTATAAATAAAATAATTCTTTATTTTCTTACATAGTTCAAGATGGTACCTAACTCCCTATATTGGGACCCTGGTGTTGGGGTGTGTGTGTGTGCTCAACTTCAAAAAATTTCAGCTCTTGAAGGAGTTATTTAATCTATACAATTTCACAAGTGGCTGTTGCCATAGTTCTATATTCAACTTCTAATTGGATTAAGCAACAACATTTTTGTTTCTTGCTCTTCCTGGGGACAATATTCACTCCAATGAATGCACAATATCCAGTGGAGGATCTTTTGTTAATAGGATAACAAGCTTAATTTGCATCACAATACCATAATTTAAGTATTGTCTTTGTCCTCATACAATATTCCTTGTCCGGGAACCTTTCTGATATATCTAAGAATGCGAATTACAACATTTTAGTGATCTATATGAGGATTCTATATGAATTGCCTAACAACTCCCACAACATAAGAAATGTCTAGTCCTGTAATATTGAGATAAATGAGTTTTCCAATCAGCCTCTTGTATCTTTTTGGATCTGAGAAATTTTCACCTTGGTCAACCATGAGCTTTTGATTTGGATTCATGGGACAATCAGTTGGCTTGCAATTTTCCAACCGTCTCTAGTATATCAAGAGCATATTTTCTTTGTGAAATGACAACACCTTCCTTTGATTGACCCCTTGGATACCCATAAAGTACTTCAGAAAACCAAGATCTTTAGTTTGAATGTAATTGATGTGATTTTATTAATAAAATAATTCTTTATTTTAATGTCCAATTGATAAAGATTCCACTTTTAAAGAGCCACCGGAGAGAAAGTATCACCATAATCCAACCCAAACATTTGGGTGTAACCTTTGGCCATAAGACGTGCTTTGAGACGATCAATAGTACCATCAGGTCCAACTTTAATAGCAAAAATCCACTTGCAACCAACAACAGATTTCACAGACGGTAATGGGACAAGCTCCCAAGTTCCACTATTATGAAGAGCACCCAATTCATCGAGCATGGCTTGACGCCAACCAGAATGGGCTAAGGCATCACGAACAGATTTTGGAATGGTCACAGAAGAAATAGACGAAAGACAGACATAAAAAGGTGAAGACAATCTATGGTAACTTAAAGCAATATAATGAGGAGAAGGATTACCTGTAAAACAGATACCTTTTCTGAGGGCGATTGGAAGGTCACTCGGTGGAAAGGGAGACTCGGTTGTCGGATCCGGAGGAGACACAGTAGTTGGCACTTGAGGTGAGTCACTCACTGGTTTTTGAGGACAATGGCGGCGACTATAAACTTGAAGAGATGGTGGAACGGAAACTGACGGCGTACAAGCCACACTTGGAAGATCACAGATCATAGGAATATTGACAAGACTAGGAAAATCGACGGTATTAGATGGAGACTTAGTGGAATGAGAAGAATTTTGTTAGTAAAATGAAGACTCATTGAAGGTGACATTTGTACAAACAAAATAGCGGTTAAGAGAAGGAGAAAAACACTTGTATCCTTTTGGGGATCGCGTAAACCCTAAAAAAACACATTTGTGTGATCGAGGAGACAATTTATCAAGCCCAGGACTAAAATTGTGCACAAAACATGTAGACCCAAAAACCTTGAGAGGTAAGGGATGAAGAGGTTCATGAGGAAATAAAATGGAATGAGGTATTTTATTATTTAAAACCGAAGAAGGCATGTGATTAATAAGATAACAAGCAGTAAGAACAACATCACGCCAAAAAGAATGAGGAACCTCACCATGAATTAAAAGAGTGCGAGCGGTTTCTATAAGGTGTCTATTTTTCCGTTTAGCCACCCCATTTTGTTGAAGTGTATATGCACAAGAAGTTTGATGCAGAATATCACGGGAAGCCATAAATTGTTTAAAAGAATTGGAAAGATATTCACGACCATTATCACTTCTCAAAATTTTAATAGGAACACCAAATTAAGTTTGAATTTCATGAAAAAAAGATTGAAAGATATAAAATAAATCAGAACGACTCTTCATTAAAAATAACCAAGTACACCGTGAATAATCATCAATAAAAGTAATAAAGTATTGAAAACCTAGACTAGATGCAACACGACTAGGTCCCCAAATGTCAGAGTGAACTAAGGCAAAAGGGTACAAAGCACTGTGTGTGAAAAGAACTACGACTATACTTGCCTAACTGACATGACTCACACACCAACTTGGACAACATGGAAAAGCCAGGAACAAGTTGCTGCAACTTGGCAAGACTAGGATGGCCTAACTGAGCATGAAGAAGAAGAGTTGGAGACTCCATAACTGCGCCAACATGAGAAGAAGGGCAGAGGTGATAAAGACCATGAGACTCACATCCGGTGCCAATCACCTATCTCGAACTCCGGTCCTGTAAACAAACGGACGATTGGGTAAAAGAAATAACACAATCAAGAGATCGAGTTAGACGACTAATGGATAATAAGTTAAAGGAGACCCAGGGACATAAAGAACATTATCAATGGATAAAAAAGGAAAAAGATCGACAGTCCCAACACCATGAGCTTAAACACGAGACCCATTAGCCATTGTAACAGAGGGTAAATTATCTAGAGAAGACAAAGAGGAAAACAAAGATTTGTTACCAATAATGTGATCAGTGGCACCTGAGTCGAACACCCAAGGATCAACAGATGAAGATTGAGTCAGACCAGCAAAAGATGTACCTGTGTGGGCAACAAAAGCCATGGAACTAGAAAGCTTACGATCCTCATTCCATTTGAGAAATTCATTGAAGAGAGCAGATTTGTCGGTGGCGGAAACAAATGAATGAGGATTAGCAAAAGATGGTTGTGACGGAGGATCACTGTGCACAACAACAACAAATCGAGGAGGACGACCATGTATGGCATAACACTGATCAATTTTGTGGCCGAATTTGCCACAATGATCACATTTGTGACGCCCTTTCTTCGACTAGCGTGAGCGGTGACGATCATCACTGTGAGATACCAAAGCAGAGAAATCATTGGCATGGATAGGTGGATCAACAAAAGGTTGACAAGGCTCACGCAAAAGGGTGGAACAAGTAGAGGTAAAATTGGGTATAACCGTAGAACCCAAAATCTGATCACGGACATGGAAATATTTTTCAGGAAGCCCGTGTAACATCATAACCATGAAGAAGTGTGATCGTTGCTCGATTTCCTGAGCAAGAGTAGAGGCAATAGGTAATACATCCTTAAATTCATGAAAAAGCTCAGTCACCTTACCCACATAATATGCAACAGGGTCTTGAGTATGAGAAGCAACTACATTAAGCAGGTCTTGACAGACACCATATAGACATTGAGTGTCATTGCTGTACAATAATTTGACCTGTTCCCAGACTTCATAAGATGTGCCGTAGGCACGAAATTGTTGTTTCAAAGAAGCGTGAATCGTATTCTTGAGAACCATGCATAAATGAGCATCAATTCTCTTCCAACGAGGAAACTCAGTGATATCAACATCAGTCACTTTGAGGGTAAGATGATCAAGATACCCCTGACTCTCAAGCCAAACTTTAACGTCGGGCGCACATGTTGAATAATTCTTGCCATCTAACTTATCAATGGGCAAGTGCACATTAATGTTTGGAGGAAAAATGGATGAATCAGACATGGAGACGACACGACAGAAGGGGACGAAGCAGCAGCGGAAGACGCCATGGAGGAGAGAAATAAACCCTAAAAATTCAAAGTGCTCCAATGGAAACACGAAGCCCAAATCTGGAATGCCAAGGTCGAGACGAGTACAAACGTGTGGTTGTTGGTCAAAACTGAACCTCCAGCGACGGTGACGGCCGGTGGCGGTGGACGGCGGCCGATGGCGGTGAACAGTGGTGGCAGTGGTCATAGACAGAGGTAGGAAAACAAAATCCTTAAGCTCTAGATACCATATTGAATATAGGGAAAATAGGGATTGAGATTAATCTCCCTTGTGTAGAAAATACAGATAGGGGCTGTATTTATAATAATGAACATATGGGCTAAGCTCAAAATACATATGAAGAATAATAACAATAGAAACAGAAAATAAGATATTAAATATATCTTAACATGTTACATAGTTCAAGTTTTATGATTTTGGTGAGGTTGTGAATGTTCAAATGATGCCTTTAGGGAAGTGTTAAATAGTGCAATTTTAATCTTGTAGCTGGTTGTATTTTTTCTTTTCAAGACAAACTAATACATTGTGTAGTGGAGGAGAAGGGATTCTAGTTCTCTACAGTTGTCGTCTTTCTTGTGTGCTTGGGTGGATGTATACACACACAAACACACTCACACACATGTAAAAGTGATAATTTACTGGAGATGGATTCTAGTTCTCTGGAAAGTAAAACTGGAAGGAGTATCAAGTAGAAAACAAATGGCCATTAGCTGATGCTGAACACCAACCTAAATAATGACACTCAATGCCATGTCAGATATTCTATAAAACAGTGTGACTTATTACTACTATTTTTAATGTAGTATTTTGAAAAAATAGTTTTACTGATTTTATATCTCTGTTAGAGATGAAGTTATTCATGTCAATGATGGAGTTTGTAATCTAAATGTAGGGGAGGAACAAGGCATCTCTTCTTGGGTTGCAGTAAATTATGCTCTTGGAAACTTGGGACGCGAGCCTCAGGAAACAACTGGAATAGTTGAACTTGGTGGGGCTTCTTTGCAGGTTTTTTCATTCACTATATATGACCATTTTGTTTATATACAGATAAATCCATATGCATCAAAAAGTTATTTCTTTAGTCTGCAAAGGAAATTGTGGAACTTTCTTTGTAAACATGTTGTAATGTACATTTATGTGATGTGATGCAATGACATTAGTTGTTTTTCTCCTCAATAATCTTGATAATGGGCCGTGAGGAAAAGATTTTATAGGCCCACAAATAAGTGGTGAGGATCAGAATATTTAGCATTCTTAAGAGTTTGTTGATAGTTTTTTTTTTTTTTAATTAAGGTCAGTAGGTCGTGGTGTTTAATTTTGTGTATTGACGGTGTTGGGATGGGATTGGATTATAAATCGCTGTAATAAATTTTGCATTATTATGTTGTTGTTTTGATAGTTTTTTGGCCATCAAAACTCTCTTGTTGCTTTCAGTAGATGGGAGGGAAACTTTAAGTGTAGATAATCTTTTGGTCATAATCATTTAGAGAGGAAATTACTCTTAGAACATCTCCAGTGTTGGTTTCTTAATGAGTTATTTAACTTGAAGAAACCAAATCCTAAAAAAACCTATCATTGGAGAGATCCTATGCAGTACACCTCGTTTCTTCAACTTAACTTTTTTTTTTGTAAAGAAATTATTCATGTAGAATAAAAACTCAAATTTCTAAATAAAGCTTGTGAAGATTAAAAACAGAGATAAGTAGATTCATTTTAGATGCCTTGGATAGGTTTTGAAGAGCTTAAAAGACTCCTCGTTTGGTCTTCTATTGGTATTGATGAAAATGTGATACAATGGGAAGATGAAAGATCAAAGGACTACACTAGACTTCCTAGGAACAAAACTAGGTACTACTCATAGGTTGCACTAGACTCATAGGTACAGCTGAAAATAGTTTCCAACACACTATTCCCTACTTTAGATTTAATAATTACTCTAACATACATAAATTTAATAATTATTCTAACACTCTCCCTCAAGCTGGAGCATACATATTGTATGTACCAAGCTTGAAATAGATAAACTCAATTAGAGATCTCCTTAAGAACTTGGTCAACACATATGTAAGTTGGTCATTTGATACAACAAACTCTAAATAACGACTTTTCTCGAATGAGACAATAGACGTGGGAACGTTGACTTAGAACAAGATGCACATTGACACAACCAACAACTAAAGGAATTGGATGATTGATTATAATGGACTTCAAGAATGTGCTATCAAAATCAAAAGCACAATTAAGTTCAAATAAATCCATTGACAAAGACGATTTGAGCACAAACTGCAAAGTAGACATCTAGCTTTGACAAAATATTTAGAGATGTTTCAGTGACAAAGAATGTTACTGGCATGTGACAATGGCCAGCTGACATCAAAGTTGGCTGGCAGCAGACAAAGGCCGATAAACAACTAACAACAACTATGGAGAATAATATTAGATGGTGGTGCACAACCACATAACTTCAATTAAGATGATTTTGTCAAAGAAGATTGTCATCAACAACATATGGCGCCAACAATGGCAAACATTGATAGACCACGACAAACTAGATTTCCATCAACAACAAATGGCAGCCAACAATGGCGGACAGCGATAAACTGAGGCGGACAAGATTACCATCAACAATGGATGGTGCTAGTAGTGGCCGACAGCGACAAACTGCAGCAGACTAGTTTGCCATTCCCGAACGGCGTGGACAATGGCAAAGAGACGATACTTTTACGTAATAGGACAAGATAGAAACCACGTGCCTAGCAACGGAAGACAAATGACATGCATTAGAAAATTCCAATAAAGAATGTTATGATCGCTAAAGACATGATAAGTGGACAAGAGCAAGGAGACTATTAGAAAAGCAGATGAAATATCAGAACCACATGAATTCTTCAAGGGAGGACTCATAGACCATAATTGCCAATAAAGGCAGTTGGTCTCTATTCATCAAGGCACACTAAAATAATTTGAGACAAATTAACTGTTCCTTGCAGGCTTGATAGATTTCCCAAATCATTGGGAATTGACTCATTGGAGTTATTGAATGAAAGGTATAATTTTTTCAGAGAAAACAAACCAATACACATCTAACAAGGGGCCAGTGAAATTGTTGACAAAGATTTTGGATCTCACCAGAAACAGACTCCCCCTCACGTCATGTGCAACCTTCAACCCATGAATTTGGTTGCGAAATTCCTTGGATAGCTCAGAACCGATCCAGATAGTTGGTAGCAAGATTAGACAAAGCCAAATCCATAGAGTAGGATATCTTTGCAGGTCTGTTTTGAAACATACTATGGAGTAGCTGATAGCACGGTTTGCCTTTTGGAGACTTGTAAATAGATATGTAGGTTTAAGTTTTCTTTTAGGCTCTTCAAAAGACTCTACCACAAGAGCTGCAAGGGTTCAACAAAAATGGAAGGCAAAACGAACCCATATGTAGGGAAGAAGAAGATGATGTTGCTGACAGCAACGCTGTTACCAGTGACACACTTGGTTGCTATCACTAATGACGAGTGACTAATAGAGACTTTGATTTGTGCTTAGATCAGAGACAAGAGCGTGTTGCAAGCAAAGACAAAGATATATTGCAGAAATGCAACAACCAAGAAAACCTAGGGTTTGAAGAGAGAGGAAAACTTAGGTGACCCACCAAATGACTTTGAAATCAGGAAGCAAAGGCATATATGGACTCAATGTGCTCCGATAAGTCGGATGGCGGTGACACGAAGAACATCTGATCACTGGAAGGCAACACGTGAGCCGTATGCGTTCAACAATGGTGAAGAAAACCAATGTGCGTGACAGCGCTTGGAGAAGATTCTGGCCCTGATCTCGACGGAGTTGGTCGTCGCTCGAGGAGGCGACCCTAATACAGTGGTCGTCGGAGAATACTGTGATAGGGTGAGAGAGAGAGAAAGGGAGAGGGAGAGGGAGGGGGAGGGGGAGAATAATTTTTGTCTCTTCACCATATATGTCAACAGTGGGGACTACAAAAGATGGCTTAAGAAACTCTCGTAAGAAATCCCTAATGGGGATACCTTACAATACCTTTTCTTGTCCAGGTGATACTTGTCAGCGATAGTTTCTGGTGTTTGGAAAAGCTTTGGTAACTTTGTAAAATCATATTTGTTTAGGTTTTTAGCCTTGTGTCACAAGCTTTATATATTAATGAAAGGTCACCTTTGTACAATTACGTTGTTGATTTCGTATTTTCTTAATATTCATTCTGGCTTTTATTTTTGGAGATACCTATGTCTCCTTTTAGCTTAACTTTCCCTTGTATATTCTACAATACCAAAACATCCCAATTGTATTCAAAATAAATTGTTCTGTATGGACATATCTGGTCAATTTCTGAATAGATTTTGAACTTTATATTGATATTTGCAGGTTGCATCAACTAAACTTAATGCAGATTTAGCTCACTCTTTGCGAACTATAAGATTGTCTGGGGTTACATACAACCTTTACACTTGGAGTTTGCCACAACTGGGTCAGGTGCCTTTCAACTTTTTCTGATGATTGAAATCAGTTACGTATATTTTAAATTTAAATGTTTTGGATGATGCTTATTAGTATTAAGATATCAAATTTGTATTGCTTATCTGCTAATGCTCTAATGAAATGAAGTGTGGAAATAGGTCAAATACACGAGAGGGTTGAATTGTGTATTAAAACCTTTTGGTAATTTTTGCAAATGCAGCGCATGATGATTTACAATCAGACGCAGATTTTCCTTTGACAGGGTATCAAATCTTTTCGAGAAGTTAGTTTGTAAAAGCAATCCTTTTGTAAGCATGGATTCAATACATGCAATATAAATGAGATTAGGGAAAAGAAAGATTTGCGCTTGGTATTTTTATTTCCTTACATTTTTCAAGTATATGAATATTTTCTAGCATAGTACTAGGAACTCTCACTGAAATTGGAAAGTAAAATGCAAGAATGGATCTATATTACATTGGATAATATAAACCGAACATACAAGGAATCAAGCTCTCTTTCAAGTGGTTCCTCCCTTTTATTATTATTGTTCCCCCTTACGAAACTAAACCTTCCTAACTTTATTTATTTCTTTGGCTTAACTACCAGTTTTTGTAGTCTACCTTTCTAAAGTTATCTTTGATGGGTTTATTTTATTTTAAAAAAATTCTTAAAGGTTTGTTGATTGTATTGATTGTGTTTTCTATTGTTACAACTATTTGTTTCAATCAAATTTAGGTTGCATATGTTTGATTAAGTTATCCTTGTAACCAAATCTAAAATCCTTCTACAGGATGTGGCATGGAAATCATTAGAGGAGAGACTGAAATATAGAGAGTTGAAGCTTTGTAAGTATGAGTTACTGTTCTTATCTGTTGTAGGAGTAATTAATATATCTAGGCAATCATGATGTGTAGGCTAGGAGGTTGAGTGTTGGATAACCTCTAACCTAGCACCTAGCTGCAGCCTTTAGTTTTTCACCTTTTTTGTATCTCCTTCATCATATATATAAATATCAGGAATAGTAGAGGGAATTCTAATCAAGCCCTCAAACATATTTTGTCTGTTTTAATCTCAACTTGGTATCAGAGCGGGTCGATCCCGCTCTGGTTTCTGTCTGGTCTGTCCATTGGCACTTGTTGCCATCGTCCGCGGCTGTCCGCCGCTATTCGTCACTGTTAATCACCGTCTGTAGCTGTTCACTGCCATAAAACACTATCCAAAGCTACCCACTGTCACTGTTCACAAAACCGTCGCTGTCTGCCACTGTTCCGCCGCAGTCCGCCACTGTTCGCCGCCGGCCGCCGTCTCCGACCACCTCAGTTTTCGCCGGCGACCACTGGATCTGGAGCGCCTCTCCGAGCGACAGCCAACCCCACCGGTGCCGGAACCAGCCTCCCGTCGACGCGCCGCCACGCGCCGCTTCTCTCTCCGCTGCGAACAGGCGCGTGCAGCCCACGCGCCGCCTTCTGCTGCTCGGAACCTCACGGCGCCACCTCCGTAGCTCTCGCCGGAGTCTTCTGCTGCTGTTCCAACCCTCAAAACTCCGATTCAGTGAGGTCCAGACGTCACCCTTGCGGACATCTCCCTCGGTCGTTTAAAAATCTCCACTGTTTTTTGCGTTTCTGCGTTTCTGCTCTCTGTTTTTTGTTCCCTTGATCAGAAATGGCCTCTGGAAGTGTTATTTCATTCTCTGGAAGTCCTTCCATTACTTCCGAGAAGCTAGATGGACAAAATTACCTCTCTTGGTCCGCTGCTGTCGAGATGTGGTTCCTTGGTCAAGGACATCATGACCACCTTGAGAAAGACGGAAGCCATGTGCCTCAAGAAAAAGCCGAACAGTGGAAGCAAGCAGATTTTCAATTGTGTGCCTTGTTGTGGCAATCCGTGGAGCCGAGACTGTTAATGTCTCTTAGGGCATTCAAAACATGTCACTCGTTTTGGAAGAGGACTCAGAATATCTATGCCAACGATATCCAACGCCTATATGATTCGGCGGACAAGTTGGCATCTCTGAAAATGACCAATCATGACATGATCTCCTTCATGAATGAAGCACAATCAGCCGTGGAAGACCTGCGGATGTTTCTCGAAGTCGACGCTTCAGATGAAATGAAGAAGCTGGACAAATACTATATGGTGATGATTCTTCGCGCCATTCATCCAGACTTCAATCACATTAGAGATCAACTGTTGACCTCTCATGAGGTCCCTTCCATGGACACCCTGATCCAGCGTATGATTCGTGTCCCAAAAGTCCCAACACTTGAAATTCAAGAATCTCATGCTGGAGTAGATTCATCTGTTATGGCCGCTACTCGAGGAAGAGGAGGACGTGGACCTAGAGGAGGTGGACGTGGAGGCCGTGGACGTCCTCAATGCACGTATTGCAAGAGGATGGGTCACACTCAAGAAAACTGTTACTCCTTACATGGTTTTCCTTCTAAGACTGCTAATGTCTCTCAGGCTGACACTACTGAGTCCAAATTCACTGAGGACGAGTATCAAGAGTACCTACGTCTCAAGTCCAGCAGCCTGACACAATCATCTCAAGCCCCGAGTACTTCAACAGCTTGCATTTCTCAATCCATTGACAGTCACCATTCATGGGTAATTGATTCTGGTGCTTCTGACCACATCTCTGGTAATACCTCTTTGTTCTCAACCATTTCATTTCAAGACAAACCTCATTTTATAACCCTTGCCAATGGCTCTAAAACTTCCTCAAAGGGAGTCGGTCGAGTCATCCTGTCTCCCTCCCTCACTCTAAAATCTGTCCTTTTTGTCCCTAATTGTCCCTTTAATTTAATTTCCTTAAGCCAGTTAACCAAATTGTTCAACTGTTCAGTAACCTTTGATCACAAATCTTTTGTTATACAGGAGCGTGGTTCGGGGAGACAGATTGGAGAAGGATATGAAGCCGGCGGTTTATATCATTTTGGATCTCGTCCACGAGTGTCATGTGTTGCAGCTCCTAGTCCTAAAGTGTTACATGATCGACTTGGTCACCCTCATTTGTCTAAATTAAAAAAAATGTGTCCTGAACTTAGTGGTCTCCACACCTTAGAATGTGAATCATGTCAACTAGGCAAACATGTTAGATCTGCGTTTCCTAAAAAGTCTCTCTCACAATGTAATTCTAGTTTTTCCATCATTCATTCCGATATTTGGGGACCTAGTCGTATTTCGTCTTTTGGTTTTAAGTATTTTGTTACTTTCATTGATGAATTTTCACGATGTACTTGGGTTTATCTTATGAAAGATCGTTCTGAATTGTTATCCATCTTCACATCTTTTTTACACGAAATCAAGAACCAATTTGGTCGAGTAATCAAAATCTTAAGAAGTGACAATGCCAAAGAGTACTTCTCATCTGCTTTGTCTGCAGTTTTAAGTTCACATGGTATCTTGCATCAGTCCACTTGTCCACACACACCACAGCAAAACGGTATAGCAGAAAGAAAAAATCGACACTTGGTTGAAACTGCTCGCACACTTTTGCTTGGTGCTCATATCCCTGTCCATCATTGGGGAGATGCCCTCTTAACTGCATGTTTTCTTATTAATCGGATGCCTTCCTCCTCTCTCAATCATAAAGTCCCTGTCTCCATCTTGTTTCCAGATAACCCTCTTTTTCACATTCCTCCTGGGTTTTTGGTTGTGTATGTTTTGTTCACGATCTGTCTCCAGGTCTAGATAAGCTTTCTGCTCGTGCTCTCAAATGTGTCTTCTTGGGCTATTCTCGTCTTCAAAAAGGGTATCGGTGTTACTCTCCTGAAACCAAGAAATACTACATGTCTGCCAATGTCACATTCTTTGAACAAACCCCTTATTTCTCTTCCTCTGTTCAAGACACTCATGTCATACAACAAGTCCTCCCTCTTCCTGTGGTTGAGTCCCCTATCTCAGATGTCTCTGTCAACCCAAGTCCTACTCCACCTACTCCCGAGCCCCTATCCCCACCTACTGATACCTTCCCGAGTCTCGACCTCCCACACAGGACTCTGACGGATAGCCCAATTATCCAAGAATTTGGTGACTCCTCGACTTCAGATCCTTCTCCTTCGTCTCTTGCTCCCACGCCTCCTGATGAAGGTAATTCTGGTTGGCCCATTGCTCTCCGAAAAGGTATTCGTTCCACTCGGAACCCCCATCCTATTTATAATTTTCTTAGTTATCACAGATTGTCGCCTTTCTATTGTTCTTTTTTATCTTCAGTGTCTTCTGTTCCTATTCCCAAAAATGTGAAGGAAGCCCTTGATCATCCTGGATGGCGACAAGCCATGATTGCAGAAATGCAAGCTCTTGAACACAACCACACTTGGGAGCTCATGCCCCTCCCACCGGGCAAGAAGGCAGTTGGTTGTCGATGGGTATATGCAGTTAAGGTTGGCTCTGACGGTCAGGTTGATAGGCTCAAAGCCCGATTAGTTGCCAAAGGGTACACTCAGATTTATGGCCTTGACTATTGTGACACTTTCTCTCCTGTGGCGAAAATGACTGCTATTCGACTCTTCTTTGCAATGGCCGCCATTCGTCATTGGCCACTTCATCAATTGGATATCAAGAATGCTTTCCTTCATGGTGATCTTGAGGAGGAAGTCTACATGGAGCAACCCCCTGGATTTGTTGCTCAGGGGGAGTCTGGTATGGTGTGCAAATTGCATCGCTCTTTATACGGCCTCAAACAATCACCACGTGCCTGGTTTGGAAAATTCAGCTCCATTATTCAAAGTTTTGGGTTGAGACGCAGTGAGGCAGATCACTCCGTCTTTTACTCGCATACTTCTCCTGGGAAATGTATCTACCTAATAGTATATGTTGATGATATAGTCATTACAGGAAATGATATTGTTGGCATATCTCAATTAAAGGAGCACTTGTGTAGGCATTTTCAAACCAAGGATTTGGGAAGCCTCAAATACTTCTTGGGCATTGAAGTGGCACAGTCTAAACATGGCATTGTAATCTCTCAAAGGAAGTATGCTCTTGATATCCTGCAAGAAACTGGTATGATTGATTGTAAACCAGTAGAGAGTCTTATGGACCCAAATCAAAAGTTAACAACTGAAGAAGGTGAATTATTCTCTGACCCTGAAAGATACAGGAGGCTGGTTGGAAAACTAATTTACCTCACCATTACAAGGCCAGATCTATCCTTTGCAGTTGGAGTGGTTAGTCAGTTTATGCAGTCTCCATGTGTTGGCCATTGGAATTCTATCATCCGCATTCTAAGGTACCTAAAAAAGGCTCCCGGGCAAGGGTTGTTATATGAAGATCGAGGAAGCTTTCATGTCTCTGGATATTGTGATGCGGATTGGGCAGGATCTCCTATGGACAGACGATCTACTACTGGATACTGTGTATTCCTTGGAGGTAATATTATTTCATGGAAAAGTAAGAAGCAGAGTGTAGTAGCTAGATCGACAGCTGAAGCTGAATATAGAGCCATGGCATCACTAACATGTGAACTTATATGGGTGAAGCAATTTCTTCAAGAACTTAAGTTTTGTGACATCAAGACTATGAAGATGTATTGCGATAATCAAGCTGCTCTCCACATTGCTTCAAATCCAGTGTTTCACGAGAGAACAAAACATATAGAAATAGACTGTCATTTTGTTCGTGAAAAGTTATTGGCAAAGGAAATATGTACTGAGTTTGTGGGATCGAATGACCAACTCGCAGACATGTTGACCAAGTCATTAAGAGGACCTCGAATTGAGTTTATTTGTTCCAAGCTGGGTACATACAATTTGTATGCTCCAGCTTGAGGGGGAGTGTAGGAGTAATTAATATATCTAGGCAATCATGATGTGTAGGCTAGGAGGTTGAGTGTTGGATAACCTCTAACCTAGCACCTAGCTGCAGCCTTTAGTTTTTCACCTTTTTTGTATCTCCTTCATCATATATATAAATATCAGGAATAGTAGAGGGAATTCTAATCAAGCCCTCAAACATATTTTGTCTGTTTTAATCTCAACTTCTGTTAACAAACTTTTCTCTTCGGAGTAATCTCTAACAAAAGGAAAGATATTGTTTCCTCTTTAAATTTGAGATTGGAAATAATTGTGTAGTGGGAATGGTCTGAAGTAATAGTGAATGATGTTTTGGTTCACATACTAGTGAAGAGTAATTCAATTGCTTCCATAGTATATTATCTAAACTATAATTGTTGGACTAAATTTTCCTAAACTATTTTGGGGGGTTCAAATTATTGTCAGTTGTATACGAGGATCTGAAGATGATTTTTACTCTTAATTTATTAACACTCCCTTTCTTATTTTATATTAACCTGTTTGACTTAATGTAATTTTCCATTTTCCTTATGATAATATTGATCTTTGAGTTTCGTGGTTTCTTACATAGATGATTCAATTTTCTATTCAGTTGATATGTTCGTTGCTAGCATTTATTTGTGCATATTAGACTTGGTATAAAACTATTATCAATGGATCAATATATTTTTGTACTTAGGATGTGTAAGTTCTAAAGAAAATATGCTACAAAATAATTTGTTTTATATACTTGAATAATTAAAGTTAGTTTTATATATTGTTTTTGCAGCTTCAAAATCTAGCAAAAGAAATATCACCAATGCTTGCATTCCTAGAGGGTATGAGTACCCTCAAATCTCTGATGCAAGTTATGTAAAACACCCAATCTTTCAACCAGCTGGAAATTTCACTACATGCAAATCAGAAGCTTTCTCATTGTTAAAAAGAACAGAAGGTTGCTTTTACTGTTTTAGCATAAATTTGATCATGTGTTCTCCCTCTTTCTATCATAGGACCACCCTTAGGAAATGACGTCTTGACAACTTTTACTATATGGCAGTTTACGCTATTTTTTGCAGCTTCAAAATCTAGCAAAAGAAATATCACCAATGCTTGCATTCCTAGAGGGTATGAGTACCCTCAAATCTCTAATGCAAGTTATGTAAAACACCCAATCTTTCAACCAGCTGGAAATTTCACTACATGCAAATCAGAAGCTTTCTCATTGTTAAAACGAACAGAAGGTTGCTTTTACTGTTTTAGCATAAATTGGATCATGTGTGCTCCCTCTTTCTATCATAGGACCACCCTTAGGAAATGACGTCTTGACAACTTTTACTATATGGCAGTTTACGCTATGACACTTCTGGTTAGAATCCTCCACCATTCAAAACCCTCAATTGGTAGCTCTTTCCAAATCCGCGCTCATACCAACTGAAAAGTGTCCAATAACCTCATAGGATCCTAATTTAGAGGAGCAACAACATAAAAAAGGTTGTGACAAACACCATAAAGACGTCGAGTATCATTGGTGTATAACAATTTGGCCTATTCCTAGACTTCAAAACATGTGCCGTAAACCCGAATCATGTGAGAATCAATTCTCTTCCAACGCAAAAAATCACCAGGAGCAATATCAGTCACTTCTTGAGTAAGATGATCAAGATACCCTTGACTCTCAAGCTAAAGTTTAATGTCTGATGCCCAAGTCGCATAATTTGAGCCATCTAACTTATCAATGGGCAAATTCACATTGACATAGTGCAGATGGACTGGTCAGACACTGGTGGTAGTAGAATAGATTTCAGAATTGGGAGAGACAGTGGAAGACGCCATGGAGGAACAGAGAGAAAAACCCTAAAACACCAAAGAGGTCCGATTGGATCAACAAGACTAGATCCAGAAAGAGCAGGATGAGGTGATTCCAGTGTAGGTGATCATTGCTTGAGAGGAGGGATGATGCACCGCCACGCACAATGGCGTAACGGGAGGAGGCTCAACTTTGGACAGCGCGTGAGCAAGCGTGGCTGCTCTGATGGCTACGGTTCTTGCTGTGTGGAGGTTACCTGATCGAGACGATCAGAACTGTGTGGTCGCTGTTTGGAACTGACACTCTGATGATGGTGACATTGGTGGCGACGACTGACGGTGGCGGCGACAGCTGTTGCACTGGCAAGGGTGACAAACAAATATATTAAAATAACCTGAAGCTTTAGATACCATGTTGAATATTGAGAAAAACTATATAGGGTTATTCTCTCTTGTGTCTAAAATACACATAGGGTGAATATATTTATAATAAAGAGTGATATAAGTATATATGGCAACCAAACATAAATATTGTAAATAGATGATATTGTAATAAACAATATCAACAATATCTACCAATATCAAACAATGTCTATTTTTCCTAATAAACAATAGACAATATGTTTACCTAATTAACATAAAACGCGATATATCTAACACTCCCTCTCAAGCTGGTGCATATAAGTCGTATGTACCAAGCTTGTTAAAAATATAATCAATTTTCTTTATAAATTTTTATTTTAAATATACTCACTTATAATATTTGTTCTTTGTACAGATAGATGCCTTCACCCAGCATGTAAAATCACTTCATCCTTCTCTGAGTTATTAGGCGAACAAGATTCAAAAAGCTTCTTGTATACTTCAGAGGTTTGTAAGCCGTAATGGTTCTTTGGTATTTTATGGTCAATTTTGCAGCTACTACTTGTACTAATTGTTGTTTTTTGTTGTTATTATTATTATTATTACAAACATTATTTTTTTGCTCTTATTATCCTTGATCATAATCACTCCTCAATTCGACAGGTTGAACCAACAATAGAAACCTTAACAAGGACTTTACTACAACTGTAGTATTTGATAAAAAAAGATAATCTACCAGAGTTGTTAAAGCCAATAAGAAATGTAAACTAGAGATTCCTATCCAAAAAGACACTCTCCTACCCATTATCATCTATACTACATCATGCCTACACACTAACCTTAGTAAGTGAGTAACAAAATCCATGTAAATGCTATCCTACTTTCACTAAGCAATATCTGACTGCTGAAACCTCCTAGTTTTTGATGTTCAACTTTGGCTTTGTGACATACACAAAGCACCAATTCAGCCACATTGCTTTTCACACCAGACCACCAAAAAGATTTCTTAACATTCTTGAACATTTTAGTCATTCTGGCATACATGCTAAAACAACTCTCATGTCATTTGACAAGGGTCCATTTTAGCTTGTCTTAATATGGTGTCTAGATTAAGAAAAACCAATTCCCACTAGACATAACTAGGGTTATCTAGAAGTGATGGTGCACTTCTAAGAATTTAAAAGAGTGAAGAGGATTCAATTAAGCAAAAGAACAACATAAATGAACTAGAACATGAAATGGGCATGTAATATAGTTCTTGAAGGCATGTTGAATAGAGTCAGAGATGCAATAATCTTGACACCTAGGGTTTCAAGTGAGAGAAATTGTTATTAAAACTAGAAGACAAACCAAATGCACTCAAAACAAAGAGCAAATGGTGGAAGCGAGTTTAGAAAGCTCTAGCGAAGATGGTGGTTCGAGAAGATTCTGGCCATTGGAAGGCTACATGTGAGACACACACCTAGGGCAGCATGACAGTTGGACTATGTGTGACGACATGTCGGTCATAGTTTGCATGTGAGATCATTGAGCTTGGGTCGCGCTCCTCGAGGCATACCACACCAAGACGTCAAACGACAAAAATTTGGTAACAGTTGCCAGGGGGTGACAGTGGGGACGACAAACAACAACTGATAGACAATTCTTATGACAAACAGAGATAAGACAGAGACCATCAGAGCGGGATCCACTTGTTTTGATACCAACTTGAGAAAGATACACAAAAATATTAGACTGAATTTGAGAGACTTATTTCCCCTCTCTTAGGATTCCATATTTATTATAAGTTGTGATACATCATATACAATGTATGAGAGGGAAAAGAAGAGAATTTGAAAAGATACATCTAAGAACTAGGTCTAGCACAAAATGCACAACACCTCACAATAAATCCTTTTGGAGACTATTTATTCTAACTTCAACGAACTATTGCATCAATGTTGTCGCTCCTGCCCAAGAACTCAAGTAGTGCCAAACATTCTTTGTGTTGATGGCGTATGGGCTTCTTGACGAGTATTTGTTGATTCCTATTCAAATTTTATGTTCTACTTGTGTACCTACATTGAACTCTCATTCGTCCATTTTATCATGTGTTAGGCCAATTACTCACCAACATACCTTTAGTCATCCTCACTAGTCCTAATCCCACATCAACTAGAGATGTGACCAAAGTATAATATATAAGTCAGTACAAACCTCACTTTATAAGTCAATTTTTATAAGGTTGAGTTAAATTTTTAACCCCACTTAATAAGATGGTATCAAAGTCTATTCAAGTGAGGTTTGTTGGGTTTATCGTATCATGGACTATTGGACCACCTACAAATATCCAGTCTCACGTTTGAGATGTTTTTAAGAGTATCAATGAGAAATGGTCCAATGTCTTTGTTAGAATAGTATTAAATCTGGGTAAAAAGTAGTTATATTGGAAACTATTACCTGTTATACCTGTGAGTTGTACCTAGTTCTGTACCTAGGTTTTTAGTTCAGACTTTTGATCTTTTCACTTCTCATTGTATCAAAATTCTATCACTATAAATATGAAATCATGAAAGGTAAATTCAAGCTCCCTAAAATAAGTTTTCTCCATTATTAATCATAAGTGTCTTCATAAATATTTATGTCTCTATAAAATGTATGTTTTTCTCTTACAAATATTTATTAATTTATTGAGGCCATATGATACATTGAACTTTTAAGAATTTACCATACCTCTGTATGTGTTGAATTTAACTCCATCCATGTCATATCTAGTATATAGGGTTTCATAGGTTCTAAACTACAAAAGTAGTTTGCAGAATTGATGTTTTTATATGTGCATATGGAATTTATGTCAAATATTTGAAAATTGAGTGGTGTGTAATGAGTACATCAAACTTCACTTCTTACTTTATCCTTGTTTCCTTTGGCACTAATTTTTTTTTTTTTTAATATTGAATAGGGTGAGGCTGAAACCTTCATCTCATCTCTTACTATGTTTATGCCTTGTTTAATTGCCAGATTCTTAGGATGGCTCCTAGGACTTCTTTGTTTCAATTAGAGGAAGCAGGCCGACATTACTGTGAAGATCATTGGGATGCTCTCAAAGATCAACATAATCAAATTGATTATCTTGATTTATTGCAGTATTGTTTCTCTTCTGCATATATGCTGGCTCTATTGCATGATGTTCTTGGAATTGCTATGGAAGAGAAAAGGTATTGCTACTGTAACAAAAATATATGAAACTTAGAATGAGACCTTGGATAGAGGTAGCGTGACTAGCTTAATAGCGAAAACAAAAATATCTGTTAAGATATAATTAATATCGTATATCTATCTTATTTTATGTTTCTATTGTTATTATTCTTCATATGTATTTTGGGATTGACCCATATTTTCTTTATTATAAATATACCCCTATGTGTATTTTCTACACAAGAGAGATTAATCCCAAACATAGTTTCACTATATTTAATATGGTATTTAGAGCCTAAGGGTTTCAAGGAACTTTTTTGTCGCCTCTGTCACTAAGATCCACTATCAGCGCTGTCGTTTGCCATCTGTCGCCGTCTGTCGTTGTCATCGTCGTCGGAGATCCAATTCTGAGCAGTGACCACATGGTTGTGATCGTCTCGGCTAGGCGATCATCGCGCCATCAACGGTGCCCTCATCGGAGGTGCCACGCACTCCCACATTACTGTTTCCTCTTTGTACTCTTCGGATAATTTACCCTTTGTTAAATGGCTAATAGGTCTCGTGTTTTAGCTCATAGTGTTGGGACTCATTTGTTTCCTTTTTTATCCATTGATAATGTTCTTTATGTCCGTGTGTCTCCTTTTAACTTATTATCCATTAGTTGTCTAATCCGTTCTCTTCATTGTGTTATTTCCTTTACCCAAACTTCTGTTTGTTTAGAGAATCGGAGTTCGAGACAAATGATTGGCACCGAATGTGAGTCCTATGGTCTTTATCATCTCCGCACTTCTTCCCATGTTGGCGCAATTATAAAGTCTCCAACTCTTCTTCTTCATGCTCAGTTAGGTCATCTTAATCTTGCCAAGTTACATCAGGTTGTTTTTGGCTTATCCAAGTTGTCCAAGTTGGTGTTTGAGTCGTGTCAATTAGGCAAGCATAGTCGTAGTTCTTTTCCTTGTAGTGTCGCACACGGGGCTTCGTTCCCTTTTTCCTTAGTTTACTCTGATATTTGGGGACCTAGTCGTGTTACGTCTAGTCTAGGTTTTCAATACTATTACTTTTATTAATGATTATTTATGGTGTACTTGGTTATTTTTAATGAAGAGTCGTTATGAATTATTTTACATCTTCCAATCTTTTTTTAATGAAATTCAAACTCAATTGGTGTTCCTTTTAAATTTTGTGAAGTGATAATGGTCGTGAATATCTTTTTAATTCTTTTAAATTTATGGCTTCACTTGATATTCTACATCAAACTTCTTGTGCATATACACCTAACAAAATGGGGTGGCTGAACACAAAACTAGACATCTTATTAAAACAGCTTGTACTCTTTTAATTCATGGTGAGGTTCCTCAATCTTTTTGAGGTGATGTTGTTCTTATTGCATGTTAACTTATTAATCAAATGCCTTCTTCGGTTTTGGATAATAAAATACCTCATTTCATTTTATTTCCTCTTGAACCTCTTCATCCCTTACCTCTCAAGGTTTTTGGGTCTACATGTTTTGTGCACAATTTTAGTCCTAGTTTTGATAAATTATCTCCTTGATCACAAAAAGAGTACAAGTGTTTTTATCCTTCTTTTAACCACTATTTTGTTTCTGCATATGTCACCTTCAATGAGTCTTCTTTTTCCTTTAAAAGTCCTTCTCATTCCACTGGGTCTCCATCTAATACACGCAATATTCCTAGTACTGTCAATATTCCTATGATTTGTGATCTTCCAGGTGTGCCTTGTACACCGTCAGTTTCTGCTCCACCACCACTTCAAGTTTATATTCGTTGCCATCGTCCATCGAGTGACACAACTCAAGTGCACCAAGTGAGTCTCCCCTTCCACCAAGTGATCTTCCAATTGCGGTTAAAAAAGGTATTCGTTCTACATGTAATCCTCTCCTCATTATATTGATTTAAGTTACCATAGATTGTCTTCACCTTTTATACCTGTCTTTTGTCTATTTCTTCTGTGACCATTTCAAAATTTGTTCATAATGCCTTAGCCCATCCCGGTTGGCGTTAGGCCATGCTCGATGAACTAAGTGCTCTTCATAATAGTGGCTCTTGGGATCTTGTCCCATTATCGTCTGGGAAATCTATTGTTGATTGTAGGTGAGTTTTTTGCTATCAAAGTTGGACCTGATGGTATTATTGATCACCTCAAAGCACGTCCTGTGGCCAAAGGTTACACCTAAATCTTTGGGTTGGATTATGGTGATACTTTTTCTCTCGTGACAAAGATGGTTTCTATTCGTTTATTTATTGCCATGGTGGCCCTTCAACAATGGCTTCTTCATCAATTGGATATTAAAAACGTGTTCCTCAATGGCAATTTGCAAGAAAAGATTTATATGGAGCAACTTCCTGGATTTGTTTCTTAGGGAGAGTCTTCTGGTTGGTATGTCGTCTTCGCAAATCTTAATATGGTCTAAAACAGTCTCTTAGGGTTTGGGTTGGAAAATTTAACAATGTTGTTTAACAATTTGGTATGACTCAGTGCGAGGCAGATCATTCAGTCTTTTATCTTTACTTAAGTGTTGGATGTGTCTACTTGATAGTATATGTTGATGACATCGTTCTTACAGACAGTGATAACCATGACATCTTTCAGATGAAACAACATCTTTGTGATCATTTTCAGACCAAAGATCTTGGAAATCTCAAATATTTCTTGGGAATGAAGGTGGCACAGTTCAACGAAGATGGTATTGTTATTTCTCAAAGGAAGTATACACTAGATATTTTGGAAGCAACTGAGTTGAGGAATTCCAATACTAAACTTCTACCAAATTAGAGGAAATCTATGTCAGATTCCAAACAGTATAAAAGATTAGTTGGGAAACTGAATTATTTTATAGTTACTCATCCTGACATTTCATTTGCAGTTAGTGAATTAAGCCAATTTCTTAATTCTCCATGTGAAGGTCATTGGAATACAGTCATTCGTATATTAAAGTAATTTAAAGGATCTCTTGGAAAAGGGTTGTTATATGGTTCTAATAACCACACAAGAGTTGTTTCTTATTCAGATGCTGATTGGGCAGGATCTCCTTCTGATAGAAGGTCTACATCTGGATATTGTGTCTGCATTCGTGGTAACTTGATCTCTTGGAAAAGCAAGAAACAAAATGTTGTGGCAAGATCTAGTGCAGAAGTAGAATATAGAGCCATAGCTTTAGCCACTTGTGAGCTTGTTTGGCTTAAGCAATTGCTGAAAGAGTTACAATTTGGAGATGTTAATCAAATAACACTTATATGTGACAATCAAGATGCTCTTCATATCAGTTATAAGCTTGTCTTTCATGAGAGGACTGAACACATTGAGATTGATTGTCATTTCATTCGAAAAAAGATTGTATTTAGAGACATCAAAATCGAGTTTGTTAACTCAAGTGATCAGTTAACAAATATTTTTACTAAGTCTTTATGGGAACTGAGAATTGGTTATATTTGTAACAAGCTTGGTACATACGATTTGTATGCACCAGCTTGAGGGGGAGTGTTAAGATATAATTAATATCTTATCTCTATCTTATTTTTTGTTTTTATTGTTATTATTCTTTGTATGTATTTTGGGCTTTAGCCCATATTTTCTTTATTATAAATATAGTCCCTATGTGTATTTTCTACACAAAGGAAATTAATCTCAAACCTAGTTTCACTATATTTAGTAATATGGATGATAAGATATTATATGAAAATTGGAGTTAAGAGTATGTGTTGAATTTATTTAAATTGGGTGAACTGGTCAAAACACTAGTTCAAGGCGGTTTAAGTTTGATCAAGTCAATATTTATAAAATAATAATACTAATTAAATAATACGTAAAGTAATATTAAATAAACATAAAATCACTTATAATAGGTTTAATATGCTTTTTTGGTAACAGTATTTGTAGGAATTAGTCAATATGGTCCTCAATTTTTTTTGTTCTCAAGTCGATGCAGTTCCTTCTGTTAATTTGGCATTGATGCCGTTAAGAAGGTTATGATTTGGTATATTCAGATGGACACATGATTCTTTGAAACAATAGTACAGTGGCGAATGAGAATGAGTCATCTTTGTCCCTTATATGTAGGTTACCTTCTTCCGCTCTTCTCGTACACTTCTTTTCTCTTGTCCTAGGTTTAGGCGTGTCCTTCATTTCCATTAATGTCTCGTTACCGGTCTTCATCTTCATGCAGTTGTAATGCTTGGCTACAAGACCAATGTAATTCCTCTCATGGTCGTAGGAGTAGGAGTTTCAGTGTTGCACCCATTTGTCATTGTTAGGAATGGGAAACAATTTTGGTATTATTGTCCCATAAGGTTAAAGTTATGAAATTTTGTTTTGTGAAGATTAGTTGTTGGATGTGTATACTTGATTATTTGTCTCCAAATCCAAATCTGTCTCTAGGACTACATTGCACAAATTTTGTCTCCAGACCTGGCAAACATTCAACCAACAAAAACTCTTATTTGTCCAAATCTTGCTTCTATCTTCAATCATCGCAACATAATATTTTTTCTACCTCATGAAATGACTACAGAGGCCGTGGAATATTCACCTAAGTTGAAAAGGCCACTATGTCCCGGGTCTCGCTTTGTTTGTTAGTAATATTAACGTGGTTAACAAAAGAGACCACACTCACTTCTTTAACAAAAATTGGGATTACATTGAAAAAAAAAAAAGAAGAAAATTTACAGTTTCTTGATATTTAAAGTACATATAGAAGTTCAAATCAAGTATACTGTGGAGTAGCTCAAACAAACTCATTGCAGACCAACTACCACATTACATTAGATGGTCTGGAAAAGTCAGACAGTCTAGAAACCTTAACAAGACTTTATTGAATCTATGCTCACATATATTATAATACTTAAGTTGAAGTTTCAACATTGTACATCAATATTACTAATAATAACAAGTTTATATTTAGAATAGAAAAGAAAACATATTGTTGGAAGTCTTACATTGATTAGAGATAAGATCAATTCTTAATATATAAGTAGGTGCAAACCTTACTTTATAACACGGTTTTGTGAGGTTGAGTTAAATTTAAAGTTCACTTTGTAATATGGTATTAAAGTCATGGGTTAGAGTCTATCCTAGTGACGTTTGTTGTTTGTTAGACTTATTGTTTCTCTTGTTATTGTGCCATTATCGAATCATTCATTAATATCTAGTCCCACACTCGAGATGTATGTCTCGACATGAGGAGTGTGTGTTGGAAGTCTCAGATTAACTAAAAATAAGGTCAATTCACAATATATAAGTGGATGTAAATCTCATCTTATAAACCGATTTTGTGGTGGTTGAGTTAGGATCAAAGTTCATTTTTTAACACTTATATTTTTATTTTTATCAGTGAAAATGTTAAAATGATAATGTATTAACTACTCTTCCTATGGTTTTCCTTTTGGCCGATTTTATTTACTTGAACTGTTCACCTAATGATTTATTGGTTTTCTGGTCCGACTGTACGGTCCACTTCTCCTAACGCAGGTATAAGCGTTCCTCTGGACTTTGATATGTACAAGTTTTGATCTTTCATTAGATTTTTCTCTTATTGACCAAATTTTTAATTTTAAAAGAAAAAATTAACTCATAATTTAACTAGTAGTAAGGTTTCCCTTTTTCTTTATTTAACTTTCCTTTTTCACAAAGTGCGTGCCAGTTTTATAATATATTAATTTGTAGCAGTGGATGAGATTAAAAGAAATCGTGCTGTCCCCTGTATAATGGAAAAAATATAATGATCTTTTCATGTGCAAGGATCTGTTATCATATATTGCTCTCTGCCTTGTGATTGTTGAGTATATGAAGTCAAAGCTATAATTTGAAGTCATTATTGAATTTTCTTCCACTGCTTTTCACTAATGGTCTTTTGATTGACACTCCTTAACCCTTTCATAGAAGGTAACAAAACAAGTATTGAGATGGTACTTATGTGCAGGGTTGGATTTGGGAACGAGAAGATTAACAGTCATGTAGATTGGACACTTGGATCCTTCATAATTGAAACAATGGGAGAACCTCTTGAATTGGAACATATAGATACAGGGATGATAGTAGGGAATGAATCAGTAACATATTTTTCATTATTTGCATTTCTTTTCTTAATCATACTTGCTGCATTCTTTGTTATGCAATGGAGAAAGCCACAATTGAAGACGGTATATGACCTTGAGAAGGGACACTATATTGTTACAAGAATACGTAGGTGATACTGTATCCTCTGCCTAGAATTTGTTGGGTTCAGCTTTTCTCATTTGTCAAGAGCATGCAAAATTATGTGCGTTTTATGTTCATCCAAATCTCAGAAAGTCTAAGGTCCAGAGCAACAATGAAATTTACTTCGCAGACTACAGCCCCAGCTATGACACAGAAAGGACCATTGTCTGGAATATGTGGAGCTAGCTCATTGACTTTTGCTTGTTTCATAATTGTATTTTTTTTTTTTCTTGTTTTTGTCTTCCAGATGTGGGAGAGGGAAGGTGGAAGAGATGCCTTAAAGTCTGGAACTTTATATTTAGTAATCAACGGGGATGTGCGGTTAGATGGATGGTTACGATCAGATTATAAAAATTAGATAGGTCTTACATTTTATCGAGTATATATTCTAATGTTAATTGCTTGTTATGAACAATTTTGTCAAATTAATCTTTTCTTTAATCATAATTTGTCCTTTAGATGCTTTAGATACTACCATTGTAAATGTGTACCTGGAAAGCTTTTTTTATTTTTCTTTGATAAAATACTAGTAATACTCCACACAAATGCCTAGAAGTAGGTGGCTGAATTGTATGGAGATTTTGAGGAATATCTAAAATCTATTGAGAAGTAAACAAATGTGTTGATTACTATTTTAGGATGAATAATCATGTTAGTTTTTGGTGCGATGAAATTCCACCGTCTATATCCTATGAATTTTTTATGACAAATATATTTGCCCTCCGCTTAGAGTTTCATTATGGGTTTGGTGTAGTTTCTCACTTTTTTTTCTTTCTTGTATCTGGTATTTTAGGTCTGTCTAAAGTGGTAACATAATTACATGTGCATTCAATATAGTGATGGTTTGATAAAACAAACTAAAATACAACTGACTAAAATAACTCGATTTAACTCATTGAATCATCTTGAGAGTGTTGAACATGGTTAAACACAAACATAAAACTGATTAATAACTCGGGAGTTGTCGTACTTCGTTTTCATTCTATCCACATTTGCTCTTATGTCTCCCTTCTCAAAAATTCTTTCTCTATGCTTCTAACAAATTTGAAGAGATAATGGGATTTGATGTGATGATATTTCTTGGTTTTATGTTTTTGTTCTAATTCATCAAATATTCTTCTCTTATTTTCATAAACATTTCAAATTTAATTATTTCAAACAAATAATATTCCCTAAAAGATATTATATTATATTGAAATATAAGGAACTTGAATTAAATTAAGAGACATGTTGTTTAGTGTAATTTAAAATGAATAATAGTAAAAGAAAATTTTAAACATCTCCGACATAAAGTTTTCCATATATACTTTCACAAGGCTTAGATAATCAACGTTTAAATTATGCACTGCAAATAGCAATCTAAGAACTGAAATTACAAATTAAAAACTGAATAATATGCATAACATTTATGCATGTATAAAGAGTTAGAAGTAATCCAATTCGACTTACATAAGTTAGTTCACCGGGTTGAGTTAAAAATAAGTCAGTTCAACTTACTTTGCTTTTTGGTGAATTAGAAATTTTATAATTTGGTCCGATCTACCATGAGTTGGCTGATTAGTGGATTGACTCAGTTAAGGATATTTTGCTCTTCTAATTTATTCTATATATTTATTGTAGTACAATCAAAGTGAATAACCAAATCTTATTTATTTTATAGCAATGCAATAAAAGTCTTCACCAATTCACCAAATTATAAAGACAATAGTTGAAATAATTTTAAATCAAATTGCACTAATTTTGAATTGAATTGCACTATTTTTGAATCATTGTATTGATTTTGAATCAACTGCACTATTTTTGAATCAAATTGCACTAATTTTGAATTGAATTGCACTGTTTTATAATTTGAAAGTGCTTAGGAAATAATATTTGAAATATGCATCATACTTCAATACACTAAAATAAAAAATATTAATACATCATAATACATAGGTTCTCCCGTAGGTTTTCCCATAAACAACATCAAAATACTAAATACTAAATACTAATATATCTTCTATCATCTAAGTTAATAGCATTTGAAGGTCCCATTTCATCATTTTTGAAAACTTAAAATAAACTTAAAAAATCAACTAAAAAGTATATAAAGTTTTCATATAAACTTTAATTTTTTTAGTATTTTATTTTCTAAAAAATTTAATTATAATATTTTCTATAATCGATACCAATATAAAAAAGACAATAACATATCACCACTGTATATTTTTTATAATAAAAAATGTTTGATTTTAAATTGAAAATGATGGGTATATCGTGGAAGATCACAAATCTTGAATTCTTATATCAGTGATACTTCTTTTTTATCATATGATAAACACATTATCGATAAAACATTGGTTCAATCTACTTAAAGATTAATATCACTTTTAAATCAAAACTTTAATAGGTTTATTGGTTTTCTTTTTACATATTGTTCAGGTATCTCGTTTATATTTATTGTACTATACCTAGGCATACTAGGATAACTACACGGCCAAAATTGCCTAGGTATAGCCCTACAAATAGAAATAGTACATGAGTAACCGGTTAAACAGGATCACATAGCGGCCCAAGCCGCCTACTGTAAAGGATAATACATGATAAAGAGTTGCTAACTCCAAACTTAGGATATTACAAACAAGGTCTCTAGTATCGACACGCTAACACAGGACTTGGGCTTGGTCTAGGCCCATCTAGAATCTAAATGTTGGTCCAACACAATTAAGGGGGCCCGACCCATAAGGATGACAAACATAATTAATGACTCTATAAATACGCGTGGACCCCAACAATTAAGAGGTACGCTTTCATTAATTTTCTAAACTTGAGATTTGACTTTGGAGAGTTTTTTTGCTGACTTGATCGACAAAGTCCTTTCTGCAGGTAACCCCCTAAGGGTTCAGACCGTCCACGCTAGAAGATAACATGCCCAAGTTGAGAAGGAGCCAGCTCGAGAGGCCAAAGGTTGAGGTAAAGCATTGTTTGTGTTCCCCAATATCTCTTATGTGTTTCCGGAGGAACATTTATTATAGAACTTAAATTTATACTTGAATTTAAAGAACATACATCATGTTAATCATGTGTTTCTTATTCACCATTTTAACTATGATAATTGTATATTTATACATGAATTTAAAGAACATACATAATGTTAAAAATGTGTTTCTTATTCATCATTTTAACTATGATAATAGTATATTCTAACGCTAATTTATACTAGTTTCATTAAAGATTTATTTTAATTTCATAATTTTAATTAATCTACTTTTAGGTATTGTTTCAGGATTGTGAATTTTGTAGGTAATTTGGGTAGTGAAAGATGGATATGTCAATATCTATAATTGGGCCCTACGAAGATGTTTGTTGATTTTCTTGGAGATGAGTGGCATAGGGTGTAGGGTTGAGGCCAAGTTGCTTCTTTAGGTTTTTTGGTTGTTCTTATCAAGCTTTAAGTGTTGGAGAGATGAACAATGGAAGCTTAGTAAGGACACATAAAGAATGCAAGAAATGGACTGAAAAAAAGACAACAGATGATAGAAAAGATAATAAAAGTAAATGCAATAGGGATAAAATAGGTTGTTGTATACTGTACCGTATGGGCCGATCGGTTGAGGTTACCGACTAGTCATGTGAGATTACTTCGAAAAAGATTTCCAAAAATGCAATCAAACGTTCAACGACTGATTGTGTGAGATTAGTTCGAAGAAGATTTCCAGAAATGTGATTAGGTGCCGCTCGAAGGTGTCAACCGGTCCCTCCCAATGTCGTAAGTTGGATAGCCCACAAGATTCCTTCTTGGTCCTTTATACGGATTATGCGTTAAGTCGTCCAGTCTACTAGATCGAACGACAACTGTGTTAATCCTCTAATCACTTAATTAACATAAACAGGTCAATAATTAGAATTAAAAGCGATTAAGCCATAATTAGGCCATCCATAATCTCAGGCAAAAACTATAAATATAGGTTAAAGGTATGGTTGTTGAAACTTTTGTCTCACATTAATTACAACATTTATTGTATTGATCGATCGATCCTTCACTGACTTTAGCATTTAAGCACCTTTAATAGGTACCACGCGATTGTTTGATAAACAGGCACACTGAACGAATAATATGAGAGAAGACAGGAGAAGCTTGGAAATTGTTTAAGTGGACATTTTACCCTAACAACCGAAATATTTTGGCGCCCACTGTGGGGCCGAGTGATCATTTACTCAAACCTACACGGTGACCACGAGAAACATGACGAGAAATGTACACGTTGAAGACGCTTCAGACGATTAGGTTGATACAAGAGAAATGCTAATGCAACAACACATGGACGAAATGCAAAGAAAATATTAGGAAGAGCTCAGGGCCTTAAGAATTGAGAATGATGCCATAAGGTAGTAGAGGGTTGGTAAAGATCCCGTGCTGTCGACTTTAACCCTCCCAGGGGTCATTTAAGCAACCGTTCTTGGAATTGACCCGAGGGAGGGATGACCCACCCTGACCCTCATGAATGGAATCGAATGAGCGAACTCGAGAGGAACCAACTCACACCATTCAAAAGAGTACGAGAGCCAATAGGGGCTTCAACACGTCTGGTGCGACGATCAACATTAAAAGAATGTTCTCGTTCACATCCCATTTCCTAGAGACCCCTTTGCCTGAATGATGGAAGATGCCGAGCTTCGAGAAATAGGATGGAACGACAAACTCAAACCATCACTTGTGGGTCTTCACAAACCATATGACTTTGTACATAGTGAGTGACCCCATCTGGTGTAGGGTCTTCTCATCCTTCTTGATAAGGGAGGCCAATGGTTCTTCGAGCTCCCACTGAACAACATTGACTGCTTCACAATGCTGAAGAAAAGTTCAGCATAAAGTTCACCATTTGCCATCCGACAACCTCAGCACACTAGCCCTAGTCAACGTTCAACAAGGAAAGGTTGAGTCACTAAGAAGTTCCATGGACTGGTTCAGTGTCCGTAAAAAATAAAAAACCTGAATGAGGAGGTAGCCATGCACCACAGCTCTAAAATCTTGGCCTTTTGCTGAAAAGATTAGTAGACAACCGCCTAAGAGCATGGATGAGCAGAGGGAGAGAGCGACTCAATTCATGCAGGTGGAAGATCTGAGGGACTTATGTAATCAAGTCCAAGTAGACCCTGTAGCTTGGGAGAAGAGTAAAGATACCAAGTCATCCAACAAACCTCTAGCAACTCAAGCACCTAATCGACCTAAGGGACCTCGATGCAACAACTACACCCCCTTTATTTTTCCAAGAGCTAAGATCTTGCAAGAGGTCTTCAGTCCGACCTACTACCACCCTCAAAGAAGAAACTACCCCAGCCAATGCCGATGGACACAAGCACTACCTATTCCATCATAATCTCGGCCACACAATAGAGGAATGCATGACCCTAAGGGATAAGATTGAAGAACTAATCAGGGTTGACCAATTGAAACAATATTTCAAAATGTTCCTATTCCTATCATATTGATTAGACCGATCGTCAAATCGATCGTAAGGGAGGATCTTCCAACAGAAGGAGTCACAACAAAAGTCGAATCTGGTTCTTCCCTCTTAAGGGCTATATAAACATCATATCAAGAGGATTTGTAGGCACCAGATCCACTTCATCAGTTTGGAAAATGCACATCCAAGCGCTCAAATCCGTGCACCTTGTAGAGAAAAGGATAAAGAGCATGCCCCGATCACCATCACAAATGAAGATTACAAAGCTTTTGATCTAGATCAAGATGATCCCACGGTCATCTCAATAGAGTTGGTTGATTACAACATTGACAAAGTCTTGGTTGACTAGGGAAACTCTGTCAACATCCTCTATTGAAAGATGTTCTAGAATATGGATATCTCAAGAGACTTGATCATTTCTTACAACGAACAGATCACGGGCTTCTCTAGTGAGCAAGTGGACACCATAAGGTACTTCGACGGGCGAAATCGAATCAGGTAAGAAAAGAGCAGTTGAGAGGTCAAGGTTTGATACCTGCTAGTGGATGCCAACACTTCATAAAATTTCTTGATAGGTTGGCCATGTCTCAATGTATTCAGAGCTATCGTCTCTAGCCCTCACTTAGCTATGAAATTTCCTTTGGACAAGGGAGGAATATGCACCAAGCATACCGATCAGCAGACCGCTCGAGAGTGCTACATTGCGAGTCTAAAGATGACACGATACCAACCCTATGTAAGGTACATCATTTGATGAAGGATTGAGTTGGTTCATTTTAGAATTTTGAATATGGCGATGAGTTTTTAAGAAAACCTAGAGAAGATCCCCACTGGACATTAAGATAATAAGTGATGTGATCTCAACAAGGCTTATAGCTTGGGTCAACGCCTAGGCCCAAATCATGCTCAAGGCCCAATACATGACCCACATTCACCTTCAAGCCCAAGCCCATCAAGAGGCCCAATAACAAGGAGCATGCTCAAAAAGATCCAATTAGGCTTCATTCAAGATGGCCCAAACCCACATGGGCTTCTCATACTCTTCACATGGGCCAAAGAAGATGTGAAGATTTGAAGAGGTTTCTCAAAGAGCAATAGAATAGCAATAATATTGGCCCATTGTTTAGGCTTTGCTTTCTAGAATAATAAGTCAAACAATGAGTAGTTCAATTGATAAAATTGGGCTTGACTAAGCCCAATAGGAGATTTGGCCATGAGCTATCAAAAAAAGCCAAGGTGGACTAAGTGGAAGTCAACACTTCTTCCTACACCTCATGGATCCAAAGCATCCAAGGGTTAGGAATGCTTCCTCCTTTTCCAAGGCATCATCCAATGGCCAAGATCAAGCCTCCTTCTCCAAGCTTGATCTAAGGGCCAAGATCAAGGCCCACTCCATCCAAAGGCTCTCCTTTCTCATGTGTAAATGGCTTCATATAAAAGCCAAAATTTCACTCCTTTGTAGACACTCTTGAAAGTTTATGCAATAGATGCAACTTGAGTTGAGAGCATTCCTCCCTCTATTGCCTTTGAGAGTCACCACTTTCTAGAGATTTCCTCTCTCTACCTCTAGCCACCTTCCTTAGGCTAGCATAGATTAGGAAATCCTATCACCTCTTTCACCTTCCATTGCTTGCAAGTGCCTTCCAACTTGCCTCCATTCCTTCATCCATTTCCGCTGCCCATGGAGCTCTTCATGCACCTTTGGAGCTCCACCAATAAGCTATCTAGATATAAAGGTTCACTTCTAATAGTTTAAAGAAAGGGATAGTAATGGATTTAGTTGAGAAACAAAACAAAATGGTGAGCTTAAACATGAAACCAAATTGAAACAAGAAAAAACAACTGTAAAATGGAAAATAGATGGTAAGGATGGACATGAAGCATGCCACTCATAGAAGGGCCATATGTCTTACCAACTCTAGAGGTGAGTGAAGGAAGGTCAGCACTTGCTAGGCAAGATAAGACCAAGGTGAAGCACCCACTCCTTAGAGAAAAAAAAAAGCTTATAGAAAAAATGGTTTATAGAATAAGTATTTTTCTTCAAAATGTCCAATCTTTTTTACAAGCTAAAGACCACCCCTTATATAGATAGTTCTAGGGGCCTCTAGGAAATAAAAAATAATTCAAAATGGCTAGCTAACAAAAAGAAAACCTTAATTCTAGAAGCATCTTCTAAATGGAAAGCAAACTAGCATGGTGGTGGGAAACCTAGATGCATTATCGGCCAAGCTTAAAGGAGGCCAAGGAGTGTGTCTCATAATGCTCCAAAAAGTAGCCAAGGTGTGCTAAAAACAAAAGAGACAAAAGGTACAAAGGTAGACTTGCTTTATGGTTTTTTACTTTATGTTTTCCTCTCTCCTCCACCTAAGCTTCACATCATCTTCATCCTCCACTAGGATTGCACCACCTAGTCCATGCTTCCTTAACCTAATTAATCCTACAAAAACACATAAACATAGATTAACATGTTGGCTTAAGTCAAGTCAACTCTAGTCAACAAGTCAAATCTAGTCAAAGGTCATCAAGTCAACTAAGGTTGAGTTAACTAAGTCAACTTATGGAATTCAAATATGATGAGATGCCTCTAGCCAAGGGACCTACAACAAGAACAATACCTAGGAGCAGAGGCGGATGTTTAAAGGGGCAGGGAGGGGCCATGGCCCCCCCTCCAAATTCTGAATTTTTTTTAAATTATATATATATATATATATATATATATAATATTAAAATTTTATTAAATTTTTTAAATCATAGGTAATATATTTTAGGAATTGATGAAAATTAAATGGTGTATTTAATGTTAATAGATAATAAAGAATAAAAATATTTAGGTTTAATTTCTCATTTGGTTTCTATTTTTGTCAAAAAAAAAATTGATATTTAGATTATATTAATCACGTCAACAAACCAAATCATTCATATTAAGAGTTTCAATTTTAATGAAAGAATCATCTACCCGTTTCAAGAAATTTAAGTAAAAGACTAAATTGCATAATTTTTTCAAAAATTTAGGACCAAATTGAGACTAAAAAGATTAGAGGACCAACTTAACATTTTTAAACGAAACATAAATCAATACTTAAACCAAATATTTATTATTATAATTTTTATATTCCTTCTTATTTTCTTTTTAGTTTTTTCACAAATTATAATAATCTCTTATCTCATATATTTTCTTTTTGTATTTTAAGAAAAAAAAAGTTAGACACAAAATTATTTTTGCTTTCATTTCTTATTTATCCTCTTCTTTTCTTGTCTCTTGTCTCACTTAATAATGAAAACATTATTTTCTATTTCATTAGCTTTTTGTTTATTCATTTTTCATGAATATAGAAAAAAAATGTATCATGTATTTTTTTATAATTGATTTTTAATTGTGACTTAACTATAATATATTTTTCTTTTAATAATTATGTGTCTCAATTTTTTATTAAATTATGATAAATTATTTTTTAATATTATGTACAAAAAATATATATTGATAAAGAATAAAAGAATAAATTCATTATTAAAAAGTGATTAAAAAAGGAAACTATTGATGAAAACAAGATAGATTATACTTCTTCACATATTTTGAAACATTATAATCAAATTGTTTAGTAGAGAAGCAATTTTTTAAACCTTTATACTAATGACCAAATATAATGATCTCAGAATTATATTACTTTGGCCCCTTCAACATTTTTAGTCAAGATCCACCACTGCCTAGGAGAATATAAGAGGATGGGCCTTAAATACGTATGCAAGGCCTAAAATGAACTTTACATGAGGCCAAGGAAGATGTGCAAACCTAGCTTAGGACCTTTTTCTTGTAAATACTAGATTAAGATTTTATTTTGAGCTTTGTATTTTGGGTCTAGTAGAATAGGATTTTCTTTGGGCCATGTATTGGGCCTTAGAGAAAATTGGGCTTTAGAAAGTAGTTTGGACCAAAAAGGGAATTGGGCCTTGATTTGGGCTTGAGAGGAGCGCATAATGCTAGAGGGATCTAGAAGCTTCAAGGCTTGCTCTCCAAGGTTCCAAGTTGATGCACCATGGCAAGAAGAGTGAGACTTGCTTAGGTGGCAAGTCACACCTCCCACATGCTCCTTTTTGGCTCCAAAATTCAACTTTCTATACTCCTTTTCCCATCTTTTTGGAGACTCCTTAGTCTACTTTTAGGCTATAAATAAAAGCCTCCTCTCATGTATTTTTCAGCTTGAAATTGAGTAATGAATTATTTCCCAAATTTTTGCACAAACCTCTTTTGAGCTCACCTTAGAGTAAACTCTTCTCTAGTTTACTTTAGTCTTCTTCCTTAGGAGTTTGCACCCCTCTTAAGAATCTTTTCACCTACACCAAACTAAATACCTTAAGCTTATTTCCTTAATGCTTCCGTGACCAACACCATTAACGGAGCTTCCATCTTTTCACCTTAAGTTTCAATGAAGACAAGAAGAAGCCATTAAAACATAATGGAAAACAATGAAAGGGATGAAGAATTAATAAATTTCCTTTCTAAACATGCTTAGTCTTCTTAAGCATATGCTTCCATCCTTGGTTAGGGTTAATCCTTCATCATCGTACGAAGGTAGCGATGCAAACTTTAACCCCTGAACAACCACCAATGATATAGGATGGAGCCTCAGGGAGAAACCAAGGATCGGGAGGTTGGCTGTTCGGAGGGACAAGTCTAGAGCCGTCAAAGTGGGTCAAAACCCCGTGGGCCAACCCGGTTCACCACAAGTTTGGGTCGGGTTGGGTTGAAATTGTTTTTACAAATGTTAGTACGAGTCAATTTTTGACCCGACCCACCAAGAACCCGGTTCACCCAGGTTGAACCCGTGGTGAGCCGGGTTGGCCCACCAACCCGTATGGTCACACATATTATGTTGGGCTTTGCAATGTTGAGCTATTTTTTAAACCAAACACATTAGTGTGTTGGCAAATGGAAACCTAGCTTCAACTCCAATCAGATGAGGATAAAGAAGATGCTTCAAGAGATGAAAACATTGTTGATTTATCCATTCAAGACTCTAATATTATAGTTGGATAAGTGACAAGAATGCTTTGATCTTAGATAGTAATTTGATTTTTTTTTTAATTTTGGTTTGTATTGGAGTTTAACACCATTTTGGATTGTACTTAGATTGTATTGAAGTTTATTTAAATTTTAATTCGAATTATAATTTATGACTTAAGCAAAAAAATTATATTATATTTTAATTAAGTGGGCTAGTGAGCCAACCCGTTTAACCCACCAACCCGTGGTGGGTCGGGTCGAGTTCGAAGTTTTTTGGCTCGCTTATAAGTGAGACGGGTTGGGTTGGCCCACTAAGTGGCCAACCTATAGTGGGTCGGGTCAAGCTGGGTGGCCCATTTTGACAGCTCTAGACAGGTCACTAAGCTGGGCAACGACCTGAACTTGAACGATGAGAAGGAGCTAAAGAAATTGGTATTGAAAAACAAAGACCTCTTTTATTGGACTTTAGTTGACATGCTAGGGATCCACAAGGGCGTATTGTCCCATAAGCTCGCCATATTTAGGGAGGCTTGATCAGTTGCTCAAAAGAAACGCCGACTTGGGGAGGAAAGAAGAAAGGTCGTTGAAACCGAAGTGTAGATACTCTTGGAGGATAGGTTCGTGCGGGAAGTGAAGTAGACTACTTGGCTCACCAATGTGTGTTGGCAAAAGAAAAATACAAGTCAAATGCTGAAGCAAGATTTTGATGATGATAAAATAAGCCTAAAAGCCATCTGGAAGTCAATATGAAGAACATGTGTTTTTATGTTTAAAGCTATCTTGTAAATTGTACTTAGAATAGTTAGAATCAACAAGCAAGATCAAAATTCTGGTATTTCTCGAAAAACCAATGTGATAATCGATTATCATTTAGGTGTCTGCATCATTGTTATTATTTTTATTGACAAATATGATGAAGATGATGACATGAGTCTAGAATTTTAGGTGTTTGCATCATTGTTATTATTTTTATTGCTATTGTAAAGTGTTTGATTTCTTAATAAAAGTGCATTTTATTTACCATTGTCGAATTGAGGGGGAGCTTTTCTCTTAATTTTTTTTTTCAAATGATCAAAATCAAGGGGAGAAAAAGTTTAAAAGTTTAAACAAATAGTGCTACTAACAAATCTACTTGTGAGATTTTTGATTGTAGATATTTTAAACATATTGTTTTGATCATCATAAAAAATAGGGAGATTGTTGGCAAAAGAAAAATACAAGTCAAATGCTAAAGCAAGATTTTGATGATGATAAAATAAGCCTAAAAGCCATCTGGAAGTCAATATGAAGAACATGTGTTTTTATGTTTAAAGCTATCTAGTAAATTGTACTTAGAATAGTTAGAATCAACAAGCAAGATCAAAATTATGGTATTTCTCAAAAAACCAATGTGATGATCGATTATCCTAAGCTGAGTCAAATTTTTCAGAAAAGCACTGGAATAATCGATTATCACCTCTGATAATCGATTATCTGCTCAAAATTTTATTTTCATAAAATACACTGGAATAATCGATTATCACTAGTGATAATCGATTATCTCTGTCAGTTTGAACGTGACTGTTCAGTTTTTGACCTAATTTTTGGAACCCCTATTTAAGGAACATCACAGTTACTTCAAACTAACCTTTTTTAGAAGCTAGAGTGCTAGTGTTGTGACTGCAAAGAGAGTTCTCTAAGTGTTCTCAAAAGAAGCTTTGAAAAACCTAGTGTGGGTAGAGCGATAACTTTTCCTGAGAGGTTTTCTAGGAGATTGAGTGTTACTGCTGTTGCTAGGAAAGCTAAGGTCAAGGTTCTCTGTGTGATTCAGAGAAAGGTGTTCATCTCTTATGTGTTCAAGAGAGGTGTTTTCTTTCCTTAATCTTTTACTATCCGATTGTAATCTAATATTTGTTAGTGCTTGAGTTAATCTCTTTATTTGAAGAGATTAACAACTGGACGTAGGATCTTTCGATCTGAACCAGTATAAATACTTGTGTTCAATCTTCTTCTATATCTCTATATTGAATCTACTGTTGCATATAAAGGAACTAATATCAAATTAATCGGTAAAATTCCAGAAAATTTTTAAAGTGTTAATTTTATTACTTAAAACCAATTCACCCCCTCTTGGTTTTTGTCCAAAAGCTAAACATTCCGCTGTGCGATACCAATAATTGGTATCAGAGCTTGCTTTGATAGTTATTCAAATTTTTCGAAAATGGTTGGACAAAATCAAACTTTTGCTGAGGGTGCGTCTATCAACAGACCTCCTCTTTTTACTGGTGAAAATTATCCTTTTTGGAAAGTTAGGATGCAAATTTTTCTGGAATCAGTTGATAGAGGTATTTGGGATGCTATGTTAAATGGACCATTTGTTCCTGTTAATGTTGTAAATGATGTGGAGAAACCAAAGCCATTCTCACAATGGACAGTAGACGAAAATAGACGAGCTCAGTATGATGTAAAAGCTAGAAATATAATTTCATCTGCTTTAACCCCTGATGAGTTTTACAGGATCTCAATCTACACTAGTGCACGAGATATGTGGGAAATCTTGCGTGTGACTCATGAAGAAACAGATGACGTGAAAAGGACACGCAAGAACTCCTTAATCCAAGAATACGAGATGTTTCGAATGAACAAGGAGAAACTATCTACGATGTGCAAAAACGATTCACACACATCGTCAATCATCTCACAGGTCTAGGTAAAACTTTTGACACTGACGAATTAAATATAAAAATTCTTAAATCCTTGAACAGGACTTGGCAGCCAAAGGTGACTGCCATCACATAGTCACAAAATCTTGCAACGATGATGATGGCAGCCCTATTTGGAAAGCTAATGGAGCATGAGCTTGAATTGGGCAGACTAAATGATGAAGAAGATATTGGAAGAAAGAAGAACATTGCTTTCAAAACTGAAGTGGTTATAGGCAAAAAGAAAAAGGAAGAAGAAGATTCAAATGACAATGAGAATCTTAGTCTCATGATTAAGAAATTTACAAAATTCATGAAGACCAAAGGTAAAAATCAATTCAAGAACAATAAGAAGGAGAATCAAGGATCATCCTCAAATTTCAAGTGCTACGGATGTGGAGAGTCTGGACACGTCAAGGCTGATTGCCCAAATTCAAAGAAAGGTGAAGAAAAGAAGGGCAAAAAATTCTTTAAAAAGAAGGCATACATAGCATGGGAAGATAATGCCTTAAGCACATCAAATTCTAGCGATTCTGGTAATGAAGAAGCAAATCTCTGTTTGATGGCTAATCATGATGATTTTGATAGTGAGGTAAATTCTACTTGCAATGAAAATGACTATGATGATCTTTATGATGCATTTCAACAATTGCTTGTTAAATCTAGTAAACTGGATACTGCTCATAGAAAATTAAAATCTGATTTTAAAGATTTGCAAAGTACATTTGAAAAATATCTTGAAGAAGAAGAAATTTTGAAAAATAAAATTTCAATATTAGAGAATAAAGAAAAAGAAACTATTGAATGTGCTTCCTGTAAAAGCTACATGTTTGATATATGTATTTTGGAGAAACATCTTGAAGATGCTTTGGAAAATATAAACAGTGAAAAATTTGATCTTAAGAAAAATCCAAATAAGATTAAAACAAAACTAAAAGAACTCATATAGTTTGGGTAGAAAAAGGAACTTCTTATACTATGAATACATATGCATGTACTACTACTTGTTTTTATTGCATGAAAAAGGGTCATGCTTCAAATAAATGCAGTATTAAACATTTTGGTGTTCCAAATGGAAAGTATCATCGGGTGTCTGTTCATAGGTAGATATTTTTCTAACCCCAAGGACCTAAACAAGTTTTGGGGGACCTAAATGAATTGTTTCCTTATTTTGCAGATGACTTCAAAATCCAGGAAATCAATGTGGTATCTTGACAGTGGTTATTCAAGGCACATGACTGGAGACAAAAGGAAGTTTAAGAATTTTAAAAGAAAGGAACAAGGATTTGTTACATACGAGGATAACAACAAAGGAAAAATACTTAGAACAGGTGATGTTGGTAGAGGAAATACTTTAGAGATCAAGGATGTACTATTTGTGGAAGGACTAAAGCACAATCTTCTCAGTATAAGCCAATTATGTGATAAAGGACTCAAAGTCATTTTTGAGAGTGACTACTGCACCATTCATCAAAAGGACTCCAAGGATGTAGCCTTGAAAGGTATGAGACATAATAACATTTACTTGATTGATCTTGATAATGCATCATCTAGTGATATAACTTGCTTGGTTGTTAAAGAAGAAAATCCATGGTTGTGGCATAAACGAGCTGCTCATATTCATATGCAACAATTAAACAAACCGATTTCTATAGAATTAGTAATTGGATTACCAAAAATAAATTTTGAGAAAGATAAACTATGTGCTGCATGTCAAAAAGGAAAACAAGTAAAATCATCATTTCATTCAAAAAATGTTATTTCTACATCAAAACCATTAGAACTTTTGCACATGGATTTGTGTGGTCCTTCAAGGATAAAAAGCTTTGGTGGATATTACTATGCTCTTGTTATTGTTGATGATTACTCAAGATATACTTGGACTTTCTTTCTCACCTTAAAAAGTGAGGCTTTTAAGGCTTTTAAGAAATTTGAAAAAGTAGTTCAAAATGAAAAAGACTTGAAAATTAATGTTTTGAGAAGTGATCATGGTGGAGAATTTCAAAATGAATTGTTTGAAATTTTTTTTGAAGAAAATGGAATTATGCATAATTTTTCTGCATGTAACATCCCATTTATTTAATAAAGCTAAATAAAGGATATGTCACATAATATAATATAAGAAGCGAGGATAAAAGAGTATAACGTCACTCCTACAAATATCCCAATTGCTTAGAGGACGAATACAAGAGATACACCACGATGCCAGGTACAAAGTAAAGTAAAAGAGTGAAATGACTTAAACAAATTCCTGGAGAAAACAATACATGGGCCTTAGCCCTAAATGAAGAGCCCAAAGGCAGAAGTCAATCCAAAGGCTAAGCAGCAGAACCATCACCTCCCTGGTTACCACGGATGTTCCTCGCATCTGCTCACATCAACAAGTTGATGATCATCGCAAAAGAGAGTACCACACAACAGGACACACAACAAAAACAAAAGGGTAAGCTAGAGCCAAAAGTGGTTTTGTCATGCAAACAGATATACTTCCACAGTCAATTATACACATGTCATCCAATCATGTTACGACTCCTCAAATGAATACTCTAATACTCGACTCATCCGGATACATATAATCTGGACGGATTCAGCGGATGCTCGCACTTGTGGTGGATACCTTTGCTCACCCCCGAGCTATGTGTTACAAGTGTTACAAATGTTGCAATGAATCAATTCCCTCACACACAAGGTTAGCCCTTAATGAGGTTCAGGCCTTCTGCTACTCCCACCATAGGAGTCAGTCCGCTCTAAGTGAGACTAACTGACGCCTTATAGAGTCAGGATGCAATCCTTACCTTGAATTGTTACCAAATTATATAGATGGGGCACCACCATGGACACACTAACAGGGGCCATGGAATTACGTCCCGACCACTGAAGCACTACTCTAGAGTATCACTTAGAGATCCCAAGGATTTACGTACTGACCACATACTATACATATTCAATCAATCATGAAATATTCACCACACATGTCAATATCATATCAATCTTTGTAATCATCCCTCATTCGTATCTCATATTTAGTTAACCACAACTCATCCTTCCCAAAGCCATGAAAATAGAATCGTACATCATGCCAATACCATGCCAAGGAACATCATTCATTTTTCATGAATCCCTCCATATTTCATGTCCACTCCATAACCAACTCATCATGTTAAATTTTGTGAACCAATCCCATACAAACATCATGCTCACATCATGCCAAAACTCATGAATCATAATTTCCATCTCATTCATACAGGGTCACTCAATTTATACAGTTCATACCGAAGATAAAGCATAACAAGCCAAACATACAATTAAGGCCCCAACAACATAAAAGGTACAGTTGCATAAAGAAATCCCGTGCCACTCTCGCTCAAGCCATAGGGTCTCGCTTAGGCGAGACTGTCATTAGGGAACCCTACGATGCTCGCGGATTCTCGCTTAAGCGAGCCGCTACTCGCCTGGACAAGCATGTCCCTCACCCAAAAGAAAGTCTTCCTCGCCTGAGCTACGCCTACAGCACAAACCTCAAACCTCCACTCGTCCTCGCTTAGGCGAGCCTCTCTCGCCTGAGTGAGATGGTGTCTCGCTCAAACGAAAGCTCTCCGCCTCAGCGAGAGCTCGAGCGTGAGTTTGAGTCTGTCTCTGCAAGTCTCGCCTGGGCGAGGCCTGGTCGCCTGGGCGAGAGTGTTGGGTCTCGCCACTGTTCATCCTGAAACAACCATATTTTCACATCCAAAAAATGATGTCAACCATACCATACATTCATAGCAATATATAAGCTCAAAAATCACGAATCACAAGATAACAACCATCGCACCAAACAAGAGGGTTCTAGCTTCCCTTACCTGGACGAATGCTAGCGGAAGGTACAAGCACACACATTAGAGGATTACTACAGATTCAAGAACTGATTTGCAAGCTGGAATACTGACACTAGAACAGAAAACGAGATTACTAAAAGAGCTCTAGTTGGAACTGCAACAACAGAGTTAGAAAAGAGGAAGTATTAGTTGGGGATTGACTTACATGTAATAAATGGAGTTCTCCTAGCTCAACGAAGAATGAGAGCCAAACCCTAGCAGAGCTTTGTTGGAAGGAGAAGAGAGAGTGAAAGTGTTGTTTTTCTGATAGGTGTAGAGAATGAGAGGAGTAAGGCTGGTTTAGGGGTTTTGGGTACCCTTTGGGCCAGCCCTTAGGCCCAAAAGTTAAGGCCCTGCCCTTTAACATAATACCAGAAAAGTGGGTCTTACACTGCACCTAGAACTCCTAAACAAAATCGTGTTGTAGAAAGGAAAAATAGATCCTTAGAGGAACTAGCTCGCACAATGTTGAACGAATATGAAGTGCCTAAATATTTTTGGGCTAATGCTGTGAGCATGACTTATTATGTACTAAATAGAATGCTTATTAGACCAATCTTGAAAATTACCCCCTATGAATTGTTTAAAGGAAGAAAGCCTAATGTAGCACATTTAAAAATATTTGGATGCAAATATTTTGTCCTAAACAATGGAAAAGAAAATTTGGGTAAATTTGACTCTAAAGCAGATGAAGCTATTTTCTTAGGATATTCATTAACTAGTAAAGCCTATAGAATTTTTAATAGAAGAACCTTGAATGTAGAAGAATCTGTGCATGTTGTTTTTGATGAAATTGTGGACCTTGAGGAGAATCCTCTTGAGTCAAATAAAACAAATACAAGTGATGAAGAATATTTTAAAGAAGCTCTTGATAAGATGTACCTAAACGAGAACCCACTGGCTGAACCTGAAGATCTGGCCAAAAGCTGGAAATCACCTAGAGGATTGTCTCTGGAAAATGTCATTGGAGATATATCAAAGGGAGTAGTAACTAGAAATATGTCAAATTTCTGTATGACTGTTGCTTTTGTTTCACAGATAGAACCCAAAAATGTAGAAGAAGCTCTTCAAGATGATCAATGGTGTATTGCAATGCAAGAAGAGCTGAATCAATTTGAGAAGAATGAAATTTGGAAACTCATTCCTAGGGATGATTCACACCAAGTCATAGGAACAAAGTTGGTGTTCAGAAACAAGCTGGATGAAGATGGAAACATCACTAAAAACAAAGCCAGACTTGTAGCAAAGGGATATAGACAAGAAGAAGGTATAGATTATGATGAGACTTATGCTCCAGTTGCTAGGTTATAAGCTATACGTTTACTTCTTGCTTATGATTCACTCGTGAAATTTAAACTGTATCAAATGGATGTTAAAAGTGCCTTTTTAAATGGATTTATTAAAGAAGTGTGTATGTTGAACAACCACCTGGTTTTGAAGATTATGAGTTTCCAAATCATATCTTTAAATTAAAGAAAGCATTGTATGGATTAAAACAAGCACCTTGATCTTGGTATGAGCGTTTAAGCACATTTTTGTTAGAAAATGATTTTGAAAGAGGAAAAATAGATTTAACTCTGTTTATTGAAAGAGTAGGTGAACATATTTTACTAGTTCAAATTTATGTAGACGATATCATATTTGGATCTACTGATAATTCTTTGTGTAAGGGCTTTGCAAGTATAATGCAGGGAGAATTTGAAATGTCAATGATGGAAGAATTGACATTCTTTTTGGGTCTACAAATTAAGAAAATGGAAAATGGAATCTTCATCTCTCAATCTAAGTACTGTAAAGAAGTACTTAAGAAATTTGGAATGGATACTGCTAAAGAAGCAAGTACTCCTATGGGAACCTCTTGCTATATAGACAAAGATGAATCAGAAATAGAGGTAAATCAGACTATGTTTAGAGGTATGATAGGTTCTTTGTTATATCTTACTGCAAGTAGACATGATATTATGCAATATGTATGTGTGTGTGCTCGTTTTCAAGCCAATCCAAAAGAATCACATCTTACTGCTGTGAAAAGAATCTTAAAATTTTTAAAAGGACCTGCATGCTTTAGACTTTGGTATCCTTCAGGAGCATCTCCCAGTTTGATAGGCTATTCAGACGCTGATTATGGTGGTTGTAAAATAGATAGAAAAAGTACTAGTGGTACTCGAGATCTCTTAGGAAGTTCATTAGTTTCTTGGCACTCTAAGAAACAAGCTTGTGTGGCTTTGTCAACTACAGAGGCTGAATACATAGCAGCTGGAAACTGTTGTGCTCAAATTTTTTGGATGAAACAAAAGTTAGAAGATTATAATATTTTTCTAAATCATATACCTCTGAAATGTGATAATACCAGTGCTATTAACTTAACCAAAAATCCCATAATGCACTCTAGGATAAAACACATTGAAATAAGACATCATTTCTCAGGAGATCACATAAGTAAGGGCAACTGTGAGATAGAATATGTAGATACAAAGCATCAGTTAGCTGATATCTTTACCAAAGCATTAGCTAAAGAAAGATTTTATGAACTAAGAAGAGACTTAGGCATATTAGAGATCTCTTGAAATTGCCAAAACTTGAATTTCTCCAAAATCTGAAAATCAGCACGTCAATAATCGATTATCATTGCCAAAAATCGATTATCAGCCTCCCCTAAAAATTCCAAAACATTATGGAATAATCGATTATTGGATGTAATAATCGATTATCATTAATTCTGAGCCAAAGTATCAAAACAACTCATGAATAATCTATAATCACTTAGGATAATCGATTATCAGTTTGTCAAGATTCATGTTTTACACAACTTTTGAAACAATAATCGAATATCACTTCCAGATAATTGATTATTACATGTCGTTGGACCAAATTACTTCAAAAACTAGCCGTTGTAACTGCTAGATTTGCATTAAACAACGTGCATCTGACCGTTGGAGACTCTTCCCTATAAATATAAATAATTTTGGTTACTATTACACTTTTTTCACCCATCCAGAACTCAAAGAATCCTCCATTTTTTGCAAGACCTTCAAACTTTTTTTCTCTTTCACTTAAACAATGGCTAAAGCATCTCGAAGAAAGATTCCTACCTGCAGAAGAACTGCATCTCGTGCCACTCAACCTTCAACTACATCTCAGACTGCATCCATTGAAGGTTGGATTTCAGATGAAGAAAGGAGATATGAATTCATCACTCTATGGAAAGACAAACCTCTCATCACTCCAAAATTCATCAAATCTTAATGGTTTGTCAATCGCCGTTTTACAATCCTTGTATTGCTTGTTGAACAAGGGGTAAAATTCTTCATAGAAATGCAGGGTACCTATTATCCTGATCTGGTACGAGCCTTCTACTACAAACTACAAATTCAGAGATGGAGTGGGGTTTACAAAAGTGAAAGGAGTAGCCATCATTCTGGATGATGATATTTGGGAACATGTTGCTCAATTTCCCATTCATGATGGCACCTCTCCAATCCTCATTGTTGGCATTGAAGGATTTAACAGAATATTTGCCTATAGATCATTTCTACAAAGATCGGATCAAGAAATAGGCCGACAATTGCTAGCAAGACCTCTCAAAGTTGATGAGCGTCTACTTCAATATCTTATTGTCTGGATTTTATGTCCACGTGGTACAAATCATGCATAGTGTAGTGAAGCTGATCTCATGATTATCTATGCTATGCTCAATCACATTCTTATCCTTTGGCCAAGCATTATTCTTGACACAATGCTTAAAGGCACACGACTGCCTCAATATCCACTCCCGTATTCTCTGTTAATCTTTCGCATTTGTGAGTACAAGGGCGTCAACGTCTGTGATGAACAAACTCATCAAACCACTGATGCAAACAAAATTGCAGAAAATTCCTTGAAACAAATGAAATTTATTCCTTTTGGAAATACTTACATTCACAAGGATGATCTGCCTCCCTCTGAAAGTGAAGAAGAAGAAAATCCTCCCACTACTCATATCCATCCTGTTGACACCAATATTGGCTCATCAAGTGGGGTTGGTGGCTCATCCTCTTCTCTAGAGGATCACATTTTAAACTTAAACCAGAGACTTGAAGAATTCTTTCTCATCTCCACTACCCGACATGAAGATGTCACTAGCTTAACTAGAGGACTAGATTCTAGGATTTCTAATCTAGAACATTAATTTGACAAATATGATGAAGATGATGACATGAGTCTAGAATTTTAGGTGTCTGCATCATTGTTATTATTTTTATTGCTATTGTAAAGTGTTTGATTTCTTAATAAAAGTGCATTTTATTTACCATTGTCGAATTGAGGGGGAGCTTTTCTCTTAATTTTTTTTTTCAAATGATCAAAACAAAGGGAGAAAAAGTTTAAAAGTTTAAACAAATAGTGCTACCAACAAATCTACTTGTGAGATTTCTGATTGTAGATATTTTAAACATATTGTTTTGATCATCATAAAAAATAGGGAGATTGTTGGCAAAAGAAAAATACAAGTCAAATGCTAAAGCAAGATTTTGATGATGATAAAATAAGCCTAAAAGCCATCTGGAAGTCAATATGAAGAACATGTGTTTTTATGTTTAAAGCTATCTAGTAAATTGTACTTAGAATAGTTAGAATCAACAAGCAAGATCAAAATTATGGTATTTCTCAAAAAACCAATGTGATAATCGATTATCCTAAGCTGAGTCAAATTTTTCAGAAAAGCACTGGAATAATCGATTATCACCTCTGATAATCGATTATCTGCTCAAAATTTTATTTTCATAAAATACACTGGAATAATCGATTATCACTAGTGATAATCGATTATCTCTGTCAGTTTGAACGTGACTGTTCAGTTTTTGACCTAATTTTTGGAACCCCTATTTAAGGAACATCACAGTTACTTCAAACTAACCTTTTTTAGAAGCTAGAGTGCTAGTGTTGTGACTGCAAAGAGAGTTCTCTAAGTGTTCTCAAAAGAAGCTTTGAAAAACCTAGTGTGGGTAGAGCGATAACTTTTCCTGAGAGGTTTTCTAGGAGATTGAGTGTTACTGCTGTTGCTAGGAAAGCTAAGGTCAAGGTTCTCTGTGTGATTCAGAGAAAGGTGTTCATCTCTTATGTGTTCAAGAGAGGTGTTTTCTTTCCTTAATCTTTTACTATCCGATTGTAATCTAATATTTGTTAGTGCTTGAGTTAATCTCTTTATTTGAAGAGATTAACAACTGGACGTAGGATCTTTCGATCTGAACCAGTATAAATACTTGTGTTCAATCTTCTTCTATATCTCTATATTGAATCTACTGTTGCATATAAAGGAACTAATATCAAATTAATTGGTAAAATTTTTTAAAATTTTTAAAGTGTTAATTTTATTACTTAAAACCAATTCACCCCCTCTTGGTTTTTGTCCAAACGCTAAACATTCCGCTGCGCGATACCAACAATGTGGTCCTAGTGAAGAAATTGAGCGGTTAGTGGCAGATGCGCACAAACTTCACTGATCTCAACAAGGTGTGCCCAAGGATGCCTACTCCTTCCCCAACATTGATCGACTCATCGACAAGCGTCTAGTCATAACATCTTGACGAAGGATTAGGTTGGTTCCTTTTAAGATTATGAATGTGGTGAGAGTTAATTAAGAAAGTCTAGTGAAGATTTCCATTGCAGATTAAGATATCAAGCTATCTAAATGTGAAGGAGCACTTCAAAAGACTCTACAGAAGAAAAGAAATGGATTGATTAAAAAACATAAACATGATAACGAATAAGCATAAAAATCGAAATGAAAAAGGAAGAAGTAAGCATAAATGGAAAGGCGAGGGAGGGAAATGTGAGTGAAGCACACCACTTCAAGGAGAGGCCAAAGCTAAGGATCCTTGAAGAGGAGTGGATGTGTGTTGCCACTTGAGTCTAGCCCAAGATAAGGTTTAAAAGTCCCACTACCAAAGGAGGATACCCTCACAAAAGGTTGAACACAAGGTGTATATTAAATTCTAAAATGATAAACCCTTTTACATGTAGTAGAGTACCCCTTATATAGAAATTTTTAGGGGTCTCTAAGCAAAAACCATAAGTTCTAAAGGATCATTAAGCAATAAGAAAACCCTACAATCTAGAAGGTAGGTTAAAATGGTGCAACATCATAGCCTCCAAAGATGCTTCTCGGCCTAGGTTATGTGTCCCATGTTCTAGACGTTTCTAGAACCTTGTAAGGTGGATCATTGACCAGGACATGTGGTCCCCTCATTCTAGATGTTTCTAGAATGCTTTGCTCCTTCTCTCTCTTCCACATGGACTCCTTTTCATCAATGCTCTCAACTTGCACCACCTATGCCTCCTTACGATCTTGATTATCCTACAAAGCAATTAAATATGGATTAGCAAGTTAACTTAAGTGAGTCAATCTTGAATCAACAAGTCAACTTTATGTAAATGTTAACAAGTCAACTTAATAAAAATAAAACTAAGGAAATACTAAATAAAGATAGAGATGGGAAAGCCTCCCTTTTTGTCATGCTTCTAGTGATTCTTCTTGAAAGGTTTTCCATGCTGCTTGGAGTGGTCACGCCTTCATCATCCTCCCCTTCTTGGAGAGAATTCATCCACAAATTCTTAAACCCTACATCAAGAGGTGAAAGATCACACACATTAAAAGAGTTACTTATGTTATAGCTTGGAGGTAAGTCTAACTCATAAGTATTGTTGTTGATCTTCCTAATGACTTGGAAGGACCATCCCCTCTTGGAAGAAGTTTGGACTTCCTTTGAGTAGGGAACAACTCCTTCCTCAAGTGAAGCTAAACCCAATCTCCTTCCTTGAAGATGACTTCCTTCCTTCCTGTGTTTCCATCCTCGTGATGTTTCTTCACCCTTTTCTCAATGGTTTCCTTGACTTGCACATGCAAGTCTTAGATCATCTTAGCTTTGGTTTCCCCCTTTTGGCAAGTCCATGCCTCATGAGTGGGAAGGGGAAGAAGATATAGGGGGGGGGGGGGTCAAGGGATTAAACACATACACAACTTCTAAAGGAGAATGGGAAGTAGTATAGTGCACAACCCTATTGTATGCAAACTCTATGTGAGGAAGAAGTTCTTCACACTCTCTAATGTTTTGGACTATCATGCACCTCAACATTTTGTCCCAAAATTCTATTCACCACCTCAGTTTGGCCATCACGTTGGGGGTAGCAAGTTGTATAAAAGAGAAGTTTGGTTCCAAGCTTCCCCTACAAAGTCCCCCACAATATTTCTAGGTATGCCATGTAGTCTTACATTTTTCTTAAAGAAGAGATTTCCAATGTAAGTTGCATCATCAACTTTGTGGCATGAGATGAAATGAACCATTTTTGAAAATCTATCCACAACCATAAAGATGGAATCCCCACCCTTTCTTGTCCTTGGGAGCCCTAGAACAAAATCCATTGAGATGTCAACCCAAGGCATGAAAGGGATGGGTAAATGAGTGTAAAGACTATGATGTTGGACTTTAGACTTTGCTTTCATGCATGCTATGCAACTTTTGCAATGATTATTTATATGCTTCCATATGTGGGGCCAATATAAATGTTCTTTAATGAGTGATTCTCTTAAGGAAACTTGGAGTATGCAAAGCCTCTTAACTTTGAAAAGGTATTGATTGACGAGATAAAAGTCCTTGCTAGCTCCTCGGTGGCACTCACTAAAGATGGAAGAGAAAACAACATCTTTTTCATAAAATTCATTAATATTATCAAAGCTAAGGAATTCTGTTTCAAGCATGGAAAAGAGGGAATGCCTTCTTGAAAGCGCATCTGCCACTATGTTGGCCTTTCCTTGTTTGTGTTTGATGACAAAGGGGAATTGTTCAAGAAACTCTACTCACCTTGCATGCCTCTTGTTTAACTTGTCTTGAATTTTCAAAAACTTGAGGAATTCATGATCGCTATGGACCACAAATTCCTTAGAAAGAAGGTAGTGTTGCCTAGTTTGCAAAGTTCTAGCAAGAGCATAAAGCTCTTTATCATTGATGAATTAGTTGATGTGACTCCCTTTGAGTGTATCACTAAAATAGGCTATGGGGTATCCTTCTTGGAGAAACACGACCCCAATACCTACATTGGATGCATCACACTCAATTTTAAAAGTCTTGGCAAAGTTAGGTAGGGCTAGGAGTGGTGCATTGATCAATTTTTATTTCAATGTTTCAAAAGATTTTTTTTTATCAACTTCCCGCTTGTAGTCCACACCTTTCTTAACCAATTCATTCAAAGCGACGACTATGGTACTAAATTATGCATAAACCTCCTATAAAAGCTAGCCAACCCATGAAAGCTCACTCACATTCTTGCTATAGATAAGGATGTCATCAATGTAGACCACTACAAACTTGACTAAGAACTCTCTAAGGACATGATGCATGAACCTCATGAAGGTACTAGGTGCATTGGTCAAGCCAAAAGGCATGACTAACCATTCATACAATCTAAACTTAGTCTTAAAAGAGGTTTTTCATTCATTACCTTCTTTGATTCTAATTTGATTGTACCCATTCTTCAAGTCTATTTTGAAAATATGGTGGAACCATGTAGCTTATCTAACAAATCATATAATCTATGGATGGGATGCCTATACTTGATCGTGATGTTCTTAATGGCTCTACAATCTATGCATATTATTCTTCATGTTCCATCCTTTTTAGGGATTAGAATCACAGACATGACAACCAAACTCATACTATGTTGCACTACCCTTTTTCCAACAACACTTTCACTTATTTTTAGATCTCTTTGGCCTCTTCGAGACTAGTCCTACAAGCAGGTCTATTAGGCAAAGATGAGCCTTGAATGAAGTCAATTAGGTGCTCTATACCTCTTAAGGTTGGGAGCCCCTTTGGAGGTTCTTGAAAAACATCTCAGAACTCATATGAGACTAAAGACAAGTCTTGAGGACATCTTGATAGTCTCCTCCTCAAGCTAGGTTGGACCAAAGCTTGAAATGGTGACTATGGTGGATGGTGGATTCGCAGAAGCTTGGTGTTGAGAGAAAATGACTCTCAATTTTGGTGATTTGATGGGTAAGACCTGAGGAATTTAATTAATTAAATAATTAATTAATTAATAAATGAAAATAGTGGGAGCCTTTATGGCAATTTATGCTAGCTTTTATGTCGTGGAAAAGTATTAGCTCAAAAGGTTGAGAGTACTTGGTTATTATGAAAGGACTTGGGTTCAAGTCCTGTGTATGCCATTTGTGTGTAATTTAATTGATTATGTTTTTTATTAATAATATGTTTGATCATGATGGGTGATAATATAATCCTAGACTTATAAGAATTATCATGAAACATGAATTGGTTGTACAATTATTTGGTTGTGTGTTTAAACCTTGGTAGACATGAATTAAGCTTCCTTTTTGCTAAAATTATTTTTGGCATAGATGAGAAAGGTCAGAAACCCAAGCCGTCGCAAAGAGCAATTGGAAGGGTTGAGTTAATCAGCTTTGTTAATGGAATTTGATGGCCATTAACGAGTCTCTTAATGCCATTTTCGTTTTTATGAACAATTAAGCATAATTAAGTGAGTTTAAGGTGGAAAAAGGAGAGGAAGTGAAAGAGCAAGTGAGGGATTATTATTGGCAACGTGGAGAGTGTGTTTTGGGCTAAGTAGACAAGGGTTGGAATGATCGTGACTAAGGAGAACTAAAGCAATTTAAAATTCATGGTGCTTTGCATGTATGATAGCTTTTTCCATTCTCGTATGCGCAATAAAATCGGGTTTCTAGGTTATTGCCCAAAAACCGCCTAGTGGTGTTCTTGAGCCACATAATGGGCAAATGTGTCAAAGTATATGTCGATGATATGGTTGTCAAATCCCTAAGTCATTACCAGCACGCTCGAGACTTGTTCGTCGTCTTCTCTGCATTACGACAATACAACTTCCGCCTCAACCCCGAAAAGTGTGTCTACGGTGTCGATCGTGGTAAATTTCTCGGCTTCATGTTGACACAACGCGACATAGAGGCTAACCCCGAGAAATGTAATGCAATCCTTGAGATGTGAAGCCCCAACAGTGTCAAAGAAGTACAACGCCTCATTGGTCGTCTAACCACCATTTCCCGCTTCCTTCCCAAAATGGCCGAGAAAACCCAACCCATCATTCAACTACTCGAGAAATCGGCCAAGTTCTAGTGGAACGACGAATGTGAACAAGTTTTTCAAAAACTCATAAGCACTCTAACTTCGCCACCCGTCCTCCATAAGCCGGACATTCATCAACCGCTCCTTGTCTACATCACTGCCACAGATCACACCATAAGCGTCACGCTAGTTTAGTATGTCGATGGCACTCAACACCCTATATACTTCGTCAGTCGAACCTTGCAGGATCCCAAAACTAGATACCAGAAGGTGAAAAAATTAGCCTTATCCCTAGTACACGCAGCGCGACGCCTACGCCCCTATTTCCAAAACCACAACATCATCGTAAACCGATTACCCCATCCAGAAGATACTTCAAAAGCCAGACCTTGTCGGTCGCATGTCGTCCTGGGCCGTAGAATTATTCTAGTTTAACATCTGTTATGAACCCCACGGCCCCATCAAAGCTCAATGCCTCCTAGACTTCGTCAATGACTTGCAACGAACCCCCGAAGAAGACTAGTGGACACTTTACGTTGATGGTTCTTCAAACCCAAAAGGGAAAGGTGCCGACATCGTCTTGGAAGGCCCCAACGACATCCTCATCGAAAAATCCCTCGATTTCGCCTTCAAGACATCCAACAACCAAGCCGAATACGAAGCCATCCTCGTCGGCCTATCCCTCGCCCACGAAGTCGACGTCAAAACGCTTACGTGCAAAACTGATTCCAAACTCACAGTAAGCCATCTAAATGACGAATTCCAGATCAAAGACCCTACTCTCCTACAATACTATCACCTGGTCTGAAACGTCATCCAATATGCTTTTGAACGAGTATACATCCAACACATCCCTAGATCAAAAAATGTCAAAGCCGACGTATTATCTAAACTGGGTAGCACTAAGCTAAAAAGCTGACACCGATCACTCTTACAACAAACACTATCTGCACTTTCCACTACAAACACTTGCCATAACCTAAACCAACATCCAGTACCTCCGAACCGGCAACCCCGCACCTGATGCCAACAAGAGTTGGCTAGCTAAAGCTGCCAGGTATACAATGATAGGCGATGACTTGTACAAGCGGGGATATGGCCAACCGCTCCTCAAACGTGTCACCCCGAACAAGCCCAGTACATCATTAAATAATTACACGAAGGCATATGCGGATATCACTCCAGAGCACGAACCATGACCACCAGAATCCTCCGCGCTGGCTACTTTTGGCTAACCATGGAGGCGGATTGCCACACTTTTGTTAAAAAATGCATACCCTGCCAGAAGCATGGTAACCTCATTCATCAAAAGCAAGAACAGCTCCACTCTATACTATCCTTGTGGCCCTTCGCAATGTGGGGAATGAACATTCTCGGCCCTTTTTTCCCAGGAAAAGGCCAAGTAAAATTTCTTATAGTAGCCATCGACTACTTCACTAAATGGATAGAGGCCAAACCATTAGCCACCATTACAGCCCAACAAGTCCAACAATTCGTCTGGAAAGATATTATATGTCGATATGGCGTCCCACATACGATCATCACCGATAATGGCCGACAATTCATAAACAAAGAACTAGCTAATTTCTATACCAGCCTAGGCATCAAACACGTAATCAGCTCTGTTGAACACCTACAAACCAATGGGCAGGCCAAAGCAGCCAACAAAGTCATACTAGTATAACTGCGCAAACGGCTGGATAACGCCAAGGGCTGATGGCCAGAAGAATTAGTGGAAGTGTTGTGGGCCTACAGGTGTACCCCTCAATCAGCAACAAATAAATCTCCTTTAAGCCTAGTATACGGCGCAGACGCCATGATACCAGTCGAAATTGGCGAACCATCACTACGCCGAGAATTGTACGACCCAGTTCAAAATCTCCAAAACATGAGCACCCACCTCGACTTCCTATCTGAATTAAAAGACAAGGCCCAAATACGCAACTTAGCAGCCAAACAGATAACGGCTAGAAAGTATAACGCGAACTTTTGCCCAAGGTCATTCGCTAAAGGAGGATGACAAATTCTCCGCCAATTGGGACGGCCTGTACCGAATACGCAAAGGTGCCGGGGGAGGCACGTATAAGCTTGAACAGTTATCAGGCGAAGAGATATCAAATACATGGAACGTGTCCCATCTCAAATTTTACTTCAGTTAAGATACCTATTGTACTGAATACTTGTAACTCTGGGTGTACTTTTTTTCCTCACCTAGTCTTTTTTCCCTAAGGAGGGTTTTGGCCAGGGAGTTTTTAACGAGGCACCCCAAATTTCATGAATAAAATAAAGGGTTCTTAATCTCACGTCCACTCCTTGACATGCTTCTACTCGTTTAAAGAGTGCGTATTTTTGCCCTCATTCAGTGTTTAATTCTGAGTATTTAATTGAATTTATGTGCTTAAAGAGTGATTTAATTGATAATTCTAACAATAAGGCCATTTGAGCTTGTGTGATAAAAATGTGTTAAAAAGTGATATTTAGCAGCACAAATTAATTTTGGATATTTTAACGTTTGTTGATGCAGCTAAAATTAAGATTAAGCTCATTTAAGGTGGGAAATAAATTGATTGAAGTTACAAACCACCTTTAAATTAGGCTGAAATTAGCAAGTTCTAGAAAAATCACTTCTGCACCCCTAGTTTTTACTTATACACTCCCCTCTTTTTAAAGTGGACTATCAAAATCTTGTTCTGCACCCCAGTTTCTACTAAGTTGCACCCCTCCTACCACTTAAACTCCACTCAACCAGATGCTGCCATGTGGCAATCCTCAACTCTTAAAATTGGCCAACCAGTACATGCCACGTGGGCTTAATCTCCACTAAAGAATTTGAGCCAATAACATGTTGCCACGTTATCATCTTCATCTCCACACAACCAGAAACCCTAGCCTCCATCTTCACCATGTTTCTGCCGTCGGGAGCACCAATACCACCGGTGGTCGCCGCCTGCATCAAGTCCGGCCACCACAGTTCAGTCTTCTTATTCCCGTACCAGTAGCCATGGCAGCTCACTTCCATTGCTCCATCCTTCCTCACGCTCGCGAGAAACCAGCAGCGACGCGGCCATCCTTGCCGTTTGCACGACCACCGTCTGCAACTGCAGGGCCTCCATTTTCTCACCGCACCTGCAACGCCAACAGCGCCTGCAACAGCTGTCAGACAACGTGCAGTTCATCCCTGCACCAGCTTCATAGCCACCGTGACCAGCAGCGTTTCTGCAACTGTTCGAGTAGCCAAGTCGCCAGAGAATCGCATCCTCATGAACGCACCTGCAGCAACTGCATCTTCGCGTCACCACACCCTCGCGAGCACACAACAAGCAGCCCTGCCGGAAAACGCCGCTAGAGCGAAGCCTCTGGCCACCATAGTTCCGTCAACACCCCTCGCTGGAAGCAACCGTGCGACGGCAACCGCCATTGCAGCAGCTCAAGCTTCCATTGCATCTGCGAAAGCCTAATTTTTGAGAGGGAGAGGATCTGCCATGTGTCATCCTATCAATGGACAGTCAAATAGTCAACTAGTCAAAAGTTGGTCAAATCTGGTCAAAAAGTCAAAGACTGGTCAAAGGAGAGGGGTTTATTTGCAAATATTGATATTTTTGGATGTCTCTGCAAAATTGGACTACAGGATTGAAAATGGGTTATTTAGAAAATTAATACAAATATTAATTGGTGATAATTTATCAGATATCTTTAAATAATTAATTTATTTAATTATATCATAAATTATTAACCAACTATATTTGTCAAATAGTTTATATCTCTCCAAATATCTTTGAATATTTATCTTTATCTTTATTTTAAAAGATATTTGAGAGATTTTAGCAACTGAAAAGCCCAGCCCAAAGCCTATATAAAAAGACCAAGGGAGAAGCAGAAAAGAACAAGTTCGGGACTTCGGAGTTTTGGAACCCCTAGGGGGCCTAATTTTCATTTCCTTTCTCTCTCTCTCTATTCTTCTTTTTATTTTGTATTCCATGGATTGCTAAACTTCTTGGGTTGATTCCATTGTAATTTCTTAATTGGATTATGAGGTTAGATCAATTAATTTCTTTGTTCTTGTTATTATTGTTGAGGTTTTAATTCATCATTGTCTTTTATCTTTGAATCACGTAAAAAGTAATGATTTAAAATCTATATGATGTTGATCATATGAGTTCAAGGGTTTTTAAATTTAATTGAGACTTTACTTTGATTTTATTTAGAAACTTTCATGTGATTGAATGAGTTTTTACCAATAATTGATACTTCACTTTGATTAAAGGTATTTACTCTAACTAAAATTAATTAAGACTTTACTTTGATTACTTAAGCTTTTTATTTGGTGAGAAGATAAAAGAATAGACATGATTAGGCATAGTAAATTTGATTGAGACTGTACTTTGGTTGAATTTACTATGGATAATCTAAAAGTTCTCACTTTTAATTGAGACTGTACTTTGGTTAAAAGTGAGAACGCCAACAAATTAATTGAGACTTTACATTGATTAATTTGCAAATCTACAACAATAATTAATTGAGCAATAATCTTTAGATAACCGATGATGAATCTATTTTGAAAAAGCAATGGAATCAATTTATTTTCTTTACTATTGTTTTTTTATCTCTTTTTATCTTTCCTATTTCTTTCTTGTTTATCTTAATCTACTTATATTTTTTATTTTATTAGACTAACTCTTTTGTATAGATTTTATAAGAACTAATTTGTTAAAAATCAATTTTGTGTTCGTTGGAAGACGACTTTGGATTACTTTACCCTTTCTATTTTGTTGACTACTATCTTAGCAATACTGACGTTGTTATAGTTTAGCAGTATTAATTTGATCGCGTCAACGACATCGTTATCAAGAGGGTTTTGACCAGGGAGTTTTTAACGAGGCACCCCAAATTTCATGAATAAAACAAAGGGTTCTTAATCTCACGTCCACTCCTTGACATGCTTCTACTCGTTTAAAGTTTCCCCACCCTTACCACAAGTAAACGGCCTGAGTGGAACACTTGTTACTTAATTAAAACCGTTTAAGTTTCCCTACCCTTACCACAAGTAAGCGACCTGGGTCAAACACTTGTTACTTAATTAAAATCATTTAAGTTTTCCCACCCTTACCTCAAGTAAGTGGCCTGGGTCGAACACTTGTTACTTAATTAAACTCGTTTAAAGTTTCCCCACCCTTACCACAAGTAAGCGGCCTGGGTCGAACACCTGTTGCTTAATTAAAATCGTTTAAGTTTCCCCACCCTTACCACAAGTAAGTGGCCTGGGTCGAACACTTCTTACTTAATTAAAATCGTTTTAAGTTTCTCCACCCTTACCACAAGTAAGCGGCCTAGGTCGAACACTTGTTACTTAATTAAACTCGTTTAAAGTTTCCTCACCCTTACCACAAGTAAGCGGCCTAGGTCGAACACATGTTGTTTAATTAAAATCGTTTAGGTTTCCCCACCCTTACCACAAGTAAGCGGCCTGGGTCGAACACCTCTTGCTTAATTAAAATCGTTTAAGATTCCCCACCCTTACCACAAGTAAGCAGCTTGGGTCGAGCACTTGTTACTTAATTAAAATCGTTTAAGTTTTCCCACCCTTACCACAAGTAAGCGGCTTGGGTCGAACACTTGTTAGTTAATTAAAATCGTTCAGTTTTCCCCACCCTTACCACAAGTAAGCGGCCTGGGTCGAACACCTGTTACTTAATTAAAATCGTTTAAGTTTCCCCACCCTTACCACAAGTAAGCGGCCTAGGTCGAGCACTTGTTACTTAATTAAAATCGTTTAAGTTCCCCACCCTTACCACAAGATGGCGGCCTGGGTCGAAAATCCATACATTACAACTATCACAACAATCACACTCCAAAAATTTATACTACTTCCCACATTAAACGGATTATACGCACATACGACCCACTTCAAATCGCATTCACAATAATATACCCATATACCATAACACGCGCCCCTATAACCCATCCTAGCCACATCACACAACAATATACATACCAACAATATTCATCACATTAACAGGAATGTAAATAGTGTACAGCTTAATACAAACTTAGGGTCAAAATCAAATCAAAGTCTTTAAAATAACAATCCTAAGTCCGCTATCATTCCACATCTTTCGCAGCTACAACATCATCAGGATTCCCATCCGATTGCTCTGCATCCGTCGCTTTCCCTGCATCCCCCTCAGGACTAAACTCTGCCTCATCCACGAGCAGGCCGTCAACCACATCCTTATTAACATCAAATCGAGAATCAACAACATCAACATCCTTATAAAAGAAGGCCGGTTGCCGCAACCCCTTCTGGAATCCGTTTATATGCTCCTTGATAACACAACTTTTCAAATCATCTAGCTCCACCTCAAGGCCGTCATGTTTCTCCTTCAACTCATCGTAGTCGGCCTCCAAATCTGTAATTCGGCCTTTCAATTTCTCTTCCGAGTCTAGACAATTCACCCTCCAAGTTGCCAGCCTCTTCTTCTCTTTTTTCCACTCTTCCCTTTCCTTCTCCTCCGCAAACTTGTCAACTTTACCTTGCAATTCATCCAGCTTATCCTAGTTCCCCTCCTTTACCTCCTGTTGATATAACGACCCAACCCGACGCCCCAGTATCAGCACCTTGCTACTGAATTCCACCATAGTCCTCACTAGATAGTTAGGATCCATGCAATCAATTGAGTTTATCAATGTCTCTGACATATTGATCTCAATATCCTTCTGAACAACCGTCTCTGGCAGCTCAATCAGGCCAGCCTCCAGTCCTTTTGTGACAATAGACGACCCTGGTCCTAACAAAGCGGCCTGCACTTTCTTCACATCTTTGCCTCTGCCAGGCCTAGTCGACAACTCGATCTTTCTCTTCGTCCCACCGTGCACGTGTACATCCACCAACGACTGCTGCAAATTAGGAACCTCAATGTTCCCAGCGGCTTTGGCTCTAGCCGCTTTCTCCTTTTGCAATGTCTGGAAAAGTGTTAGATTCTTTCTTCCCATCTGCACCATTTGACCTGTAAACAACAACACACATCCATCAGACCACTCAAACACAATATAACACTCAAAAATACAAAAAGATACCTTCAATATCAATAATCGGATGAACCAAATTATAAACCCTAACTAAGCCCTTAGTGGGCATCTTATCGCTAAAAAGCATCACTGCATCCACCACCTCCCGATCAGCCACCGACAACTCCTCCCTCGCCATCTCCTTATATCTCCAAGGGTTGTTGGTCCAGAAAAAGGGAAATTTAGTACACCCATCGTTGGTGTAAAAATGTGAACGTTCAACTTGCTTTACCACCACTTTAAAGAACTCATCTTTAAAATGTTTGAAAGATTGGGTAAAAGCATCCAATTTGTTAATTCCAGGCCGGCTTATAAGTGACAACCATGTGGTCGGACTTCTCGGCCTCGTATCAAAGAAGTAGAGGAATGCACATGGAGATGGTTGCAAGTACAAAGCCATACATAACAACCAGAATGCTTGCAAGTATGCCCAGCTGTTCGAATGCAATTGAGTGGGAGCAACATTCAACAACCGTAGTACTGCCATGGTGAACTCATCAAACGACAACCGGATGTGCAATTGTGAAAAATGACACATGTACATATAAAAGAACTCCCTGGCAGCTCCGTCTCGGCCGTGGTAGACACATTCTACAGCACTTACCCTCTCTGGCACCTTCAGCAATCACGACCACTGGAATATTGAGTATTGCGTTCGCACATCCACTGCAACCCACTCGTATCCCGCCTTTGCCGGCCAACTGCTCTCTGCCAACTCCTCTAGCGGATCCTCCCTAACTTCAATTGTTCTCTCCATAGGGCTCCTGCCCACATTTCTTGGCTGCTCCCTATCACTACTACCTGACTGACTACTCCCACTCCCCCCTGACTGCTCACTACTCGAACTCGACAAGGAAACCCTATCACTACTACTAGACATACCTGTTCTTTTTTAGGATGACGGTGTAAATAAGGAAGATATTGGACAGCTCTAACGCAAACAAATAACTGATCTCAGATTTCTTACAAATGAAGCAAAGTGAGCACACTTTCAACAGCATCCTCATTTATAAACATGAATCCCAAACCTACAACTTCTTCCCGCCAAATGTCATAAGCCATATGAAGCGTCACAACGCACACCAAGGGTCACCAACCTTAAAAGGACGGCGCAAAACCCCTTTGACTAGACCTTTGACATCTGCCACCCCTTCACCTGCCACAAACCTATTCAGATTCCAAGCCTTAACACTGTTCAACACACTTAAAGGCTCGGGGACTGGTGTACTACACCTAGCCGGCCTAACAAAACACACCAACACTTCTCATCCTTTGTCGCTATAGATACACCAGCAAAGGCTGGGGGACTGGTGTACTACACCTAGGTAGCTTAGCCTGACTATAGCCGTAAAATTCGTCTACACAACCCCCAAGGACGCAAATAATCACCATATATTCTGAGCGAATAAGAGTAATCGGCCTAAGCTGCTAACTTAAGAAAAGTAAGCAAGAACTTGACAGACTCAGAGCATTACCAGCAAAGCCCCTAGGGCCCACAATGGTCAAACCAAAGGGCTTGGCCCAAGCCCAAGCCCACCTACGGCCCAAACAGGGGCCCAACCCATGACGTGGCTAGACATAATTAATAATCTATAAATATGCATGGACCCCAGCAATTAAAGGTGCGCATTCATTAATCCCTTAATCACGAGATTTGACATTCTAAGAGTTCTTTGCTGACTTGAGCATCAGAGTCTTCTCCGTAGGTAACCCCTCTTGGGTCCAAACCAGTCCAAGCCGAGACACCAGCAGATAGCATATGTCAGTCAGAAGGAAGCCTACTGAGGAGATTGCTGATTGAGGTAAGGTAACGTTTGTGTCTGACATCTCTTATTTGTTCTTTGCAAGAACACGTATAATGCACACGTCATACGATCATCACACACACAACACAAACAAATAGGGGTAAGTTAACCATAAACAATGATATATAAATGAAAATTAGAAAAATAAGACATTTCAAATAATACTCAACATCACATCCAAGTAAAACACTCAAGCATAATAATCTAAACCAAGCTCAGGTTTTTCCAGAAATCATACTTTGATTACCCATGCACACATTATTTTTTCTTCCAACAATTAAAAGTTCAATGCCACACCTATGATTATACTCTATTTTATTTTTAATTTTACAAAGACGCATCTCGAAAGGAAAAAAGAAACTACGATATTATTCAACCTCATAAATATACATATTGTTCCTGCAGAGAAAAAATAAGAGGTTAGACACAAGTGTCACCTTACCATGTAGTCCGCTATCTCTTCAGTTGGCCTCTTCCCGGTCGATACATGTCAGCTTGGACCCAGGAGGGGTTACCTGCAGAAAAATCTCCGAAGCTCAAGTAAGTCAAAGCTCTCAGAGAGTCAAATCAGTGATTAATGAGTGCGTACCTTTTAATGATGGGGTCCACGTGTATTTATAGGGCATTAATGACGTTTGACCATTTCATGGGCTGGGTTTTGTCATGGGCTATAGTTTGGGCCATGAATGGGCCTGGGCCCCAAACCAAACCCTTGAGACCTATTGAACGTGGGGCGTCGATGTTAGTTTAAGTTCATTGGAGTAGTCGGTCTCGACCGGCTACTTGCCTATGTGGCTTATGTTGGTGATGTCCGGGTATTTCGATATGCACACTGTTTACTTGGTTAAGTTTGGCTAGGTACGGTACACCAGTCCCCCAACCTTGTCCGATATGGGTTGTCGGTCAAGGATGATATGTGTTGGTAAGCTAGCAGAACCGGCTAGGTGTGATACACCAGTCCCCCAGCCTTTAAGTGTGGTGAACAGTATTAAGGCTTGGAATTTGCAACTGTCAGAAAGTAGGTGAAAAGGGTGTCAGTTGGTCGCGTCGAAAAAGTTTTGGCGCCGTCATTTTGGAGTGGGTTTTTCGTAATGATGGTGTCGATTGGTTTGTGATATGGTTTTGGCGGGAAGAGGTTAGTCGTTTGGGATCGCAGGCTATAAATGTGTGTTTGCAAATAGATAAGAGGTTACCTGTTTCATTTGTGATTTCTGAATTTAAAGACCTTGTGCGCGTAAAAGTGTCCGACTAGTCCTCTATTTCGACCGACATCTTCCCGTAAAAAAGAAATCAGGTATGTCCAGTAGTAGTAGCGTGTCTACGTCTAGTAGTAGTGAAAGTACTGAGTTAGATAGGAGTAAGGATGGACGACTTGGCGGAGAGGGTACAAGTTCTGGAGTTGTTACAAGCGGGATGCCGATGGAGGTGGTGAGGGAAGTTCGAGAGGATCCTCCTGAAGAGTTGGAGGAGAGTAACTGGCCGGCCAAAGGCGGCTATGGATGGGTTGCTGCTGATGTTTGTGACCAATCATCATTGTTTAGGTGGTCTCGTCTGTTAAACTCTTGGCTAAACTGTACACCCGTTATGTCTAGAGGTGTCAGCAGAGATATTGTTTCGCTGGAGAGGGTGAGTGCCATCGACTGGGTATGCCACGGGCAGGAGGGGGCTACCGAGAAATTCTTTTACATGTATATGTGCCACTTTTCTCAGCTTCATGTACGACTACCCTTTGATGACTTCACTATGGGTGTGCTGCGGGCGTTGAATGTGGCGCCTACCCAGCTACATCCTAATAGCTGGGCCTACTTGCAGGCCTTTCGCATTATGTGCGAGTCTTTGTACTTGGAGCCTACTCCCTATGCATTCTTGTATTTTTATGACACCAGACCCCGGAGGCCGTCTACTTGGCTTTCCTTAATCAGTCGTCCCAGCATCAGCAGGTTGGATGCTTTCTCCCAGTCTTTCAAGCACTTCAAAGACGGGTACTTCAAGGTCGTTGTGAAGGAGGGGGTGAACCGCATTTTTTGAATGCGGATGGGAGTACCAAGTTCCCCTTTAGCTGGACCAATAATCCTTCTCGTTATAAAGACATGGGAGTGGAGGAGTTGTCGGCTGGTGACAAGGAGGTGGTGGGGATGTTGTTGAGATTTGTGGATAAGTTGCCCACTAAGGGCCTAGTTAGGGTTTATAATTCGGTGCATCCGATAATAGATATTGAAGGTATCTGTTTATTACTTAAGCTGTGTTAATGATGCTAAGTTGTTTTGATCCGAGTTGTGATATGTTATTGCAGGGCATATGGCGCAGTCTGGTAAGAAGAATTTGGCGCTCTTTCAATCACTGAGGAAGGAGATGGCCGCTAAGGCCAAGGCGGCTGGGAAAGCTGATGTTCCCAACTTGCAGGAATCGGTTATGGAGGTACATGTACACGGCGGAACGAAAAGGAAAGCTGAGCTCCCGCCTCGACCTGGGAAGGGCAAAGACGTGAAGAAAATAAGGGCGGATATTCTTGGGTCGGCTAGCGGGGCGGGATCGGCTAGTGGAGAAAGGTTGCCTGAGGCCGGGTTGATCGAGTTGCCGGAGATATCCGTGAGGAAGGATATCTCGATTAACCTTCCAGACACTGTTGTTAACTCTATTGATAACATGGAAGTTGATCATATAGTGAGAACAATGGTAGAGTTTGGAAGCAAGGCTTTAGTCTTGGGTCGGCGTGTAGGTTCTCTTTACAGAAGGGAAGTAAAGGAGGTGTGGGAGTTGCAGGGTAAAGTGGACAAGCTTGAGGAGGAGAAGGCGGCTCTAGAAAAGGAGAGAGAAGGGTGGGAAGCGGAGAGGAAGAGGTTGGCATCATGGAGAGTGCGTTGTTTGGACTCTGAGGAAAAACTAAACAAACGTATAGGGGAGTTGGAAGAAGACTACGAGGATTTGAAGGACAAGTACGACGGGGCTGTTGGGGAGTTGGATGATTTGAAGAACAGCGTTATCCAAGAGCATATAAATGGTTTCGAGAAGGGGTTGCGGCAGGCGGCCTTCTTCTATCAGGATGTGGATGCCTTGGATTCGAGATTTGATGTGGATAAGGATGTAGTTGGTGGGAAGTTGGTGAGGGAGGATGAGGGGGATGCGGAGGAGGTGGGGGAGAAGGCGGCAGAGGAGGAGAAAGATTCGGGAGCTGTTGTGGTGGGTGAGGAGAACGAGGGGGTGTAGTTAATTCATTTTATCTTGAAGCTTGAACTTTGTTTGTAATAATCCGTACATTATTTTACTTTGCCTTTAATATGATGAATGCCTTGTGTATGCTATGATGGATGTTGTTAATATGTATGATTGTGTTGCGTTAGCGGTATGGATAATTGTGAAGGGGTGTTGGATTTTAACCGTTTTATGGGAACTTAAAACGAATCAACAAAGATAGAGGGTGTTCGACCCAGGCCGCTTACTTGGGGTAAGGGTGGGGAACTTAAAACGAATCAACAAAGATAGAGGGTGTTCGACCCAGGCCGCTTACTTGGGGTAAGGGTGGGGAACTTAAAACGAATCATCAAAGATAGAGGGTGTTCGACCCAAGCCGCTTACTTGGGGTAAGGGTGGGGAACTTAAAACGAATGAACCAAGATAGAGGGTGTTCGACCCAGGCCGCTTACTTGAGGTAAAGGTGGGGAACTTAAAACGAATCATCAAAGCTAGAGGGTGTTCGACCCAGGCCGCTTACTTGGGGTAAGGGTGGGGAACTTAAAACGAATCATCAAAGCTAAAGGGTGTTCGACCCAGGCCGCTTACTTGGGGTAAGGGTGGGGAACTTAAAACGAATCAACCAAGATAGAGGGTGTTCGACCCAGGCCGCTTACTTGGGGTAAGGGTGGGGAACTTAAAATGAATGAACCAAGATAGAGGGTGTTCGACCCAGGCTGCTTACTTGGGGTAAGGGTGGGGAACTTAAAACGAATCATCAAAGCTAGAGGGTGTTCGACCCAGGCCGCTTACTTGGGGTAAGGGTGGGGAACTTAAAACGAATCATCAAAGATAGAGGGTGTTCGACCCAGGCCGCTTACTTGGGGTAAGGGTGGGGAACTTAAAACGAATCATCAAAGCTAGAGAGATAGTCATAAAGTAGGGAACCATTCTTTTTATTTATTCAAATAGGGGTGCCTCGTTAAAACCTCCTTGGCCAAAACCCTCGTTAGGGAAAAAAGACCAAGTGAGGAAAAAGAGTACACCCATGGTTACAAGTATTGATTTGCCTATGATACATGTTCAGCTGAAGTAGAACTTGAGGTGGGATACATTCCATGTGTTGGGAATCTCTTCCCCAGATAATTGTTCTAGGCGATAAGCTCCACCTCCTGTGTCTTCTCGTATGCGGTATGGGTCGTCCCAATTGGCGGAGAACTTGCCATCCTTCTTTCTAGCACTGCTGGCCATTCTCCATACTAGGTCTCCGACGACAAACGATCGTGGGTGTAGGTTTGCGTTATATTTCCTTGCAGCTCGTTGTTTGGCGGCTAGATTGCGTATTTGGGCTTTTTCTCTGAGTTCGGGAAGGAGGTCGAGATGTAAGGCCATGTTTTGGTGGTTATGAGTTGGGTCGTATAGTTCTCGGCGCAGGGATGGTTCGCCAATTTCTACTGGTATCATGGCGTCTGCGCCGTAGACTAGGCTGAATGGGGATTCGTTTGTTGATGATTGAGGGGTGCATCTGTAGGCCCATAGTACTTCGATTAACTCTTTGGGCCATCGGCCTCTAGCGGTATCCAACCTTTTACGTAGCTCTACGAGAATAACTTTGTTTGCCGCTTCTGCTTGCCCATTGGTCTGTGGATGTTCTACAAAACTTGTGATGTGTTTGATGCCTAAGCCGGTGTAGAATTTTGCTAACTCCTTGTCGATAAACTGTCGGCCATTGTCTGTTATGATGGTATGTGGTACACCATATCTGCATATAACGTCCTTCCACACAAACTGCTGGACTTGCTGGGCCATGATGGTGGTCAATGGCTTGGCTTCGATCCATTTGGTAAAGTAGTCAACGGCTACGATTAGGAACTTGACCTGTCCCTTGCCGGGTGTGAAGGGTCCTAGGATGTCCATTCCCCACTTAGCGAATGGCCAGGGGGACAGTATGTGGTGTAGTTGTTCTTGTTTCTGATGTATAAGGTTGTCGTGCTTCTGGCATGGTTTGCATTTCCTGACGTGATCCTGGCAGTCCGCCTCTATCGTGGGCCAGAAGTATCCGGCTCTGAGAACTCTTGTGGCCATGGTGCGTGCGCCTGAATGATAACCACAAATTCCTTCGTGTAGCTCCTTAATGATATATTGGGCTTGCTCTGGCGTGACACACTTAAGTAGGGGTTGGCCGTATCCGCGTTTGTAGAGGTCCTCGCCTACCATAGTGTACCTGGCGGCCTTGGCCAGCCACGTTTTGTCCGCGTTGGGGGGGGGGGTTGCCGGTTTTGAGGTATTGAATGTAAGGGGTGGTCCAGTTTGGGTTTTGAGTAGGGGTGATGCTGTTTGATGGGGTGTGGGTTAACGTTTGGCAAGTGTGTGTGACGGAAGGTGTGGATAGTGTTTGCTGTAGCAGGGATCGGTTACGGTTTTTGAGTTTGGTACTGGCTAATTTGGAAAGGATGTCGGCTTTGACATTGTCGGTTCTGGGGATATGTTCGACGCGGACCTGTTCAAAGGCGGATTGAATAATTGCGCGGACTAGATAGTAATATTGTTGAAGGATGGGGTCTTTGATTTGGAACTCGTCGTTCAGATGACCTACGGTGAGTTTGGAGTCGGTTTTGCATGTTAACTTTTTGACGCCGACTTCACGGGCTAGGCAGAGGCCGGCGAGGATAGCTTCGTATTCGGCTTGGTTATTCCACGTTTTGAAAGCGAAGTGAAGAGACTTCTCAATGAGGATGTCGTTGGGGCCTTCCAACACGATGCCGGCGCCGGCACCCCTTGGGTTCGAGGAGCCATCTACATGAAGCGTCCATTGGTCCTCAACAGGTGTTTGTTGTAGGTCATTGACGAAGTCTAAGAGACACTGGGCTTTGATGGGGCCGTGGGGTTCATAGCGAATGTTGAATTCGGAGAGCTCCACGGCCCATGATGACATGCGTCCGGCTAAATCCGGCTTTTGTAGTATTTTTTGGATTGGGTAATCGGTCTTGACGGTTATGGTGTGGTTTTGAAAATACGGGCGTAAGCGGCGTGCGGCGTGGACCAAGGATAGGGCTAGTTTTTCTACCATTTGGTATCTGGTTTCGGGTCTTGTAGTGTCCTGCTTACGAAATAAATAGGATGTTGCGTGCCTTCTGCTTCTTGGACAAGGGCAGCGCTGACGGTGTGATCGGTGGCCGTGATGTATACTAGCAGGGGTTGGCTGATGTCTGGTTTACGGAGGATGGGGGGTGAGGTTAGGGATGTTTTGAGTTTCAGGAAGATTTGTTCACAATCATCAGTCCACGTGAACCGGGCGGATTTCTTTAGGAGCTGGATTATGGGTTGAGTTTGTTCTGCTAGTTTTGGTAGGAAGCGAGAGATGGCCGTGAGGCGGCCAATTAGCCGTTGGACTTCCTTGACAGTGGTGGGGCTGCGCATTTCGATGATGGCCCTGCATTTTTCGGGGTTAACGCCGGTCGACGCCGAATACATATTTATCGGGATTTAGGCGGAGATTGTACTGGCTTGGGGACTTGACGACCATGTCATCGACGTAGACTTCGACACAGTGTCCTGTCAGATGGCTGAAGACTTTGTCCATTAGTCGCTGGTAAGTTGCCCCAGCGTTTTTGAGGCCAAAGGGCATGACTCTATAGAAGTAGTTGGCGTCGTCGGTGATGAAGGCGGTCCTGTGCATATCTGCTGTGGCCATGGGTATTTGGTTATAACCTGAATATGCATCTAAAAAGCTGAGCACTTTGTTTCCTGTCGCGCCGTCTACGAGTCGATCGATGTTGGGTAAGGGGTAGGCGTCGCGAGGGCATGCCTTGTTCAGGTCTGTGTAGTCCACGCACATCCGCCATTTGCCATTGGCTTTCTTTACCAAGACAACGTTAGAAAGCCAGGTGGTGTATTGTGCTTCTTCTATAGACCCTGCGTTCAGTAACTTCTCGGCCTCTACCTTGGCTGCTTGTCTGCGTTCTTCCCCAAGTTTGCGCTTTTTCTGGGATACGTAGCAGGCTTCTTTGTATATCGAGAGCTTGTGGGATGCCACCTTGGGGTCTACTCCAGGGAGGTCGGCGGCTGACCAGGCGAAAAGATCTATGTTATTGGTGAGGATGGGTGTGATTGTGGCACGCTCATCAGAGTTCAAACCGGTGCCCAAGTTGATGGAATGGCCATTGGGGAGTTCCAGGGGAGTAGTGTCCTCGACTGGTTCGAGGCGGGCATCCCGGCCTATTCTGGGGTCAAGGTCCTCGCCGGATAGGGCTATGCGGGAATTAGGTGGTCGTTCGATGTGGTTTGTTTGTTGGATTGGGAGTTGCGGTCTTAAGCTTGCCATGTAGCACTCGCGTGCCAGGCGTTGGTCACAGTGGATGGTCAGGATATCGCCGGATGGTGCTGGGAACTGCATGGCCAAGTGAGGGGTAGAGACGACTGCACCAAGGGTATTGAGGGAAGGACGGCCCAGGAGTATGTTGTAGGATGTGGGCGCATCGACTATAAGGAAGCGGATTGGGATGGTTTTGGTTTGGGTTCCTTCCCGAAAGACGGTATGGAGGTCTATGTAGCCCCGGGTGGATACTTGTTCGCCGGAAAAGTCGTATATGGGCTCATCATATGGTATCATGGCGGTGTCAGGAAGTTGTAACTTTTGGTAGGTGGCCTAGTAGAGGATGTCAACTGAGCTGCCTTGATCCACAAGGACTTTCTTAACGGCATAATTTTCGATTTCAACGGTGATGACCATGGGGTCGTCCTGCTGGTGGTCGAGGCCGTGGAAGTCGTCGTCTGTGAATACGATGGGGGGCATACGTCGTCTGTGATGGGATTGAGTGATATGGTTGATGGATTGTATATGGCGAAGGTGTTTCTTTCTGGCGGACGAGGTGGAGCCTCCACTTGCGAAGCCACCAGAGATGGTGTTAATGGTGCCTCGTAAGGGGGGGTCGGCAGGGGTAATGTTGGTGTGGGCGGGCTCTGGTTGTTGGTTGTTAGGTTGGGTGGGGTGGCTATTTTGGTGGGCGTTGCTTGGTTGCCGTCTGTGGTCATGCCGTGGAGGGTGGCGGGATCGGGAGGAGGAGGAGTGGTCATCCCTACGGATGAAGCGGCGAAAGTGGCCGGCGCATACCAGTTCTTCGATTTTATTCTGGAGCGCTTTGCATTCTTCTATAGTATGACCGTGGTTGCGATGGTATCGACAATACTTGGTCATGTCGGCGTTAGGAGGGGTGGTTGTCTTTCGTGGTGGGGGGAGGAGGTCAGCTTGGAGGGCCTCGTCTAGGATGCGGGAGCGGGCTACCGTGAGTGGAGCATATCTGGTGAAGCGAGGTTGGCGGGGTTCGCGTGGGCGGGTGTCAGGGCGCGGGTGAGGTTGTGGGGTGGGATTGGAGGTGGTGTTGGATGTGTTGGCGGCGTAGTCGTTACAGAATTTGGTGTGAAGAGTTTGCATTTCTTCCATGCGAACGTAGTCAGCTGCGCGCAGCTTAAGTTCGTGCATGGAGGTGGGTGGGTGGAGGTAGACGTTGTTGGCGAAGGGGCCGGGTTGTAGGGTGAGGGTCATACATTGAAGTATCATTTCCTGGTTGAGGTGTGGTGTACGAAGTGCGACTTTACTGAAGCGATCGATGAATGTTCTGAGTGGTTCATTGGGTTCCTGTCTGATACCCAATAGGGATATGGTGGTGGTTTGATGTGGGCGGCTTCCAGCGAAATGTGTGGAAAACATGTGTAAAACGGTGTTGAAGCTATCAATTGAGTAGGGTGGGAGGGTGGTAAACCATTCTAGGGCAGGGCCTTTGAGGGTGGTGGGAAAAGCTTTACAAAAGACTGCGTCTTGGATGTGTATAGGGCAACGTGGGTGATGTAGACTTTCAGGTGTTCGTCGGGGTCGGTTTCGCCAGTGTAGCGATCGAGGTTGAAGGGTTCCCACTGGGCCGGGAGAGGGGTGTTAGCGATAAAATCTGTGAATGGGTGGCGGCGTCTGGGCTGGTGAGGGGGGGGAATGTGGGGTGGGGGTGGGTGGTTGATCATAGCAGGAAAGGTGGAGGTGATGTTATGAGAAGGGATGTGGGTTGTGGGAAGATACTGTGGGTTGTAGGGTGGAATGTATGTGGTGTAGAGAGCGGGGGGTATGTTGTGGGGAGCGTGGGTGGTTGAGGGTGCTGTGAGCCCTGGGTGACCGGATGGAAAGTGATGAGGATGGGTGGAGGTAAGGGGTGTTTGTTGGGTGGTGGTGAAGGTGTGGGGGGTGGGATTGTATTCACTTTCTTCCTCTGTAGGCTGGAAGGCCGGAGACTTCACAGCTTCAGAGGTTTCTTTGGCTTTTCCCTTCAGGTTGGCGTCTGCCTCGATCCTTCTCCTGAGGCGGGAGTTCTCTTGTTTTAGCGCTTCCATTTTCTCAGTGTTGCGCTTCTTCAGGTCTGCGAGCTCTTGTTGCATCTTTATCTGGCCGTCTAGGATGGCGGCCAAGTCAGGGGCGATGCCGGAAGGTCCAGAGGGACCAACGTCCGCTTGCTTGTTAGCTCCAGCTTTGCTACGGGTAGAAACCATCTTCGGAGAAAAACGGGTACTAAAGGTGCTCGTCTCGTGCCCCACGGTGGGCGCCAATTGTTCCTGCAGAGAACAAATAAGAGGTTAGACACAAGCGTCACCTTACCATGTAGTCCGCTATCTCTTCAGTTGGCCTCTTCCCGGTCGATACATGTCAGCTTGGACCCAGGAGGGGTTACCTGCAGAAGAATCTCCGAAGCTCAAGTAAGTCAAAGCTCTCAGAGAGTCAAATCAGTGATTAATGAATGCGTACCTTTTAATGATGGGGTCCACGTGTATTTATAGGGCATTAATGACGTTTGACCATTTCATGGGCTGGGTTTTGTCATGGGCTATTGTTTGGGCCATGAATGGGCCTGGGCCCCAAACCAGGTCCTTGAGACCTATTGAACGCGGGGCGTCGATGTTAATTTAAGTTCATTGGAGTAGTCGGTCTCGACCGGCTACTTGCCTAGGTGGCTTATGTTGGTGATGTCCGGGTACTAAATAGTTTCGATATGCACACTATTTACTTGGTTAAGTTTGACTAGGTACGGTACACATATAAAGACTTACAATTCAACCATATAAAAGAAAAAAAAAACATCTTTCATTTGTAATTATGACCATGAAAACATGTCCAAAAGCAATTTAATATTATAATTGCTTCCATCCAGTACACTTTACATAAATATCTTTACTTGAATATATTATATAAAACCTATATCTTATCCTAATGTATAAAATGAAAACCGCACACACAACTTTATACCATTATATTAATACTTTAATATATCTTTACATGAAATCAATTTCAACTCTACCATTTTCATTTAAAAAGCATTTGTTCCAAACTCCCACGTTTGGTTACTTAAAGCATTAAAGCCACTGGACTTCATCTAAAATCATGCAAGTCACGTAACTAAATCAACAATTACCTATCACCCCAGGCCCACTAGGAAGATGTTATTGGTTTAACTTTATGACTTTTCCTTCAAGAAGGAAAACTTAATGCTGTAGAAGAAAAGAGAAAAGAAAGTTGCCACACGTCCGTAATCTAATGCTAAACTATCTTGGACTACACATCTAGTGTGGTATGCACCAAAACATAAATAAGGAAAACAAATGTATTCAGGCCTGTGTCAAAGCACTTTAAACACGTTATGGAAACAATTATGCATATAGCCCATGGTCTATTGTCAATAAACAAAAATGGCTTTGCTTTGAATTAGAAAGCTTTGCTCCCAACTTAAAATATGTGATACAAAACTAGAAAAAACCAAAGTATGAGAGAGGAAAACTAAGCTTTTAAGTATAGTTTGCACCAAAGCAACATAAAGAATAAAAGAAATGCATATGGACCCACAAGAAAAGGTTGGTTTCTTCGTGAACGAAGACCAAAGGGAAGAGTGGTTGCACCAAATTTTAAAGAATAGAAACCCATTTCATGTGCTCATTATCAAACACCTAACACGTAAAGTGGGAAAGAGAAGGAACTAAAATCAATCATAAAGTGGCTTACTAATGAATGAATGGGTATTTTTTATTTTAAAAAACATAAAATAAACTGAACACTACAACCTTCCTACAATGCAACCTTCCTCCAATGGTACCAAAAACCATTATCCATCAACAAGAGTTTGAAACGTTACTATATATGGCCAAAATTGGAAGCACCCACTACTCCATAAAACAGCCACAAATACTTTAACATGAAAAACACTTCTATATATCTAACATGGTGATGAGTGCGTATTTTTGCCCTCATTTAATGTTTAATTTTGGGTATTTAATTGAATTTGTGTGCTTAAAGATTGATTTAATTGAGATTTTCTATGTTTGGGTTTATTGAGCATGAGATACAAAAACATGTTAAAAATAGCTTTTTAGTTGCATAAATGTTCATTGGATATTTTGAGGTGTGTTAGTGTAGTTGTAGCTAAGTTGAGCTCATGGAGGTGTGGAAATAAATTGATTAAAGCTTCATGACATCTTAAAGATAAATCCAAAGAATAAGAAATTATCAAAAGCACAAAAATTCAAGCCAAGCATTGCATGAAGACGGCAAGAAAAGCTTGAAAAAGTGAAGTTTGGCTAAACCAAGAAGAGAGGAACAAAAACATTAGACCTTGCGGTTTTCTTTATCTTTATGATAGAAGATAATTTGGGAAAAATATATCTTTAGATATTTTATTTGATATTTTTAAATAATTATCTTATTTAATTATATCATAAAATATTAAAAGATAATAACTACCAAATCTTTTCAAATATGACAAAATCTTCTTGAATCTTTTTAGTTCCACAACAAACAAATATATCTTGAAGATATTGGATTATTTAGAAGATGATTTAAGGAGATTGCAAAGGGTTGATTTGGAAAATTAATACAAATACTAATTGGTGATAATTTATCATATATCTTTAATTAATTAATTAATTTAATTATATTAGATATTGATATTATCAACCAATTATATTTGTCAAATAGTCTATATCTCTCCGATTATTTTTAAATATTTATCTTTATCTTTATTTTAAAAGATATTTGAGAGATTTTAGCAACAGAAAAGCCCAGTCCAATTCCTATATAAAGAGACCAAGGGAGAAGCAGAAAAAAAAAAGCTCGGGACTTCGGAGTTTAGGAACCTTTTAGGGGGGGCCTAATTTCGTTTCCTTTCTCTCTCTATTCTTCTATTTTTATTTTGCATTCATGGAGTTATAAACATTCTTGGGTTGATTCCATTATAATTTCTTAATTGGATTATGAGGTTAGATCAATTAATTTCTTTGTTCTTGTTATTATTGTTGAGGTTTTAATTCATCTATGTCTTTTATCTTTGAATCACGTAAAAGTAATGATTTTAAATCTATATGCATGTTGATCATATGAGTTCAAGGGTTTTTAAATCTAATTGAGAGTTCACTTTGATTTTATTTAGAAACTTTCATGTGATTAAATCAGTTTTTATCAATAATTGAGACTTTACTTTGGTTAAAGGTATTTACTCTAACGAAAATTAATTGAGACTTTACTTTGATTAATTAAGTTTTTTATTTGGTGAGGAGATAAAAGAATAAACATGATTAGGCATAGTAAAATTCGATTGAGACTGTACTTTGGTTGAATTTACTGTGGATAATCTAAAAGTTCTCACTTTTAATTGAGACTGTACTTTGGTTAAAAGTGAGAACGCCAACAAATTAATTGAGACTTTACATTGATTAATTTGTAAATCTACAACAATAATTAATTGAGCAATAATCTTTAGATAACCGATGATGAATCTATTTTGAAAAATCAATGGAATCAATCTATTTTTATCTTAATCCTCCCATATTTTTATTATTTTATTTGATTAACTCATTTGTATAATTTTATAAGAACTAATTTGATAAAAATTAATTCTGTGTTCGTTGGGAGACGACTTTGTGTTACTTTACCCTATCTATTTTGTTGACTACTTTCTTAACAATACTTGAGTTTTTAAAGATAAGTAGTATTAATTTGAACGCGTCAACGACAGCGTTATCAAATTTGGCGTCGTTGCCGGGGAACACGGTTAGAATTTTTATCATTTTAGTTCTTATTTTAATTTTTATTCTTTTGTTTTTTTTTTTCTTTTTCACTAACATATTATTTTCTCAATTTTTGTTCTAACATTTTTTTTATTTTCTTTAGTTATTTTATTTTATTTTATTTAGTAATTTTTTTTAAGCATAATTTTTGTTTGAGGATTTTTGTTGGGAACTAGTTGGGAAACACTTTGGCTAAGGAAAGATAAGGTACTTAAGTTGTCCATTGAGACGCACCTCTCTTTCCTAGAAGTCTACTCAACAAGCTTTCAATTTATTTCTTTTCAGAAAACCTCTTTCAAAAATGCAAAATAATTTTTCATACGAAAGTAATCAACATTGTAGTTTTCAAATGGATTACAATTGTTATCCACAGCAACGTGATTTTCAGCAACAAATTGTCACACCTACTTCTGCACCTGATATAAGTGGGTTAATTGTACGACAATTTAATGATTTATATCCTAGATCATCTTTTTTGGGATATGAGCAACAACCATATTACAAGTGTCCACCTCAGCAACCATATGTTCCAAATAGTTTTCAGCAACAATATGTACCACCACAGCAAGTTGAAGCAACCAATGGACCATCCTACAGGGAAGTTATGATATTAATGGGTGAAGTTATAGAGAAATTATAGTCCATGGATGAAAGGTTGCGAGTTGATCAACGATGCAGAAATATTGAGCAAGAGTGGTATGAAAATAAGCAAATACTGTATGATATGTTGAAGGATACAAGTAAAAACAACTTCATAGAATTACTTGTAACTGTTAATACCACCCCTCAACCCCATCAAAGATTTCCTGAAAATCTAGATTTTAACGAACTTCGTCATGAAATCAAAGATGTGCTTCTGAAGTTGGCCATCAGAGCTGAACAAATGTCTGAAGATTTGAGTCAGCTAATGAATGATGCAGTGAGAAAGGTCACTTTGGAAGATATGATGAATATGATGATTGAAATGATGAAGAAGAATCAGACAGATCAGAAAGAGATGATGAATGCCGCCACACAAAGCTTGCAGAGTCAACCTGAAAAATCAATAGCGGAATCACATCACATTGATATATCTATTGATGGATATAATGATTGTCATAGTAATATGTCTACTGATGGACAATTTAAGGATGTTGTTGAAGTTGATGAAGAAATTAAAGATTCTCACACAAACATATCTATTGATGGATATGTTGACGATGCTCAATGTGAATATAAAGTTGTACCCGTTGATGAGGATATTAGTACAAATGATCATTTTCAAAAGCAAAGTTGTGAGAACAATACAATGGAGGAACCAAGTGCAGTTGAAGAGCCAACAATATTCGAAGATGCAGCTGAAGCATCTACTATTGCAACTGACTTTGTTAATGATAAAGCAGTAGAGTCAACAACACCAGGTGAAAATTTTTGCTCAGAAGATGAAATTATGTGGATTACTGATGATCCGCTTAACCATCCTAATGCACTTGATGATGTCAAAATTGAGTTGAAGCCACACACTCCACACATCAAGTTTATTGATGTGAATGATGCAAATAAGTTTTCAGTGGTGATTTTTGTTGACTTGGTTGCGGAGAAAGAAGAAAGGTTGCTACAACAGGAAAAAAGGTTAGATTCAAATACTTTTGAAAACATTGTTGGTACAAAAGTTAAATTGCATGCATGTTTATTTTTTGTGTATGTTTTTAATTTTATTAATATTAAAAAAATTTCAAATGTTTTCTTTAATAAAATTGTACAAGCTGACTTGTACTTTATAAAATTAAAGAAAATAAATTTTGACACATGGCCAGATTGAGCCAGAAGTCATAATTTTTCGTTTCCTCCCCAAAATAAGTCCATCAAGGACATTTTTTTGAAATAAGTGTGGGGGAGACAAACTGTAGGTAGGATTTTTCTTTTTTATTTTTCAATTTTTGTTTTGCTTTCATAAAAAAAAGTAGTGATTTCTTTTTGAGAAAATTGTTAAAGTATTAACTTTTTACTAAGTGAAACTTTTAAACAATATGTCTCATAAGAAGTCCACCAAAAATATTTCCCTATTTTCAATAAAACATATTAACATTGGATTTTTAGGATTTGATTCAGTAATTGGGATGATCATAATTCTGGAAAAATAAAAGTCATGTTGATATGAGTGGATTGTTTCTATGATTTGCTAAATGAGTTGATTTGAGAATTTCTTGATTAAATCTTTTGTGAAAGAATTTGACCTTGTGAGTCTTGAGCCTTAATGCAAAGGATGGACCGCCATGTGCCATTCCTATTTTTTCTTGAGTGACTTGCTCATGTTTGTTTATACTCAAATATTTAGCTTGATTCTTTTGTTTTGCATCTTAGGTGAATATGCATGATTTGATATGATTGAGGCATTTATTGTTTTTAGCTACTTGGCCAAATAAGCCCACCTTGATATTAATCCATTGGTAGCCCCTTTGAGCTTTTAAACCTCTTTTTCTTGTTTTAAGCCTATTGCATAACCTTGAAAAGAAAAAGACCATATTCTACCTTAGGAAGAAAGAAGGAGCTAATGGATTGTGTTCAAGAATGGTTGAGGAATAAAGTGTGTGGGTGAGTACCTCACCCACAAATTAATAAAAGTGGCAAAAGGAAAAATTGTTGATGAAAAAGTGTTGAAATAATTGCTTTCTAAAAAAAAAAAGAGCAAAAGCAATAAACGAAAAAAGAGTTGTTCTTGAAATTATGCTCAATTATTCTTTCTATATTTTAATTTCAAAAACCCAAAAATCCTAAAATTTTTCCTACCTTTGCCTTGGCCCCATTATAATCTGTGAAAAGTCCTCCTGATCTTTGAATGCATGTTTTCTGAAAGTTTGTAAATATTAGAGTCTTGTTAAGTATTACAAGTATTTACTTGCATGAGTATTTTGAGTGAAAACACAAGCCAAAACACTTGAGCGAATTTTGGTGAGAAAATACACATCTAACTTGAGTGTTTTCTTTCATAATTGATTGTCTTGTGAATTCAAAAGATTAACTCATGTGTGAAAAATAGAAACTTTCCATTTGTTTATGCATGGTAACTTAATTTCTAGAATATTGATTTGTCTCAAGTAAGGTTCATTCCTTTGATCTAGTGTTGATATGAAGTAAAATACCTCAGAATAATGTTTTGAAATTGCTCAATTTTGCCCAGGAGTGCAAAAGGATAAGTGTGTGGTTATGATGAGTGCGTATTTTTGCCCTCATTTAATGTTTAATTTTGGATATTTAATTGAATTTGTGTGCTTAAAGATTGATTTAATTGGGATTTCCAATATTTGGGTTTATTGAGCATGAGATACAAAAACATGTTAAAAATAGCTTTTTAGTTGCATAAATGTTCTTTGGATATTTTGAGGTGTGTTAATGCAGCTGTAGCTAAGTTGAGCTCATGGAGGTGTGGAAATAAATTGATTAAAGCTTCATGACACCTTAAAGATAAATCCAAAGAATAAGAAATTATCAAAAGCACAAAAATTCAAGCCAAGCATTGCATGAAGACGGCAAGAAAAGCATGAAAAAGTGAAGTTTGGCTAAACCAAGAAGAGAGGAACAAAAAAATTAGACCTTGCGGTTTTCTTTATCTTTATGATAGAAGATAATTTGGGAAAAATATATCTTTAGATATTTTATTTGATATTTTTAAATAATTATCTTATTTAATTATATCATAAAATATTAAAAGATAATAACTGCCAAATCTTTTCAAATATGACAAGATCTTCTTGAATCTTTTTAGTTCCACAACAAACAAATATATCTTGAAGATATTGGATTATTTAGAAGATGATTTAAGGAGATTGCAAAGGGTTGATTTGGAAAATTAATACAAATACTAATTGGTGATAATTTATCATATATCTTTAATTAATTAATTAATTTAATTATATTAGATATTGATATTATCAACCAATTATATTTGTCAAATAGTCTATATCTCTCCTATTATTTTTAAATATTTATCTTTATCTTTATTTTAAAAGATATTTGAGAGATTTTAGCAACAGAAAAGTCCAGTCCAATTCCTATATAAAGAGACCAAGGGAGAAGCAGAAAAAAAAAAGTTCGGGATTTCTGAGTTTAGGAACCCTTTAGGGGGGACCTAATTTCGTTTCCTTTCTCTCTCTATTCTTCTATTTTTATTTTGCATTCATGGAGTTCTAAACATTCTTGGGTTGGTTCCATTGTAATTTCTTAATTGGATTCTGAGGTTAGATCAATTAATTTCTTTGTTCTTTTTATTATTGTTGATATTTTAATTCATCTATGTCTTTTATCTTTGAATCACGTAAAAAGTAATGATTTTAAATCTATATGCATGTTGATCATATGACTTCAAGGGTTTTTAAATCTAATTGAGACTTTATTTTGATTTTATTTAGAAACTTTCATGTGATTAAATGAGTTTTTACCAATAATTGAGACTTTACTTTGGTTAATGGTATTTACTCTAACGAAAATTAATTGAGACTTTACTTTGATTAATTTTGCTTTTTATTTGGTGAGGAGATAAAAGAATAGACATGATTAGGCATAGTAAAATTCGATTGAGATTGTACTTTGGTTGAATTTACTGTGGATAATCTAAAAGTTCTCACTTTTAATTGAGATTGTACTTTGGTTAAAAGTGAGAACGCTAACAAATTAATTGAGACTTTACATTGATTAATTTGTAAATCTACAACAATAATTAATTGAGCAATAATCTTTAAATAACCGATGATGTATCTATTTTGAAAAAGCAATGGAATCAATCTATTTTCTTTACTATTGTTTCTATATTATTTTATCTTTTTATCTTAATCCTCCCATATTTTTATTATTTTATTTGATTAACTCATTTGTATAATTTTATAAGAACTAATTTGATAAAAATCAATTTCGTGTTTGTTGGGAGACGCCTTTGGGTTACTTTACCCTATCTATTTTGTTGACTACTTTCTTAACAATACTTAAGTTTTTAAGGATAAGTAGTATTAATTTGAACGCGTCAACGACAACGTTATCACATGGTATAAAATAATATGTTACTAAAGCAAGGATCTGCACCACCATTGAGAATCAACAAAACAAATAGAAAAATGAATGCAAATTATGGTTCTCCTATAAGGCATCTAATCATGGTCGACGTATATATAAAAAATATCAAGGAAACAAAATGTTGCACCATAACCTAAAGAAACCAGAAAACCAAGCAAACCAAGGGTTTTCTAAAATGCAACGAAAAAAAGCGTAAATGGAAAAATCTTTGAAAGCACACAACTGCCACACTAACCAACCACAAACATGACCTCCAATAGCAAGGTTCGCGGTGAATTCGAAACTAGCTAAAGCCTAGCACAAAAATGCACACAGCTACAGAATATCAGTAAGGTTCTAAAGAGAACTAGCCACACCACACGAAAACTTTCACAACATACCAAAAGCCATGAGAACAAGAATAAAATATCAATAGAATAAAAACATGTATACTTTTTAAAGCCTCACTCAACAACCATCACAAGATAAAAAGAAGAAAACAAGGTCAAGCTTCCCCTACATGGAATAGTTTCTCCGATAAGTGTTCCTTTTGCAGAGTTCTCTGGTTCCCTCCTTCTCTTGCCGTTTTCACTCCTTTCTCTCCCTTAAGGAAACTAAGTGTTCCTCTTGCAGCGTTCTCTGGTTCCTTCATTCATGTATCTTCATCAAATTTTCAAGCACTAATTCATCAAGGCCATTTGTGCTATAAGACATTCATATTATATAATATAAGTTATTTGAGACCAAACGTAACAAAACAATACTAACTCACCATTGCCTTCTACTGCAGCCTATAGGAAATAAAACGTTTCCATGTCCACCAATGTTACCTATTCGTAAAATAAAGAGAGATAAGACCAATTTCCAAACCAATCGAGCTTTTATATATTTTTACACATTATAATTTCCACCCATTACTAACGTGCAATTCCTTTTTAATCCCAAAATATAATACAATAATTTAAAGAAAGAAATTGTACCTAGTCATGCAAAACTGAACTCGTATAGCTTTTATATTTATTATATTATGTTCATGCCTAGCCATGATTACCTTTATAATTACAATCAAAATTTTAACTAGTTAAAACACAAACATAAACAAATATAAGTTATTTATGCTTAGCAATCCCACCAATTTTCTTTTACTATAAGCAATATACAATTGAAAAAGAAAACCAAAACTCATTCACACAATTTGGAACTCGTCTTCACATAATCCTCCACACAACCAAATCATTACCCAAATAACACATATGTTGGCATAAGCAAGCTTGAAGTGAAGAATTGATAAAGCCATGTACATGAAAATCATAGGTGTTTGATGAAGATTGATGAAGATCCACTTGGAGATTAAGTTAAAGTGTGTTAAATCTGAAAATATCATGTTAAATGTAATGTTTTAGTATTATATCATGTTGGTAGGCTATATGACATAGGTTAGATGTCTTGTGTGCCTTAGTGTGTCTCTTTTAATCTGTTAAAATGGGTTTTAACAGGTTAAAAGGCTTGTTGTATATAGTTTCTGGTATGAATGCATTCAGTCAGTTGAATTATTTTTCAATCGACTGATTTCACTTAAGTCAAGTGAAATCAGTTGACTGTACGGAAAATTCAATTGACTGTTTTCATTTAAACCAGACTATATAAGTTGTGTTTTCGCGAGCAGAGGTGCGAATCTGAGTTTTTGAGCACGAAACTTTGTCATTCTTCTCTAGAAAACTCTCTCTCTCTCTCTGCAATACACAGCTGTAACTCGTGGTTTGAATATCTTGGTTGATCTTGGAGGAATTTTGGCTTGTGAGTAGCTTGAAGAACACATGTATGGTTGGCTAGGGACAGCCACCATCAGGTTTGGATGTTCTTGTGCCTCTGGTTGGTTTGCCTGATGTGATTTCAAGTCTGTAAGTGTGATTCTTGTAGGGTGTGTGTCTAGATTTTTGTGTGAGTCAAAAATCTTGTGAGTTTCTTTGTTCAAAAGTGTAACCTTGGTGTGTGATTTGTAAAACTTTTGAATATAGTGGAAACCAGGCTCAGGTTGTCTTGGTAAACTGGATGTAGCTTTGTGATTGAGTGAACCAGTATAAAACAACTGTGTAATTCTCTCTCCCTCATCTCACTCACTTTGAATCTCTTTAAAAACTTAAGAAAACCAAGCAATTCGATCTTTGGTGTGATTTAATGCGTTCTTGTGTAATCTGAGGCTTTATACTTGTTATAAATATTGTTTGGAACAAGTCTTGTAAGTAAAAGATTGTTGTCTGAGTTGAATTTATAAATTTTGCATTCTGCATAAATCTCCAGTATTTTAGCCGATTGATTAGTCTTTTTAATCGACTGTTTCATAGCTCCAACAACAAATTAGTCTGTTGTTTTATATTTTAATCGATTGAAAGTGTACTGGTCTCCTGCATTTACATCCAAACTTTCCAGTCTATTTGATTCAATTGAAAAGAGGTTTAAGCTTTCGAAAAAGTTTTATATAGCCAATTCAACCCCCCCCCCCCCCTTCTTGGCTAAAATCACCATTTCAAAACTAACAACATCAAATCCATCATGAAACACAACACCTTGAACCTCAAATTTCAAGACTACATGAAAAATTGATTCCACCTAATTCTTTTTCAATTCCAACGAACAAAAATTAAACAAAATCATAATATAGGATTAGCTCCCCTTACCTGGAATTTCAAGCCATGAATCCTGATGGCTCTTTTTGGCTCTACAATTTTGCTTCATTAAACCTATTAAACACACTTAACCAATTATTGTCCTTGTCTGCATCTAGGTTCAATGCACCTACCTTCAGCTTTCCAAATTCCCAACAAACCACCAAAACTAAAATAAAAAAATAAAGTTTCACTCTAGCTAAGTTCAAATCCTCCACATCCCAAATACCAAAAACATGATCCTCACCAAATAGCTTATTACAATTATCTCGTAACAGATACACACCACAAACAAGATAAATTAGTACATCAGGCACACATAAAATTAATTAAAATAATTAAAATAAACACAACAATGTCACATCACAAGAATTGAACATAGGGCATCCTAAACCCAATAAAGAGTCGTTAACCACTAAGTTACACGTCATTCCTTCTTTATTAAACAACTTATTAATTTCTTATAATTAATTTTCTACTCCAAATTCCATTCTTTAATTTAATTAAATAATTAATTTTTTTTGTCTTACAGATGGTCCCTTTCAAGTGGTAAAAAGAGTCAAAAATAATGCATATAGACTAGACATGCCCAATGAGTATGAAGTCCATGCTACTTTCAATGTGAGTGACTTGATTCCATTTACAGGTAGCATAGATGATGAGAAAAACCCTCCAGATTTGAGAACAAATCACTTTCAAGAAGCAGGAAACCCCTAGCCAAGGGACCCACCACAAGAGTCATGGCAAGAAGGATCCAAGAAGATTGGGCTTCAACTGAGCTACATAGGCCCAAATTGATATTTACATGGGCTAAGGAAGTTATGACTACCTAGTCTAGGATTTGTTGTAAGCATTTAAATAATATTATGCCTTGTATTTTGGGCCAAGTAGTATAGGAAATTTCATTTTAGGCTTTGAGAAATGAAATTCTCTAAAATTTGGTGCACATCTCTTGTTTTTGTAAGTATTGAAATGGTTGAGATGAGAAGAAGGGGGATTGAATTTGCTAGTTAAAAAATAAGGTTACTTTTAAAAGCCTAAAACAATTTTCAATTGCTTCAAAAAACCACAAAGTATGGATGCAAACACTCCTAGACTAGACACTTTCAATCGATCAAAAGTAGAGTTAGCCGATCGATTTCATTAAACAAATACAATACTGATAGAATCAACAGATTAAATCACAAAAACAATTGCCTGAAAAACTGGGAAAAATGCAAAAATGCAAATTTGTTATTTAAGTCAGGAACAGTGTGAAAGATCAATCAAGATAGGTTCAAATGAGTTAGACAAACATGAGCAATGTTATAGATAATGCCAGATCACACAAGAATGTCAAAATAATGATTCAAATCAAAATTCTTTAAACTTTAAAGTGTAATACGAGAGAGAAAGGTTAGAGAAAAAAGCAATGTACAAGATTTTTATATTGGTTCACTCAAACCTAAGCTACATCCAGTTAGTGAAGGCAACCCGAGCCTGACTTTGCACTATTTCAAAAGATTTACAAAGTTCACAACATTACACTTTCAAAATATGCAAGAACACCACACAGTGACTCTTGAATCACACAAGAATCAAACCAGCACAACAAGACACATCTTACAAACCTGGAAAGCCACCAAGTACAATCTAAAAGCTTGAGAAAGACCAAACTTCAGTGGTAGCACAACATTGCCTACCAAAACCACCTTCTCCAAGCTTGAAACACCAAGAAAAATGCTCCAAGAATGATCCAAGATCAATCTTCACCAATCGCACTCTGTATGATCACGAAAGAGAGAGAATTCCACTATTTCCAAAAAGTTTTTGCGCTCAAAAATGGTCTTCACAGCTCTCTTTCGAAAAATACCTCTTTTATAGTCAAACTGTTAAGAAATTGAATAGGTTGATTTTCAAATCAATCGGTTGATTTCACTTAAGTTAAGTGAAATCAGTCGATTATAAAATAAATCAACTAATTGAATATGCACTAGTTAAAACTACTGCAGCAAACCTTTTAATCTATTAAAAATCCATTCAACAGATTAAAAGACACCATTTAACCTGTTGAAAAACATTTAAACATATTAAAAGATACAACAAAGACCCTATACATCTAACTAATGCAAAATGGTCTACAACATGAAATACAATCTTCAAGCTTGTTTTTCCCATGAATGATCTAGATAGAGAGCATGCATACAAGGCTTGATCAACACGTGAAACATCAAGTCTCCATATCTTCATCAATGAAAACATGGTTCCAAAATGTTCCAAGGCAATGGCTTTTAGTACCTTCATCAAATCTTCAAGCACCAAATCATCCAAGCTATTTGTCCCAACAGCTTAGAGTGGAATTCTCTTTAGAATCACTCTAGTTTTCTTCCTTAGAGTTGGCCTCACCTCTCTTAGGAAAAACCTTCACTTAACACCACACCAAACCATCAAACCGAGACACTTTCTCTTTCATCCCTTAGCTTTTGCACAACCTCACGTCATCCATGGAGCTTCCACCTTGTGTTTTCATCGAGACACTTGGAGCAAGGCCATCACGTAAGCACATGAACCCAAATGGATGGAAGATTTTATTTAAAATTGGGTTGTTAGTTTAGCAATCATGTATTGCTATTTTTCTATTTTTCTTGGGCTTTTTAGGTCCAATAACTTTCCCTACTTGGGGTAATCAATAAATGGAAAAGAAGACATGGAATATTTACTTCACCCAAGTGTCTTTTCTTCTTCCACTAAAATCTTAGTAGAGTTGAGGCAAAGGCCTAACACTCCCTCCCTATTTTCCTTTCTCCTTTTTTTTATCATAAGCACCTTTTCTATAAACTTTTTAACTTTTCTTATAAATCTCTTTCCCATGCTATAAATTTTCTTACTAACTCTATTTTTTCTTTAATATTATATTTTTCATGTAAGGGAGAAAGATTTATTTTAGGCTCTTTATAATGAGTATAAGTTTTAGGCTCATGATGATACCTATAGGTGATTAACATAGGGATGACTAGTGTATCCCTTTACTTTTAGAAGTAAGAGATCCCATAATGTTCTTTCCTATTAATTTTACCTAGAGGTGGAAATGTGGGCTTGTTCCGACAGGTTGAGATATTGAGCCCGCTGGCCCCAAAAAACATGGCCTGCAAAACCCACAACTTGCGAGAGTTGGCTTACACCCCATATAAAAAAAACTTGCACTTGTGTATATTGATTACTTTCCATCTGTATTTCTGCATGAACATTCCAAATTCTTGTATGAGTAACAAATACAAGATTTATGAATTTTTTGAATATGCTCAAATTTGAAAACTACATCGTGTATTTCAAAATACGAATATGAATATGATGAAAATTTTAAATTATCAATTTATCATCCAACTCTTCAAAATATTTGCTTAATTTTGTGAACTTGTTAAAGTTTCCCAATTTGTTGAACACTGAAAGCTTTATCATAAGAATTTTTTTTAAAAAAAAGTGGGCCAGTCCATGGGCCTCCAGTCGGCCTGTCGGCTTGCGAGCCCGCGATCCCGCACTTATGTGAGATAGGTCAGATTTTTCAGCTCACATTTTACAAACCAAGTACAGGGCATGCCCAAATGGGTTGGGCCGACCCACATTACCACCCTTAATTTTACCTAACTTTCTATAATTTTTTTTATCAGCTTGTCACAATATATTGATGAATAAAAACCAAAATAAATTTATCAACTTTCCAATAATAAATTACATAGGTTAGATTAAATTTAAAAATTGAATTGATCCAACCATATTTCAGATTGTTATTTAAGCTTACGATAGATTCAATTTTATATAATATTTATGATTTATAGAAAGTTTAAATAGTGTATTATTCTATTAAAATTATAATGTATTATAATTTATACATCAAATCAATATCTAAAGTTAAATTTACCTACAAAATCAAAATTCTAAAAACAAAATATTTATTTTATTTTAAAATTTATATCAGGATTTTATCTTCATGGTGCTGAGTAATTGATGCTTCGAAAGAGGAAAGTGAAGATAGAAACAGTATCAAGGAAGAGAGAAAAGCAACGAAAAAAGATTTCATTATTTTGTGTTACTGTATTATAAAGATAAAAAAAGAGTATTTATATATGTCTAAACCATTTTAAACCGACAATAATAAAAGCGCAATATAACTATTAAAGCTAAGAGCCCCCCTCAAGTTAGGAGTACAAGTTTAACATTCCCAGCTTGAAACATATACTCTTGAAATCTATAGGAGGTAAAGGCTTAGTAAGAATGTCAGCAAGTTGTGATTTGCTTGACACAGGCAGAAGCTTCAGCAAACCATTGTTGATCTTTTCCCTCACAATATGGCAATCTATCTCTATGTGCTTAGTTCTCTCATGCATTACTTGATTAGATGCAATTTGGATAGCCGATTGATTATCACAATAAAGGACAGTTGGACTCCTATGATTGATTCCAATATCATCAAGAAGGTATTTTAACCATTGAATCTCACAAGTTGTGGCAGCAAGGGCCTTATATTTAGCCTCAGATGAACTTCTAGAAACAGTAGGTTGTTTCTTTGAACGCCATGAAGTTGGAGAATTCCCAAAGTATATAATATATCCTGTCACAGACTTTCTTGTCTCTGCACATCCAGCCCAATCTGAGTCACTATACCTCTTCAATTGAGCTTCACTGTTAGCAGCAAGGAAGATACCATTTCCTGGAGTCTTCTTCAAATACCTTAGGATCCTCATGGCAGCTTGTTGATGTATACTAGTTGGTGCATAAACAAATTGGCTTAGATGTTGAACAGCATGGGTGATATCGGGTCGTGTATTGGTCAAGTATATAAGCTTCCCTATCAGTCTTCTATAAGAAGAAGGATCAGGAAGGATGCCCCCTATATTAGCAGCAAGCTTGTGATTCATAGGAGTGATGGCTGGAGCGCAGTTCATCATTCTTGCACCTTCAAGAAGATCCAAAACATATTTTCTTTGACACAAATGAATTCCTGTTTTATTTCTAGCAACCTCTAATCTAAGAAAGTATGTTAAATCGCCAAGGTTTTTTATTTTGAAAGTTTCATTAAGGAGGTGTGTTAACTTTTCTATCTCAACTACATCATTTCCAGCCAAAGTTATGTCATCCACATAAACCAATGCAATAGTCATGCTATTTTCAGTGCGTCTTAGAAACAATGAGTGATCAACATTAGATCTAGCATAACCTTGCAAGATAAGGAAAGAAGATAGTTTTTCATACCATTGTTTGTTGGCTTGTCTTAGCCCATAAAGAGACTTATTTAGTTTGCAAACCTGTCCAGCACTACTGTCCATACCTGGTGGAACCTGCATATAAATTTCCTCATGCAATTCTCCATGCAAGAATGCATTATTCACATCTAACTGCTTAAGGTGCCAATCATTCATAGCAGCAATAGAAAGTAAAAGTCTAACAGTGGTAAGTTTGGCTACTAGTGAAAAGGTGTCAAGAAAGTCTAGACCCTCTAACTGGGTATAACCCTTAGCAACAAGCCTAGCCTTGTATCTATCTATGCTCCCATCAGCCCTCCTTTTGATTTTGTAAACCCACCTACACCCTATAGCAGTCTTATTTTCTGGCAGACAAGTGACAGTTCAGGTATTGTTACTTTCTAAAGCACTAATCTCATTATGCATGGCTTCTATCCAAGATGAATGTTTATAAGCTTCATTATAGCTTCCTGGTTCATGTTCAGCATCAATGGAATCAACAACATGTTTAAAACTCAAAGACAGTCTGTCATAATGCATGAAAGAGGAGATAGGATACTTGCTACTTAAAATGTTTTTATTGCTAGTAGAGTTAATAGTTACCTCATAATCCTTAAGATAGGAAGGAGGATTTCTGACTCGTGTGATGTGAGTGTCTCTCTGAATGAAATCTGAACTGGTGCTTGGATCTTTATTATCGGCTGATTGGTCTCCATCTAACAGAGGAGCTTCACTATCACCAAAGTAATCAAAGTTGTTGTGCATAGGTAAGGGAATTTGTTGTCTGTCCTTATCGTCATCAGCACATTTCCTATAGGGAAAAATAGTTTCATAGAAAAGTACATTTCGAGATATAGTTACGTTAAGATTTTTCAAATTAAAAACTAAATATCCCTTTGTGTTAGGCTTATATCCCAAAAACAATCCAAGACTGGCTCTATGATCAAGTTTCTTCCTTTGTGTAGTAAAAGTACTGGTATAGCATAAACAACCAAACACTTTAAGATCAGATATGTCACTCAACTTATCATACAATTTTTCATAAGGTGAAACATTATCAAGATATGGAGTGGGAATTCTATTTATCAGATAAACAACATGTTTCACAGCAAAACACCAAAATTGTTCACATAAGTTTGCTTGAAAAAGTAAAGATCTAGCCACATTAAGAATATGTTGATGCTTCCTTTCAGCTATGGCATTTTGCTCGGGTGTTTCAACACAAGTGGTTTGATGAATGATGCCACGAGAAGCATAAAAATTATCCATTTTAAATTCCACACCGTTATCAGATCTAATGCATTTAACTACTTTCTCAAATTGAGTCATCACAAGTTCAATTAAATTAATCAAGCAATTCCTAGCTTCAGATTTATTTTTCAAGAGAATTACCCAAGTATAACGTGTGTAGTCATCAACAATGGTCAAAAAGTACTTATTTCCATTCATTGAAATGCTTGGAAAAGGTCCCCATATATCCACATGAATCAAGTCAAACTGGCACTCAGCCTTAGATTTGCTATTAACAAAAGGAAGTTTTCTCTGCTTTGCCAAATGACAAACATTACAAACAAAATCATTTCTACTATTAATAAAACGATACTGCCTCTTCATTATTTCAAGTCTCCCAGCAGACAAATGTCCCATCCTTACATGCCATATATCAGTATCATCATGAAGAGCAGTAACATTCAGGCAGCAAGAATCAGTACTTTGCAAACAAACAGCATACAATCCAGCTTCAACATCAACTATACCAATCCTCTCTTTGGTCTTTATGTCCTGAATTATACAGTATTTTGAAAAGAAAATTAGTTCAAGGTTGTGGTTGGAAACCAACCGAGATACAGAAATAAGGTTGTAGTCAAAATCTGGAATGTATAAAACATCTTGAAGAAAAAGTTTCTCACTAATTTTAACAACTCCTTTGTGAGTAGCTTTAACATTCTTTCCATTAGGCAGTTTAACCGTGACAGGAGTAACAGGATAGTAAGACAAAAAATTATCTATGCAACATGATACATGATCTGTTGCACCAAAGTCAAGGATCCAACAACTTTTATCTCTATTAAAGCTGTTAACCGAAAAAATTTTACCTCCAAGCTTACCGTTCACACAGGTGTTGATGGAGCTAACTTGATTATTTGTTGATTCAATGTTACCATCAGTCTCAGACTTTTGTATCATCTTCAAAAGGGTTCGATATTGCTGCTGCGAAAGTTTCAGATCACTAAAACTGTCAGAATTATGTGGCCCTCCAAAACCATTTCCTGTGTTCTCATTGACATTTTCTCGTACAGCTTCAATGTTGTTTGCACTACTTCCTGCAACAACTCTGGAATTGTTGGATTTGAACCCAGGAGGAAACCCGTGTTTCCTGTAACAATTATCCACAGTATAACCTGTTTTTCCACAGTGCACACACATCTTTTTGCCCTTATTCTTGTTTTCTTGGCCATGAAACCCATGTTTTCTATAGCACACAGCCTCTGTGTGTCCTGGACGCCCACAAAAATGACAAGCATTAGATCTCTTTCGTTGACAAATTATGGAAAGAACCCCACATGGACACTTCTCCTTGCAAGAGCACACAGGGTCGAGACGAAAATTATCCAACTTGTCCCACATGATACGCAACTTGGTAAAATACTCAGTGATAGAGAGATCGCCCTGTCTAAGGGCAGCAGCGCTAGCCTTTAATTCAGATATGCGAAACAAATTTCCCTGAAAGTACCTGGACCTTAAATCATTCCAGATATCCTCCGCATTTTCCATCCACAATACACTTTGACGAATTTGATCAGAAACCGAGTGAATAATCCAAGAAACCACCATCTTGTTACATCTTCTCCAAGAAGCGTAATCTTTATCTTCCCTTTTTGGTTCAGACAATGTCCCGTCCACAAATTCCAGCTTATTCTTCGCGCTCAACGCAGTCTCCATCGCTCTGCTCCAAGAGTGGTAATTGTTACCATCAAGAACTGGTGATACGAGGCAAGTGGCAGGATTTTTGCTAGGGTGAATGTACAAGCAACTATCCACAGATGTGGCCTGAATCTTTTCTTCTGCCATCGATGAAAGAACACAAGGGAGAAGCAAGACTCTACGGCAAGAATCGGAAAGATCTAGGGCAAGAATAAAAAAAGAAAAGGAAAAGAAAAAAATACAAAAAAATCAAGAAAGGAAAGAGTCAATCAGAGATGGCGCAGTAGAGCTCTTCCTGGGAAGAGCTCTGATACCATATCAGGATTTTATCTTCATGGTGTTGAGTAATTGATGCTTCGAAAGAGGAAAGTGAAGATAGAAACAGTATCAAGGAAGAGAGAAAAGCAACGAAAAAAGATTTCATTATTTTGTGTTACTGTATTACAAAGATAAAAAAAGAGTATTTATATATGTCTAAACCATTTTTAACCGACAATAATAAAAGCGCAATATAACTATTAAAGCTAAGAATTTAAAATTATATATACTCTTAAAGTTTTTGTTTCCTTTTAAATCTTTCAAAATATAATATAAGACACCAATCATGATAGGGGACTCTACAATCAATTTTCATCTCTGTTTATACTGAGAATTCGTATTGTACCGTGTGAATTTTACTATCCATATCCATATCCAGATTAGTTAATAGAGTTAGATTTGTTTCTAGCCACAATAAATAGACTTAATTTTGTGTACATTAATTAATAAAGCTAGATTTATCCCTAGCCACAATAAATATATTAATCATTTATATGACATATTTTTTGTGTACATAAATTAATAGAGTTAGAGTTACTTTTTAGCCATGTATGTTTATTTTATTTTCATTATCTTTTCAATAAAATGTGTCAAGTCAAAATGCACTCAATCAATTATACTTTTGATTTCAAAAAAAATAATAACTATTTTTGTTTTTTCTTTCTATATTTCTATTTCATGTTTTGATTTACAAGTTCCAAGCCACACTAATTATTTGTGAGATGTAAAATCTTAGAAAATCACATTTTATAAGTGATATTAGTCTAAAAATAGTGAGACTCAATTATTTTAATATTAAAAGGTTTTAATATGAATAGTTTTCTATAAATGAGTTTCATTACTTTAAAACACATCATTTCGCTATAAATCACTTTTCTAGAGTTCTCCAACTTCTCTCTAGGAATCGTCGTCCTTTTTCATATGATTGAAGATATGAAACCATAGAAGTGATCGTCACGTCGAGCTCTTCAATTTGGACCGATCAGTTTCTCCTTTTGCGTAAGTTGAGTTTCAGCTTTTTTCTTGGTCTCTCCTATTTTATATTGCATGTAAGCCTTTTTCTGCTTGCATGTATCTTTTTAATCTTCTATATGAGTCTCTGCTAATTAGTGATCATGATGGTATGTCCTGATCGTTTGTGTGATGTTTCTATGTGTAGATAGAGCATCCTGTGAAATTAAAAGCGTTTTGGTGTTTTTAAAATCGTTTGGGTTGTCTTTAACATGTGAGAGAAACAAATTTTAGTTTTTGACTGTTGAGATTTTTTAATTAGTGTTATGAATAGTGAATGTGGTGTTTTAAGTTGTGAATTTTTATTTCCTGGCTCTGCGATGATGAACTGCATGTGTAACTGTAAAGTGGAAAATTAAATTGCATGTATGGCTGCTTGATTTGATTTTGAATCTATGCAGTATGCAAAATTCTTTATGACTTGTTTTTGGATTGGTGAAATATTGTGAAATTAATGAATATGTTGTTGAGAATACCCCCTTTGAGAGTGAATTGAGTAATTTGACATTGGTTGAGCCATGAAATATGAGTTTTGTGTTAATTGAAGTGTTTGAACATTGGGACTTAGCTCAAGGAGTGTTAAATTACTCAAATCAAACTCAAAAGGAGAAGTAGAAATTTTCAAATAGAGTCGGGTGCCACTAGCAAGGCAGGTGTAAAACCCAAGAAAAAATAATAATACTTCAAGAGTGGTTATTTGGTGTGAGTAGTATTATTTAAATTTTATAAATAAATGGTGTTGTAGAAGTGAAGTGTAGCATAGTTGGTAAGAGCCTTGTCATGGATTGGTGGTCAAGGGTTCGATTTTTTATGTGTGCATTCGAAGTGTTTATATTTAAATATCATTTTTTTTCTAATTAATTTGGAGGTGATTATGTGTGTCTTTGGTGAGGCTTATGTTTATTAATTATTTATAATTTATTTTGGTATTTTTTGTTGTGTGAAACACTATTATAATATTGTTGTGCGTGTTGTTGCAAAGGAAAATGGGATAGTTAATATGGTTTGGAGGGTTGGTTTGGAAATTAGTGGTGGTGTGTTTGAACCTTGGATAGAGCAAAAGGTTTAAATATTGGTTTTCTTTTGGTATTTATGTGGTGCTTTTAGGAAGATGAAAAGTTGAAGGCAAATTCATTGTATATGGTCGCAGGCAATGGAAGATTCATTGTATATGGTTGTAGGCATAGAAATTAAATTGCTGTTAATTGGAAATTAAGTGGGATAATGTGGGCAGTAAAAAGTTAACATTGGAAAAAGGGTGGATCATATTTTTTTTATTGTTTTTTTTATGTGCAACCCAAAATAATTGTTTGGTTTTAACGTTGTCTTGTTAAGGGAAAACATAGGGTTTTGGGGTTAAGTTAAATTTTTTGTTTATGAAGAAAGGTGAGGAATGTAAGTTTGGTTAGGGAGGGAGAGGGCAGAAGTTTTGGTAAGGACGTGAAGAGCAAAGGAAGCTTAGAGCAAAGACAAGGTGGTCTTATTGTAGGAATTTCCAAGTAAGGGGAGTTAACCTTGATCTTATTATGTGATTACGTGTGGATACATGTTGAAGTTGATTATGAAATGCTAAAAAGTGATTTTATTGGAGAATTTAAATTTTAGTAGATGAATATGTGGTGGTATTGTGAAGAACATTTTGAGATTCTTAAAGTAAGGGGAATTAAACTTTCTTCCATATTTTTGTGGTCATGGAAAGATGATTGTGTGGCTTTGCAACATTTTAATGGAAGCAAGGGTTATATATTTCTTATGGATGGAAAAATTCATTGTTTGACGGCGGGTTAAGAGGTTAATTTATTTTAGTGGATGAATCTGTGATGGAAATGGGTGATAATTGATCTTCGTCTTGTTATTGTGCGCTTTGTGGTTAGAGTAATTGAGTGTAAATGATTTTTTGGAATGTTAATGATTGTTGAAGAAGAGTATGATTTGATAACATGTTCTTAGATGCATCTATGGAAAGGTTTAGACGTGTAGGAAATTGAGGTAAGTTGATGGAATTTATTTTTTATTGTTGTGAATTGTAATTGTGTCAAACAATATTTTTCTAGAACTTTGACGTGTGAGAATTCTTAGGAATTTTGAATATTTAGTGATATGGTGCCATTGGGGTTGTTTCCTTGCTAGGATGATCTTTATGGTTTCTTAGCATGATGGGTTTAATTTTGATCAATTGAATGGGTAGGTCTTACTTGTGAAGAGGTAAGTTATTTAATTATTATCCATGTTGTTGTGGCATTGTTTTTGGTGTGTGGAGGTTGTAGTTGCATTGTTGTTTTTAAGACTGAAAGTGTATGCTATTAACAAGAAGTTAGAGGTGAAAACTTGTGTTTGTATGTGTCGAAGTGGTAAGTGCAGAATGTGCATGTTGGAGCATAAAGAAATTGGTAAAGAAAGCTTAGTAATGGGTGTATTTTGATTCCTTGAGTTAATAAAAATGATAGTAGATGTTTAGTAAGCTTTGTGCATGTTTTGGTTAATGGAATGTGGATAACAGGTGCCTTGTGTTTTTTGCAAAATGGGGCATTGAGCATTGGCTCACTACCGCTAGGTGGTGAGTCTCGAGTTGTTGGGCACTGGGTGCCAAATTCAAGGCGTCGGGTACCACTAATATTTTATGGTTTGCGCAGTTTTCGTAAAATTGAGTTTCCCGGTTCGTTAACTGTTGCATTGAGTTGAAATTGTGACATTTTAATGGTAACATTTTATTCTTTTGTTTGAATAGTGTGATCTTCATTTGAGGGTCTATAGTCGGATATATATGTCACACATGATTGTTATTTTTCTGGTTGTATTGTGTTGATATTCTTGTTGTGATAAATTGTAATAAGTCCCTATTTGTAGTATATTGGATGTTTAAACATGATGACTGAGGTGTCGTTAATGTAACGATGATGATTGTTGATGTCAATGTGTTGCAATACATGTGATTATGAGGCCTTGATGTGCTTGTGTGACTATTGATCATGAATGTGGATAATCCTGTGATTATTGATTAATGTATGATCATGAGGAGACAATGTTATACTTGGATGCAAATGTAATGAAAGGTAACTTTGTGTAATTGTACTAGAGATGCACTTCATTGGGGCTCTCGGTAAAAGTAATGAGAAATTACGTATCTCGTCGGTGCTCTTGATATGAGTAATGGGAAGTTATGCACTTCATTAGGGCTCGATATGAGTAATAGGAGATTGCTTATCTCGCCGGGGCTTTTGAATGAGTAATGAAAAGTCGTATACTTCGTCAGGGATCACTATAAGAGTAATGGGAAGAGACATATTCAGTAATTTGCGTAGGAGAATAGATTGCGTGGTTGGTTATGAGAGAATGTCATATGATTGATATTACTTGGTGGTAATATGTTGAGGATTACATGTTTGGTTCTGAGAACATGTCGTGGGTTGTTAACTTGGTTAAGTATATGCATATGTTGTGATAATGTAAGGTGAGTTATATATTTCATATGGTTAGCTCACCCTTGCATGTTTGTGGTTCTGGTTTTCACCTACGATGATCGTATAATTTATGTTATACGGGAGTAAATGGTAATGCAAATGTTAGCGAAGATGTATAACTGTGAGGAACTTGTAGGCAAGACTTAGGAGTTTTATATGAAAGAATTTGGAAACTGTTTTGAACTATGATGTACTTAGCTACTTTGAAATTTATTTTCATTTTGAAGGTTTTGTAATAAGTTTATTTAATAACTTATGCCAAAATGGTTATATGCCGGAATAAGTTTTGTAATATATGGAACTCGTTGGGCACCTAGGCTTACAAGGGCATAAAGGGAATTGATGAGTCGTTATTTTTCCCTATTCCATTGCTTTTTGTGCTCATCTGTATGGATGTTTAGTGCTTAATTGTCTATCTTTAGTACATTTTCATCAATTGGGTTTCATTTGGCCATTATTTCGAATTTTGATTAATTTAACATTAATTGGTCTAATTGTCGTTTCTAATTATTTTGTAAGTATTTTTGTGAAGCAATTTTGGAGCTTGGACATTAATTCTAAGATGGAGAGTTGTCACATCATTGTCATGTCTGTCCATGTCATTTCCACGTAACTTTAGTGTTTGGGCTATCATTTTCAGGCCATAGTGGCATTTTTGTAATTATACACTTTATAATGGTATTTTTGTAAATTTGTGTATCTGTGGTGATGTGACCACGTTAGGGGTTTAGGGTTTTAGTGGCAGAACCCTCATTTTCGTTTGATCATCTCCTTTTTTTGCATTTTTGGAGAGCTTGGAAGAGTCATTGATGGCAGCCACTTTATTTTGATGTTTTGGTGCATTTTAGACAACACCTATGTTAGGGTTTCACATTCTAGTTTGATAATTTACATTGCAATTCAATTTCCCCTTGTTTATGATGTGTTTTCATTCTGGTTTATGCTATAACTCGAGTCCCATGGAGAACTAATTTGGAGTATTGATTCTTTGATGAGAATGTAATAAAATCTTGAGATTTTGTGCATATTTTTCATTGTTTATGTTGCTCTTCACATTTTAATCGGTGGTTTGTTTGCTTAATGTTTGGGCTTTCATTATTGCATTGAAATAGACTTGAATCCGTGCTTAATGTCTTTGGGTGTTGTTTCTGGATGTTCTCATAGATGTTTAATTAGTGGGCACGATTAAATGATGTGATGAAATCATGTTAATCCTCGCTTAATAATTTAATTACAATTTCACAAGAATTTCTAGATTGCGTGCTTAATTTGGTGATCTATGATAGGTGGAATTACATTCAAATCAGAGAATCAATGCGTTTTGATGAAATTTGCAATTACGTTTAAATTTTTGTGTTGAAATTGTGAATCTGCCAACCCCCCCCCCCCCCCTTTTGTTGAATTTGGAAAGCTTTTATTGAAAACAATGGTCACTGGAGATGACCTTGGGTTAACTTCTGAGTACTACATTTATCTGTTTAATTTGGTTAGGTACGACCTCGATCAGGAATCTATGTAAGAACCAATGAAACTAAATATTGAGGGAGTAAAAATAACTTTTATTAATTAAAAAAGTATTGAATAAGTAATATAATGATTAAAAGAAGGTTGTAGGGATGGGTTTCCATAAGACAAACTTGAATCTATTTATTTTTTGTCAGTCCACACTTCAAAAACAAAAATATATTAATTTAAATTTTATTTTATCTTTTATGTTAAACCCATGATATTAATTAAAATATAAAATAAGAAATGAAAACAAAAAAATTTAATCAAATTGTGGTATAACACCTCTTATCACTTAGCCATAAGCACATGCCCTTCCACGCACTCTTTGGTCGTTCTCTTGTAACCACCTTGGTCATGATTGGGTCTAAGTTTGCCTCCAACCATACCGAAAATAATTGGTGAATCGCGGTCTTTGTCCCGAGCTAGCCCCATGCTACTTTGGTCCTTATCAAGTTCTTCGCATCATATGTAGTGTGGCCTAACTTCAGCTACCACCTGCCTCAAGAATCCACTGAGTCTTCCATGTCTCCCTCTTACGACCTTTTAGAGGAAAACTCCCCTCACATTCTCAACTCAGTTTTCAACTTCAGAAATCAATGAACTAAACTCACCCTTTAACTCAAACCCCACTTCCCCACCAAACACATTAACTCCATTGACTCCAAGGACCAACCACAACTTGCCATATCCACACAGCCTTTTTCAAAGTCACTCTTCCACCTCACCTCCTTGAACCCAACAATTTCATAACTCCTCATAACACCCAAACCCTAAATGTTTCACCTTAATCAACCTAAGTTTCTTGAGCCCAACAAGCAAATAACTCCTCATAAAACCCAAACACTAAATGAGTCTCACTTTACCCAACTATCGCTACATGACCTAGTTTCCCCTAATCCAAGCACACCACCCACACATTTGGCCCAACAACAACACGTACCCACTTTTAGGAAAAAGTGATTTCTCCAACAGAAGGCAGTGACACAACAAGGCCTAGCACCTCCTAGAGGCCCACATGTTAACATAGGAAGGCCAAATGGATGGAAGATTTTATTTGAAATTGGATTGTTACTTAGTAATTATGGATTACTCTTTTTCTGTTTTTCCTAGGCTTTTAAGCTAAAATAACTTTTTCTATTAGGGTAATCAATGAATGAAAGAGAGGACAAAGAATGTTTACTTCACCCTAGTGTCTTTTCTTCTTCCTCAAGAATTTTAGTGCAGTTGTAGCAGAGGCCTAATTCTCCTTCTCTATTTTTCTCTCTTTTATTTTTTATGTTAAGCACTTTTTCTTTAAACTCTTAAACTTTTCTTGTAACTCTTTTTCTCTTGATATAAATTTTCTTCCTTTTTGTTTACTAACTCTTTTTTTTTCTTTAATATTATATTTTTCATGTAAGGGGCAAGATTTATTTTAGGCTCTTTAGGATTAGTATGAGTTCTATTATGATACCTAGAGGTGATTAATACATAGGATGACTAGTGTACCCCTTTACCTTAAGAAGGAAGAGATCCCATAATGTTCTTTCCTTCTATATTAATTTTACCTAACCATCAAACTTGTAACTTTCTAGAATTTTTTTTTTTTTTATAGCTTAGGTTAGCTAATTTATCAAGTAAGTTCATCCTCAAATATAAACAACTATTAAATCTTTGTTAAAAAAATAAATAAAAATAAGTATATAACAATTTTTTGAACGATATTGACTATTTAAAAGAATCGGAGATATTACCCAAAGGCAATAACATAAATGTATAAATTGGGAAAAAAAAAAGATATAACGTTGGATGATATGTGAGGAGCTTATATAACCGATGAAGAAACATGGTTGCAACGTAAAGAACATAGAAAAATAGGTACAATAAATCTGCATTATAATTAAAAGAAATGACAATTAAAATTAAGACATTAAGCAATAAATTAACGTTACAACATACTTTGCAATGAAATAAAATTTAAGTAGTTCACTTATTCATAAGCAGGTATTGCTGCAAAGCCAAACTTAGTAGAGAGTAGATGATAAAAGCAGACTCAAGCAGCATTGCCAGAAAGAGCCTCCTTAATTAACTTATGGATGTGATTGTAAGATGTTCCTCCAACATCAGTAGCTTTGATTGCTTTCTTCTTCCATTCCAATGATTTTTGTCTGATTGCGTTTCCTTTCTCTCCCTTTATCATTTCTGTGACAAGATCAGATATCTCATCTCTCTTCACATCCTGATTAATCTCCATTCCCACCCCCCAATTTGCACACACATACCTGCAGTTTGTGTGTTGATCAGAAAAGAAAGGCCAACAAACCATAGGCACACCAGCATATATCCCTTCAAGTGTAGAATTCCAGCCACAATGGGTTAGAAAAACCCCAACAGAGGGATGAGAAAGCACTTGCTCTTGCATGCACCAACTTGTTATATACCCTCTATCCTTGATCTCATCGAAGAACTCTTGTGGCAATGGATCAGAATCATCAGTTACTATGTCTGCCCTTTTGATCCATAAGAAAGGTAACTTGCTGTTTGCAAGTCCCCATGCAAATTCTTTCAGATGATGTGCTGTCATCACTGCAATGCTTCCAAAATTAACATACACCACTGAGTTAGGTTCCCATTTGTTTAACCATGTTAAGCAGTTTGAGTCATTCTTCCACAAACTTGATCCAACTGACATGAAACCCTTTTCTTTCTCAGGAAAATGCCTTCCGAGCAAGTCCAGTGGACCAATGGTGTATATGTTTGGGTTGTATGACCTAAGAATCTCGAGCCCTTCTTCGTCTAAGTCTTCGAACGTGTTAATGATCACTGCAGAAGATTTCAGACAGTTTCGTGACTCAGAATTCAAGAAATCAAACAAAATATCATCCAGAGAAGTGACCCTGCAGAAGGTTGGAAGGTCTCTCAGTCTCATGTTACTCATTCCTTTGATCCAATCTAGACTTATATCCAAAGCATCATCGATCTCCTTCTGATCTGAAAATTTTTACAACAATAAATTGTGTAAGATAAATTTTGCTTTTACTGATTTAGATCATCAGATATGATTCGCTTTCAGAAGAAATTACATAACAACATAATCATCAATCAAAACTTTTTACAATATGTTTTCTTCTCTGTTTAGAGTCAGAATTCATATTGTACCGTATGAATACAGCTAGATTTATCCCCAGCAAAAATAAATAGATTAATCATTTATATGACATATTTTGTGTGTACATTAATTAATAGAGTTAGAGTTACCTTTTAGCCATCTATGTTTATTTTATATTCATTATCTTTTCAATAAAATGTGTCAACATACTGCCAAAATAATTCATTATCAATTAAAAATAAATAATAACTATTTTTGTTTTTCCTTTATTTCTATTTCTTGTTTTTAACTTTAATAAAACAATTATATCTCACTAATAATCAAAGGATGAAAATGATTCTGGAGCAACAGCCTTGCAAGCCCCACAAATGCTTCAATCATTTATGGGACCCACTGACAAGGGCAGGCAGAGAGGGAATTTTATGTAAAAACAAATGAAACTAAATATTGAAAATTTCATTAACTAAAGAACTATTGAGAGAGTAATATAATGATTAAAAAAAGATGTAGGGATGGGATGGGTTTCTATAAGACAAACTTGCAATCTATTTATTTTCTGTAAACTTCAAAAACAAAAATATATTAATTTAAATTTTATTTTATCTTTTATGTTGAACCCATGAAATTAATTAAAATATAAAATAAGAAATGAAAATACACAAATCTAATCAAATTTATGAGTATTCTGAAATCTGTAAAAGAATTACGAGAAAAATAAAAGAAAAAAAAACTCATATATTAAAAAGTAAATGTGTCTAAAATTATAATTTATGAAACATTAAATCCTTTATGCATCTTCCTTCCCTATATATTTATTCGAGAAAATAAATAATATATTTTTATAATAAGCATTTAGGTTTTTTCATTGTTAAAAGTGTTTAGATGAACAAAAATAAAAAAGGTATTCTATTTTTTGTTTAATTCCCATAATTTCTTTTGAATAAACATTTTTCTATTTATGGTCAGTGAGTGTCTCCCAACCAATCAACCCAAAAAAAGCTCCTCACAAAACGTGGTTGATTTTGACAGTTCATTTATAACTATATCCTTTTATTATCATTCATTATTACGAGCATTGACTCGATATTTTAATAAATGTTTTAACTTTTAAATTTATCGGCTCATCTTTCTTGACATTAAATCAATAAACTTTTTCAATTTTATATTTTTAATTTCTTTAAATTCACTTCGAACGACAAATTATGATAAATATAGAATTTAGTGAAAAAGATTCACATGACATGATTAATAAAAAAATTGAGACTCGATTGGGTGACTTCTTTTGGGCAGGAATGTTGGACTGTCCACATTTTCATATTTGTTCTAAAAATATTTTTAAATTAGTTAATAGTGTTGTATTTTTATATTTTAAATCCATAAAAATATTATTGAATATATAGATTAATAAAATGTAAACTTTCTTATAAATTAAAAACGTCTTTTAAAGCAAAAAAAAAAAAAAAAAAAATAAGAACCCTCAAAGTAATCTAATAATCTAAAACTCACTCAGTCGAAAAGGGACCACTTCAAAAGCTAGAAATGATTATCATCTTTCTTCAGGTTGAGTTATTGTTCGTACTAGTAACCCACTACAATTCAATACCAATATATATAACACCCTTCCCTCCCCTAATTATACTATTATTATAATAAACATTGAGTTTATTTATTATCCAACTCAAGTTCTGGTTAGGGAAAAATGTTATTTTTATTATCATTATTTCATCAAAGTGTGCTTATAGACACCGTTAAAATTATATAAATTAATTTGATATTTTTTATATAGAGTTTAATCTATAATTATACCAATTTAATTAAAATATTATACGGATTTAAACAAAACATTGTGGTTTTTGAAAAAAAAAATTATATGTCTCTAAAATAATTAATTAAGTAATAATTGATTTTTTTCACTTGTGAAAGTTTCAAAACGTCATGAAATGTAATTTATATATGAAATTAACTAATAATTATACTAATTTAATAAAAAAAAAAATATTAACTGAATGAAGACGTAAAAGTATACGGTTATAAGGTGGAAGTTTATCATCATTTTTTTTATACTGATATTTTGACAATATATTTTTTTATTATTATTGGACATTATTTTTCATTGTTATTTACTTTCTTTTTTAAAAAAAATATAAAAGTTAATTTTTAGTAAAACTATTCTATATTGTAAGAGTTCTCAAGCAATCGTCAAATTATTTTAACAATCACTTTTTCTTTGTGAAACGAGTTTGCAAACTAAGTTTTAAACATAAGAGAAAGTAAAAGAGGGAAAAAGAAAAAATTGTACCTTTGAATGGAACCATGCCTTGTGCAACGAGTTCATCAAACTGCAAATATCCGACATAACCACAAACAGAGGCTGTCCAAAGTTGAACTTCGGGTATGCCCATGTCCTTGGCAACTTTTCCGGCGAAGCCCATAATCCCATCAGCGATCACGCCAGTGATCGGAGGCACACCCTCTGTGGCCTTCAGCTTCAACACCAACTCTTTGAAAGGGCCATAACAGGTTTTTCTGGTTGAATCACACAGCATCGGAATGTCCTGAGTTGCATCCTTATCAGAAGGTGGCAACCCATCGGGTATGGTCTCGTACACGAAATCAGGGAGACCCTTAACAAATTCTGGTCCATGAGACTTAACAAAACGCCTGTGGTTGTACTCGCTGTTCACAAAGGTTATGTAGAAACCCTTGCAACGAAGGATCTTTGCCAGCTGCATCATGGGGTTTATGTGCCCCTGTGCAGGGTATGGCACGCAAACAATGTGGGGCTTTGGAGTTTCAACTGAGGCCATTTTTTCAGTCGCAAACCTCAACACAACAACACTGTGTGTGAAGTGCAAGGCCTACAAAGGTTGCTATGCAGTGTGCTTTAGCTTCCCTCCCTCCATCTTATATACAGAAACAGAAACCAGCTTCGTGATGGGTTGGTCTACATTAAGTTCACAACTTGGAATGATGTGTGCAATACAAAAAGTTATGTTTGTCACTGTTAAAGTAGAACCAGTAAAATCAATAGTCTTGTTCTGCTTCTTCTTCTCGTTGCTACTACACGGTAAATGAATCACGTGGACACAATATTTCCATTTCAATTATTTTAACTAGAATGAATTGTCGATGTCAAAATTAATTATACATCACCACTTGACAAAAAAGTAATATTAGAGAAAAAAATGGAATAGTTGTTTCGTTAAAAGAAATAACGTAAAAAATTATTTGATTGAATAAAAATAAATATAATAAAATTTTATTATATTTTATTATCAGAAAATTTTGTGAAAAGAAAAGTTATTTTGTTTATTTATTTTCAGGACAACATAATAAAAGGATAGAGAAATGAAATTAGAAATTATGTGATTAAGTTGAATATATTATTGATTATGTTTTTTATTATTATTTTCATTTTGTTGTATTTATTACAATGCTTTTTGCTTGCGTAGCACGGTAGAAAAAAAATGGTGGTACCACTCAATAATTTTACAATATTTTCATCCATTTTTTTATCTACCAAACCAGTTGTTTTCTCTATCATTAAGACATTTTATGAATACACGCATACATGAGTTAATAGAGGAGAAAATTGGAAAGAGCAAAGAAAAGTCTAACTAGTTTACGTAAAGAACTTTATTGTTTGTTCAGTAAAAGGTTGAATGCGTGTAATTACTAAATGAATAACTATATGAAATTATGTACAGCTTTTTCATTCATATTTTCTTTGCGAGAAAACACAGGCGAAATAAAATGTGTTCGTATATTTTTTTTATCAAAGAGTTAAAATCAATAAAAAAATGTATAATTAATTTTAAAATAATTATTAATTATAAAATTATAAAAAATAAAATATGTATACAATTTTTTTAAAATAATTATTAAATATAAAAGAAATTTTTAAATATTGATTAAAAATTAAATTATTTATAAAATAATTCATTTTTAAAAAATTAATAAAAGTAAAACTGAAATAATGAAACGTAAATAAAAATAAATATCTCTTTATATATTAATATAAATACAAAAAAAAATGTTATTTTATTTTAACTTTATTCATTTTATTCACTCTTTTACTTTTCTGTTATTTTAGAATTATTTTTCTCCTTGATAGGACATATTTACGAGATTATTCTTAATGTATAAAATGATTTTTGAATTATTTTTGATAAAATTTATAGTATTATCCCACTTTTAATATATCAAAATATTTTAAAAATTTTGTATGATTTAAAGTCTTAAATTTTATATCATATATACATATAATAATTAAAATATTTTATTATTCTTAAATTTCAAACTTATTCCATTGAATATAACTCTCTCCTTAAAACTGTTTAAAAGACTATGTCCCAGCTGGGACTAATATAATAATACAACAAAACATTTTTTTCTAGAAAAACAAAATTACTTTCAGAAGTAGATGTTTAAAGTTGTTTCCTCTTTCACTTACACATCAATCTGAAATTTCAAATTTGTTTTACTCACAGTCCACTTTATAAAAGATAATAAGATTGTGGCTAGTGTGAAAGTCTCTCACGGTGGAAGATTAATGACCGTTGAATTTTTTTTTTTATTTCCAATCGTACGGGTTTTTCTTTCTTTCTTTTTTTCTTTATTTAGTTTATATTTCACTCTTTCTTTTCATTTCTTTTCTCCTCGATCAAAACTTCCAAACGCCATGTGCGTCATTTCTGACAAGGGTATTTCCTTTTTTATTCTGTTTTCCTCCTAGCTACTCCTACGGTAGTCCATTTTTGTTCATGAACAGTCGAACATTTTCGATTAATATATTAAAGGATTAATTATTTTTTTTCGATTTTTAGTAAAAAGTAAAATTTATTTCTTTTTTGAAAATTATTGTGCTTCAACTTTTAACTTATAATTTTCATGTAAAATTAAAAAATAGTAAAAGTGTTTATGAACCAACTTTTCTTTTCAATCACACCCTTGTGGCAAACACGCACACCCATTACTGACACCCCCAAGTTGAATTACTTCTTTAAAATATAATAAATTTAAGTAGCATTTAAGAGAGACAGGTTTACAGTACCATGATAAAAAGTTTTGAAATAAACGTGACAATTTTTTGGGATACAATATTTGCAATATATCTTCTAAAAAAATATAATAATAATATAAAAACTGATGGAGTGATTGAAGTGAATTAGAATATTAAAAATTCTAAATATCAAGATTCTTTCTATTAAAAATTCATTAAAAAGAGATGTGCCGAATTTAACTTTTAAGAATATAAATAAAGTTAGTAAAAATGAAAAATTTAACCATATACAAAAGAAAGTCAGAAATTCAGTATGTTAAAGTCATAGCTAACACAGAATAGACCCAATATTACCTATACCTAGTTAGTTATCTACACCTCTTCGCGAAATACCAATAGAAAGTTCAGACATGCCAAGTGTCCCACGCTATTGTCAAATAATAATGGTCCTTGTAAAATCCTTTTTAATAGGGAAAAAGCTAACTTACATTAATAAAATTTTATGATTTTTTTTTTCTAAACTCAAATACCAAAAAGAAAACAAACTCACACAAGTTAGACGTACAAAACTTGTAACATCTCATTTAATATTATTTGCACTACTAAATAAAATATTATATCATGATAACCCAAAACAGATAGTAAGAAGGGGACTGATCTATATATATAATACCAATACAGTCATCTAAATAATTATAAATGAACTAGTTATATTTACAGTCGATACTAGAAAAGGGTTAACAAAAACACCCAAGGTTTAAACGAAACATAGAATAGAAACTACTACTAGATATCCACTACCACAGTTCAACTCCTATCGAGAAGGGGAGTATCTTCGCCTACACTTGTATATGCTCACACCAAAATAGGCGATCATTGCAAAAAGAGAAAAACACACAAAGTAAAAAAAACATAGGCAAGAAGTGTAAGCTAACTTAACTAAGAGAAATCATACAATTCGATAATAAGTATAAATCATAACTTATCACATCCGTCATAATTAATCAAGCTCTCATAACACAGTATAATACACATGACTCTAGACTTAATATCCGGATTATGTAAGGAACATTAAAGCTCTTGGTGGCTTGCACCTGTGACGGCTCCCAAACTCTGCAGAGTATGCACCCGACCGCTCACAGGGTAAGCCCTTTCGCGTCTAAGACTTGATCAAGTCCAAAGACTAGGACCTTCTGCTTCTCCTCACGACATAATCCCTTCTGCTCTACCTGAGCGTGAATGATTATTGGAGTTTCAGGATACCAACCAATTTAGGAGTCCTCATATTCTTACATATACATTAACTTATTCTCTAGAATTCCCCTTGAAATTCTAGTACAACCACACCTTTTGATGATCTGATTTCACACAATTTCTACCACATGTACTACCTGTCACAATAATCCAAGCATAGTATGAATAAACATCACATTATATCATTCATTATAGCTTCCAATAATTAAAACTGAGGAAAAATCAACAATTCTGCATAGGAACTCGCTCAAGCTAGAAGGTCTCGCCTGGGCAAGAGGGTCATCCTCGCTTAGGCGGGTCACTCTCGCTTGAGCAAGACTCAAACAGTAGGCAACTCTAAAACTGAACGAATTATCGCTCAGGCTAAGTTGTTTCTCTTAGACGAGAGCGTCTCTCGCTCAAGTGAAACCAGCTCGCCTAGGCGAGACCTCGCGCAGTTTCAAGGGTGAGTTCCTGGTGTTTTCGCTCAGGTGAAAGCTGCTCGCCTAGGGGAAATCATCAGAATTCCAATCTGTTTTCACATGTAGAGCCACGCAATTCATACCAGAAACCCAAATTTCACACAAAAATTAATCCAAACATCAGTCAAGCACAGGATCATGCAATTCTAAGTTCTCATAGAAGATTTCTATATGAATTTGAGCAAAAGGCTAGCTTCCCTTACCTATATATCGATTAAAGCTTTGGAGAAATTAACTTCAGCTAACAAAGGCTGAAATCCTTAATTCAACCTAGAGGAATTCATCACCAAGATACAGAGAAAGGAGAAACCCATGATTAGACCCAGATCAAAGACAAAATTTCGAAACTTAAGCTGGAATTTGCACCTAAATGGAGTGAAGACTTACCTAGAGGAGGAGGAGCTGGGAGAGGGAGCAACAAAGGGTTTTATTGGAATTGCTCTTCCAGAGTCTGAGCACAAACCACAGAAAATGATGAGACTTAGAAAGAGAGACTGGGGAAGGAATGAGGATTAGAGAATGAGAAGTGTAGGGGAAGGTTGGTTTTGGTTTTCAAACAGGGAGTAAAAGAGAAAGAGGGAAATGGGGCTTTACAAAACTCACCTAAAAAGACATTTTTGAAAATATTCATGAAACGAACATGAGAAAAACCTCTTGAGTCAAAAATATATTCTCTCAATTTGATGATGCAAAAGATAATTCTGAAAAAAATTGGAGAAGAAAAACAAGATGAAGAAAGAAGCGAAACTGCAAGTGGAGAACACCAAGAAATATTTTCATAAACAATGTCATTGGTGACTTATCTAGAGGAGTTACAACAAGAGATAAAGTAAAAACAAAAATTAAGTACAAGCAACTTTATATCTCTCAAGTACCCAAGAACATAAATGAAACTCTCAAAGACAAGGAGTGGTTCTCAACCATGCATGAAGAACTGCCATCAATTTGAAAAAAAAAATTTAAGTTTGAGTTCCTAGATCTAGCACACAACAAATCATTGGAATAAACTCAATGAAGACGGTTTTATTATAGAAAACAAAGTAAGACCTTTTATTGCAAAAGAATATAGTCAAAAAGAAGAAAAAGAAGGTATTTATTGATCATCACACAAATAACAAGGTCTAAGGTAAATTATTAAAATAAATTTTGATCATAACTCAAATGTTAGTATTATGGAGTTTGATTTAGTCTACATCGTTTATCATTATGAGATGTAGTTCTCTATTTTACTATATAAGCAACCTTATGTAAAACTTCATATCCACAAAGAAATAAGATATTCCCTAGTGTAGTCGTGGATGTAGACATACACATTAAATGTTGAACCACATTAAATTCCTATGTCGTTTATTTTTATCTCTTTCATTCTTTCATTTATTCCTTTATTGTCTTATTCCTAACAAATGTTTATAAAGAAAACATTATACTTAGCAACCCACAAACCAATTGATGCTATGGAAGCTCTCCCAACAAGGATCACAAGGAGCATGACTAAAGGGAGACTTCTAATCCTTCATCATTATCTTTGTTTTGCCTTTCATTATTATGATTTTCCTAAGTTGACTTAACCTTAGTTGACTTTTTGATATTTGACTAGGTTTGACTTGTTGAATAGAGTTGACTTGACTTAAGCTAACATGATAATGTTTATTTGTTTTTGCAAGTTAATTAGGATTAAGAAGCATGAGACAGGTGGCGCAACACTATTGGAGAATGGAGATGATGTAGAGCATGTGTGGAGGAAAGAGGAAAGGCAAAAACATATAGTAAGAGCATAAAGCAAAAACAAGATACCATGGTGGTACACTTGGACAAAATGGAGGCTCCCTTTGGCGGAGAATCCTCATGAAAATGCACATAACATTCCTTTTGTTGCACCATTTTGACCTACCTTCTAGAATGTAGGGTTTTTTATTTGCTAAGTCGTCATTTTAAACTCATGTTTATTTTCTAGAGGCCCTTAGAACTCTTTTTATAAGGGGTGCTCTTTAGCTTGTAAAAGGGTTAATAATTTTGAGTTTATACACTTGGTTTTCAACCATAAAAACCGTGAGTTTTCTTCTCCAAGGAGTGAAAAGTCTCCACCTTAGCCTCATCTTGCATTGCAAGTGGCGACATTCTTCACTCATCTCTAGAGTTGGTTAGCCTTATGGCCCCCTCTTTGAGTGGCATGCTTCAATTTCATCCTTACCATCTTCTATGTTTTCCATTTTATACTTGTTTCTTCTTGTTTTAATTTAGTTATGCTATGTTTATGTCCATTTTGTTTCATTTCTTGAATCAATCCATTACTCTCCTTCTCTTGAACCTTTTAGAAGTGAACCTTCACATCTAGATAACTTGCTCCCTTAATGTCAAGTGGGGATCTTCTCTAAGTTTTCTTAAAGAACTCATCACCATATTAAAAAATATAAAATGAACCAACTCAATCCTTCATCACCAATTCAACACATAATCATCTCATATATACAAACATATCAACCAATATTTAAATCAAAATTGAGTTTATATCTCAAAAGATATTCAACAAATGAAAAATCAACTAATGTCCGACTCATATTAAGTATGTCCTATAAGAGTCTAACATATGACCTAAACTAAGACTTGGATTAATGGGTAAGCCTAAAAGTGATTAAGGTAAGTTTATTACAAACCAAATTGCACATTTACACATACAATATGTAAGAACTTCTCCCTTAATTTATCTCCAAGTGATATGTTAGTATATGTGACTTAGATTATTAGTTAAATAAGGTGACCTAAGTTATACCATATATGTCTTTGTTTAATATACAACTCAGACAATGGTTCACATATCCCAAATTTGTGACCTCATATTTAGACATTCTATATCATTATCGACATCTTTTTATCTATACAACATAAATTAGTTGGAAAAAACATCAAACCAATTAAATATAAATTTCAATATCCTAGTTACATTTATATATGTAACAATCATACTCGAATAACTCATAAACACAAGTCTTAATAAAACACTTTCATTTGAGTGAATATTTCTTCACTTGAGCGAAAATCTTTCCAAGAGCAAGGTTGAACTTATGCTCTATTTTCACTTGAGAAAAAAATAGTCGCCTAGGCGACCTAGAGCAAAGATTGACTTTCTACTTCATTTTCAATTGAGAAAAAGAGGAGCTGAGAGCAAATGTTGATTTTCTAATAATTTTTTTCTTGAGTTAAAATCCACCGCTTAAGTGAAAATACTAAAAAATCAATTTCATGCATCCAAATCAAACTTGTTTCGAAACTCCAAAATCTTTTTAATAATTTTAATTTCTAAATAAATTTAATATGATCAACTTGGATACAATTTGCTTACATACACTACTCACTTCAATTTAATCCTTAAATAACTATAAGAAAATAACTATACTCAACTTCAACCATTTACATATTTTCAAATAAAACATAAACCTTGCATAGAAATCAAGATATTATGACTAAGACACATTCATATCATCTTTCTTAAAGTATTATCAAAATATAAAAATTTCCCTTATTTGTTAAAGCTTGTTTACTTAGAGTCAAGCTTCCAACTTCTCTTATTATCACATAGAAAAGTTAAACATGTACATAGAAAACTCTTATAAATGATATGCACATATCCTTATGATCATTTTGATTAATAGATATTCATCTTTGACTAGAAGGAACACATGCAAGACCCATAATCCCTATGCAAGCAAAACTTCTCAAAATTACCTCATGAAAAAGGGCAAAATGAAATTTACTCTAAAACAATTTCTAATAGAATTGCTCTAATATCCACGGGGATCCCTAAGATGAATTTTGATATATGAAAAGATGAATAGATCTTTCAAAAATTTATAAAGAAGGTAATATTTTGCACTTAAATAATAAAATATTAATAATTCATCTCAATTATACCCTTTTTACTCTTAAACAATTAATTAGGTTCTAACATAAAAAAAAAAACTCACTAAGAAATATTAATAACACTCCTCCAAATAATTATTGATAAATACAAACAATAAAGACAATTTATAATGATTTCTCATAAATGCATAACTTCATACTTGAAAAAAAAACAAATTTGAAACAATATTGTAAAAGTTTAAAATAATAGCAAGTTAACATCATCAAACTCGTTTGTCTTTAAAATGAAGAACTAATTGTTCATTTGCTTATTTAAAATAACTATTAATTAGAATTTGAGCTTAAAAGAACTCACCTTCGAAATACTTGAATTAACGCATATCAACCATTAAGAATGATAAATATGAACATGGTTGTTTGCCACTCAATAATTCGAACAATTGAATACTAATATAAGAACCTATAGTAGTATTTAATAACTATTTACAGCCAAATATAATTTATAATTCAATTTTATTATCAAATATTTATGAGTTTACAAATATATCAATATCAAACTAAATACTTACTTAATATTCAAATTTTCAATATCATTATTATTACTTTAAATATTTAGTGACATAAGTGTTAATAGAATTTTCTATATCTAGACTTCTTTTCTATCTTCTACAACTAAAGTTTATTCCCAAAAGAAACTCACGAATTCAAACAAAAGAAAACTTTATTTACTTACCTCCTCATTTAAAGCGATATTTCTCCTTTCAGTAATAATAGCTCATGGTGTTTATCTAATTTTACAATTTATGTTTATAGTATTGATTTTTGTGGGATTGGAGAAAAGATAAAATTAAACTAATAAAAATATTTATACTTCTTTCAATGAACTGAGATGTAAACTAACCTAAAAATACATCGAAAAGGGAAAAAAAATATAAAAACTGTTTAGTAGACGTAAAACTCTTTAAAATGACATGAATTAAATTGGTATATGCATGCAAAGTCATTATAATATAATCAAATGAATGATCAAATAATGATATAATTAATTGTTCATTTAATATAACCAATTAAATGAATTTTCCATAATACCCAAACATGAAAAGAAACTTCTTCTAATCACTTCGGGAAATGTACCATCAAAGATAGTTGTAGACATTGTATTATGAATAGCAATACCTACAAAAGAAGCATATAGAGATATCGAAGAAGTATTGTGATCAAACACGTAAGTTTGTAGTCTACTAAGACGAAATAACATGTGTGATGAGATTGGAACATTTATTACTGCATATTAATTTTATTAAATATTATTCTTTGAATGTTTCATGTAGTTTAGTTTTGATTATATAGGTTGTGATGAGACCTGTCTTTAAAAGTAAGATAAATAATTGAGATATCCAAAACAGTGAAATGAAAACAGAATGTCATATTTATCTTTGTTATTGCAGACTTATTTAGTGATTTGTTATTCCCAGCAACTAGATTATTTTATCTTATCCTAAATAGAAGTTGGTGATGCATTTAATGGTTATCTTATCACTACTAATGCATAAACGCCAAAAACACCCATCAACACCAGCCACCCACGCATTTATGACATTCCACCACACAAAAGGAAAGAGTTGTAGTCCAATTTTAATTTTATGTAACCTCTGGTCATGTTTAGATTGGATTCTGGTGTGAAAACAAGTGAATGAAAATAAAAGAGTGGGAATCAGAAAATGAGAAAGAAAAGAAAGTGAAAAATTTAATGATGTGGATGGTAGAGTAAAAGAAAAGTAAAGAGAAACGATTCGAGTTTCTTTTTATTTTTTAATATAAACAAGATTATTTTTCTTTTGGTAATTTTTAGATTTGAATATGAAATTAAAATTTATCACGTTCTAAATTTTGATATATTTTATTTTTAAATTTAAAAAATGAAAGAATATAGTTATCTCAATTTAATATTATTAAATTTTTACATGTTAAACAATATTTTATAATAATATTTAAGTTTGAATGTGTTAAACGACATAAACAATACAAATGTCAACTTAAAACGATGTTGGATATCTAAAAAAAACAAAAATTTAATGCAGTTAAATTAGAAAAAATATGTCGATTCATTTTAAAAGTTTATGACAAACTATATTGAAGTTTGGGATAAAGATAAATTTTAATTTTGTATTAAAATTTATAGACTAAAATCATATTTAATATTTTTTTATAATGCAACTTTTACAAAGGATTTATTATTTTATTACATTACAAATTGATATAATTTTAACTCGAATTGAAAAGTTTAAGTATTAAAAGTAGATTAATTATTTTTTGATCCCAATTTTAGTTGAAAACTTTCAAGTAGGTCCCATTTTTTGTTTATATTTCAATTATGTCACAATATTTAGAAAAATTGATTCAATTAATTCTTTTCTGATAGTATGCACCAGCAATGTGACATGTGTTTGTTTGTAGTTCTTCTTTTAATTGTTTAATTTTTTTACCCACCACTGAACTTACATGTAGACAACAAAATTTTAATAAATAAGAAATAATTGAAAATACTAAAAAGAAAACAAAAACAAGTATAAATTGACATGTCGCATTGGTAGAGCACTAAGGGAAATAATCTAATTAAATCAATTTTTTAAAAAATTAAAAATTAATTGAATCATAAACAAAAAAGAGCATTGACTTAATTATTAGTCCTACCAACTTTCCTAACCATTGTAAGGGTCATCTCATAACTATCACCATTAAGCTCAACACCTCGTGATTTATCTCTATGTCTGTCTCTATACAAAGAGAATTGTAGTGAGAAGAGATAAATTCTTCGTTTAGTACTAAAGACATTTTATATTCTTTTATAAGTTTTAAAAACAAAATTGGTATATATTTAAAATAAAAATGATATAATTTTAATAAATAGTTTGGAGACAAAAAAAAAACATATTTAATACTATAAAAAGCAAGACTATAATCTTGAGTAAAACTTAAGTCACAAGAAGAAAAACTAATATATTTTCTATTTTAAAAGTATTTGTCATAAAAAAATATTAATTAAATTTGCACATTTTTATCGTAATCATACTTATACTTATGAAATTTAACGCTAAACTTTTATAAAATATTTTCATTATATTACACTTTATATATATATATATATATATATATATATATATTCTCCAAAATATATATATATATATATATATATATATAATTTTAAAAAAAACATATTTAATATTATAGAAATCTTGAGTAAAACTTAAGTCACAAGAAAAAGCTAATATACTTTTTATTTTAAAAGTATTTGTATCAAACAAAATATTAATTAAATTTGGATATTTTTATGTAGTCATACTTATACTTATGAAATTTAACACTAAAATTTTATAAAATGTTTACATTATATTATGCTTTATTTATTTATTTATATAAAATGGTACAAGATTTTCAGTCCGATAGTCAAAAACATCGGTCACCACTTGTCAATATAACTTAACGTATGATATAATAATATTTTTAAAATTAAATATATTTTTAGTCAAACATAAAATTAAAATTTGTTTATATTTTAAATTTTGATATATTTTTAACTTTAAATTTTAAAGATAAATATATATAACCTTTTAATTCAATAATGTTTTACTTCTTAAATAATGTTTTAATTTGACATTTAAATTAAAAAGTATCAAATAATATAAATAACTTAAATATTAATATGAAATATCATTTAACACATTTAACAATTAACAAGTAAAAAGTTTAACCGAATTAAAAAAAATATTTATTTACTTTTAAAACTCAAAATATATCAAAATTTAAGATATAAAAAAAATTTACTTTAGTTAACCCTATTTTCATTCATAGAAAGCTTTTACAAAGTTATGTAAAAAATTATTTTATTCTTTAGTAAAAACTAAGTTTGAAAAATCATTAGTATTTTATCCTTCCAACATTATTGTAATTTTAATAATATAATATAAAAAAAATTATTATTGTTGTTATAATTATGGAATCAAATATAAATAATTTTAATAATTTTATAAGTAGTTTTATTTTATAAATAATTTAATAATTAAAAAATAGTTAAATTTAAAAAACAATAAATTAAAAAAAATACTTAAATTAAAAAAATATAAAATTGATAAAATAATTAATTTAGTTTTTAAAAATATATATAAAAATTAAATTCGAAAAATAAATATAAACATGAATTAAAAATTATTTATAAAAACTTTAAAAAATAAAATAATGAAATAAAATATATTAATAATAAAATTGTCCATATGTACACTAAAACAAAGATTACAAACTTGATTTCCTTAATATACATAGTTATATATTTATAAAATATTTTTAAATTATTCTAATTATTAAACGGAAAATTGTCAGAGTATTTGATAAAATAAGAGCAATTTGCAGGTCCATTGGGACTCTGCGCAACAAAAGCCACAACTTCTGCAGCAATTTAGTGGGTAGCCTCTCACCGTCACATTATTAATGTCGTGTTGATTTTGAAGAGAAAATTAGAAATAAATAAATACCTCGACAAGTTGGTATGAAATATGAGTATATTCATCAATAGTTTTTTTTATTAAAATTACAATTAATTAGAAAAGGTTGTTTAAAAATATAATTCAATATTTATGTAAAATAAAAATATGCAAGAAAAATAAAGTTTGAAATTATGTGATTGAATCAATTTGATGAAAAAAAACAGCATAAATATATTATACATAATACAAGTTTGATTCACTATTATTTATTTATTAGTCTTTATTCTCAAAAATATAATCATCATTTCTATTTATTTGTTTTTATTCTCATGAATATACACCATCTTTCCTTTTCCTCTTTTTCCACCACCAAATCAAACAAGTGATATTTTATTTGTGAAAAGTTACACCTGGAATACTTGTGTTTGTTTTATATTGAATATTTAATTTATCATGCTACTCGTGTCAATTTTTTATTTAATTTTTATTAAATTGAGGCATATATTAAAGACAAATAGTGAGGATTTTAAAATGGAGATAAATATATTTTTAATTCTTAAACTTAATAAATATCTGTTTCATACTTTAAAAATAAATAAATATAATATTTTTACTTAAATTGTCTATTTTTTATGTATTAAACAATGTTTCAGGTCGATATTTGAATTGTTTATATATATTCTAACTTAAATAATAGTTTAAAACTACAACAAAAATGATTTTAGACAACACTAAACAAGATCACGAGTATAAAAATGTGGTCTAAATATAGTAAAGACAACACTTTTTTAGACATAGCTTAAAAACTATCGTAAGCAACATTTATATTGTAAAAAGTGTGAGCTAATTCATAAAAATGTGATATAAAATATACTAAAAATTGAAGTTTTTAGATTAGAAATATTCCCTCATCCTTTTTTGACTGAAAACGCAAAACTCAGTTTCAAAAACAAGAAAATGTGAATTTCTTCCCTCTCTTTGTTTTTAGACTGAAAACACCAAGAGCTCATAGTTAGGGATGTCAACATAGCGGGTAGGCTACGGGTAGTAGCTCTCCCGTACCCTACTCGCTAGATAAATATTTGCCCTGTACTCGTATTCATATTCGTCGGGTATCCGTTATGCGGATACCCGCATAATTTTTAATATCCATGGATATCCACAGGTAGCCACGGGTATTTACAAAAAAATAAAAATAAATATTTAACAACATATTTTAATCGTAAATTCAAATAAAATAAATATATAACATTCATAAATTTTAAACAAAGTACAAATAAACCATTTAAATAATGTTGAACGATAATTTACAACGAATTGAATTTTTTTAAACTAATTGATAAAAAGATAACTCATTCAAAATTAATATATTAATATTTTAATCATGTTTTTTTTTTATTTTTTTTAATTTAAATTAAAGTATAGCGGGTACGGGTATCCACTGGTACAAATACTATGATACCCATACCCGCCCCGTTAACATGCGAGTATTAAAATTTGTCGTACCCGTTACTCGCGGGTATCCATTTACAATACATATTTCCTACCCGTTGCGGGTTTTATCTAGGGATACTCAAAAATATAGATTTTTTTGACATCCCTACTCATGACGCTGAAAATGTGAAATTTTAAAAAATACATATATCAAAGTTGTTGCATATTTGAAGCAACTATTATAAAATTGTTGCCCTATTAAAATAAAGTTAAATATTCTCTTAGAGACTTAAATTAGAATTTTATAGTTTATTGAATATTTAATTTCGAAACAATTTGTTGGGTATCAGAGTACCAGCACAAGTACTCACAACTAAAATACAAGATGAAAATAAAGGAACAAAAATATATAATAGGCAATGAATATAATTTATTCAAGGAAAGGAAAAATTACATACCATTCTCTCTAATTCCAAGAAGAAAACAATGACAACCCCTCTCTTGGAAATAGGAAAACTAATACAAGGAGAACCTTAAAGGAGAAATTAACCTTCTCTCTTAGAGGAGAAACTATATTCTCTCTTAATTCTTCTCTCAAGCAAATAAAGCAAAAGGAATAAGATGAGAGAGACTTTGGGATGATTTTCTAAGGAAACACTGGGCTCCTTTTATAACATTAAAAGTAAGCCCCAAAGTAAGTTTCCATCGATGTGGGACTTCTTTTCTCATAATCTCCCACTTGAAGATTTTGATGAAATTAATCAAATCTTCACACCGTGCTTTATTCTCTGCCTTCATGTTGCTTGTTCTTATGATAGACTTCAGTAGGATCGAATCCACGTAGACTTCATTGACACATAATTCTGAGCCTCCGAAACACAATGCAACACTCGAGGTTCCTTCTAAGGACCTCTTGTCAATACTTCGCTGCTCTCCACCAAACTCGCCATGAACCTACTAACCACTCCCACTACTTGTGCAATGTCTGGTCTTGTACACATCATAGCATTCATAAGGCTGTCCACCACCGATGCACTCGGTACTCGGTACTCGAGACTTCTCCATCCTCTCCGCTTCACTGCTAGGACTCATACATGAGGAACAATTGATAGAAAGTGGGGTAGAAATTGACTTGCAATCTTGCATGTTGAAGAGTCGCAAGATTATCAGTAAGTATTTCTTCTGAGAAAGCCAAACCTTCCTATCTTTTTTGTCTCGGTGAATTTGCATCCCTGAAATCCTTGTTTGCTAGTTCAAAGTCCTTCTTCTCATACTTCCTAGCCAATTTTGCCTTCAATTCCTGGATTTGAACTTTGTTGGGGCCTACCTCCAACATGTCATCCACATACAACATCAATGGTCTAAACACCCAGTCTGTTGTAACCGAGGCTTATGAAGGAATCAAATCTCTGGTACGAACACCTGAGCGCCCTCTTTAAATCGTACTGAGATTTGTTCAACCATGCAAACCAAGTTTTCTTGTTCTTTAATGCCTTCTGGTTGGAGCATCATTTCATTTCTGCTTAACAATAACCTTGTGGGTAGTGGGACCCATAGGTGGTACCCCTTCACATTGTTAGCATAGCCCAAGCACTTAATTTTCCCCAGTTTCAAGCTTTACTCGTGCTTTGGATTCCTTGAACTAGTAATAACACATTTGACTTCCTCTTGATGTAGTACACCCACAATCTCCTGGAGTAAACTTTGATTCTCCTAGTGATAACTCTGGTGATTCCCTTACATCAGAATAAATCAAGTCTTCTTGTGTTTTCCCTTTTCCTAGTAGTCAAACTAGCAATCTGCGATCTATGACTATGTTTGTTGGCTTACCATACAATGCTCGTGTAGAGATAAAACAACCTTCTTGAGCTCGAGTAAGAGATTACGTTCTGCATGGTTTTGCAAACTTCGCTCTGACTTATACCCAAGTTTACGATGTCACATCAACATCGCTTCTTCTTGACTTGTCGATGCAACCATTGCATTAGCTTCCTGCAACGTATCTTCCAAAAGCACATACACATCTGCCATGATCCTCTAAGCTTTCATGACTTAAAGAACTCTCATCTTCTTCACAGAATATCTTCGTCCTCCGAGGTATTTGCCATACAACCTTGTGAGGTTGATGCCTTAGAGTTCTTTCCTCCATTCTTCAAATGCCAACAATCTTTCTTCACATGCCCTCTTTTGCCACAATGGTAGCATTTGAGATGCTTCTTACTTTGACATCTATCATGAGACTAACTCCCACTAGATCCACGTTCTGTTGATCTACCTCTTGTCATCACCAAAGCTTCTATTTGCCTTGCACTTTCCACCATATCCTCTTTGTTCTTTCGCCTGGATTCTTCTTCAAGAACAGCTTTGGCAACATCCTCAAAGTGTAGGAGGTCAACAACGTTGTAATTTGTAATGTTGATGACAAGTTGATCATACGAATCAGGTAAACTCTGTAGTAGAAGCTCCGCACGTTCATTTCCAATTATGTTGAAATCTACCGCTGAAAGTTGGGCAAACAACGTATTTAGATTGTTGATGTGGTCTGTCACCGATGTGGACTCACTCATTCGAAGAGTATAGAGTTTTCTCTTCAAGAATATTCTTGTGTGAAGTGACTTAACCTCGTACAGGCTTGTGAGAGTATCCCAAATCTCCTTCGCTGTAGTCTTCTCCACAATGCTAGATAAAATCGCATCTGCCAATGCTAAGTGCAAATTTGCTATAGCATTGTTATCTATTTCATTCCACTTTTTATCTGTAATGCCCGTAGGTTTTTCTTCAATTGCTTCTAGACAGTTGTCCTTTCTCAAAATTGCCTTCATCTTCAGTTTCCACAATGAGAAAATTTTCCCATTGAACCTCTCTATCTCGTATCTTGTTGTCATGGCTTTAAAATCGACTTATGCACTTCTCACTATGAATAGTACTGTCTACTGGAACAATGGAAGCAGACCGTGAACCAGTGCACCAGGTAATTCCCAGGAAAGAGAGGTGGGTCACTAATGGACACACTTAAGTACCAAGTCTTTCCTAGCCAAAACTTTCCTAGACATGCACTTTCACACTACCACACTTTATCCACTATCACAACACTATTCTAATGACAATAGCAGCAGAATATAATCATACGAACCAACAGCTCTGATACCACTGTTGGGTATCAGAGTACCAGCACAAGTACTCATAACTAAAATACAAGATGAAAATAAAGGAACAAAAATAGATAATAGGCAATGAATATAATTTATTCAAGGAAAGGAAAAATTACATACCATTCTCTCTAATCCCAAGGAGAAAACAATGACAACCCCTCTCTTGGAAATAGGAAAACTAATACAAGGAGAACCTTAAAGGAGAAACTAACCTTCTCTCTTAGAGGAGAAACTAATATTCTCTCTTAATTCTTCTCTTAAACAAATAAAGCAAAAGGAATAAGATGAGAGAGAATTTGGGATGATTTTCTAAGGAAACACTTGGCTTCTTTTATAACATTAAAAGTAAGTCCCAAAGTAAGTTCCCATCGATGATGGACTTCTTTTCTCACACAATTATGAGATATCGATAACAATTTCCAGCATATATATATATATATATATATATATATATATTTTAAAGATCAATTAACAACAATAATAATAAGTTAAATATTCTCTTAGATACTTAAATTAGAATTTTATAGTTTATTAAATATTTAATTTCGAAACAATTATGGGGTATTGATAACAATTTCCAGCATATTTATAACCTAAAATACAAACATAACAAGCCGAAAAGTACTTGTTGGCTTGTCCTCTCCAAGTAATTGTGCACATTTGTCTCCGTGACCAGGTTGTATTATTTGTATTACTATTTTAGATGTTTCATTCATTTAGTTTAAAGATCGTGTTAGGCGTCAAAATAAGTTTAAATTCATCATCAATTCAAGTTTAGTTAGATTGAAAATTTTATAATTTCTTTAAATGTCAATTAAACTGAAGTTGAAACATTTAACTCACAAATTAAACTGTTAGAGTTAGATTGAATAAGTTCATCCAAAATATACAGATTTTATTCTTTATAATTATTTTTATTATTTTTCATCATAATTGTTTATTATTTTTTATAATTTTTTCGTTATTTTTTATTAAAATTGTTTATTACTTTTAATTATCTAGATTCACAATTTAATTCATTTAAATATTTGAATATTGTTGATAGTATTTAAATACTTTATTTATTTATTTATACAATTATATAAGTTTTAAATTTTATTTTTCTCTTATTATTATGATATTATTTTGAATTGTGATTAATGATTAGTAAAATATGCAAATATGTTTATTTGCTATTATAGATAGATGAGTCTAATCAGTCCACTCTCATTATATATAATAATAAATATATAAAATTAAGTTGAAAGAACAAAATTTAAGTGAGTAAACTAACCTATAATGGGTTAAATCACATAGTTTTTAACTTACCAAAATAGTTAATGGGATTAACTCAATCCATTTTTAATGAGTTACATTCATATTTTAGTGTTATAACATGTAACATAATTGGAAGAATATAAAAAATACTTAAGAGTAAAAATAAATTTTATAAAAGAAACTCTCAAATACCTTGATTGATTTATGATAATGACCCATTTTAGAGATCAACAAATATGGTGTTTTGGAAATTAATAAAGCTTTAGGAAGATCCCTATTGGACATTAAGATAACCAAGTTATCTAGATGTGAAGGTTCACTTTGAAGTACTCTAAAGAAGGAGAGGATTCAATTATACAAGAAAACAAAACAAAAACACAAGAGTATCATCATTGCTGAATTGAAAATGCACTAAAGAAGAAAGATGAAGTAAAAGATGGAAAACATGAAAGAGGAGGGGAAGCTCAAAGTGATGGCAGGTCACTAAGGGAACAAAGGCAACCAACTCAAGATAAGTGTATGATGCTGCCACTTGAGTTGCTTGCTCAACATAAGGCTAGTGAAGAAGACAATCAAAGGAGAGCACCTTACAAGGTCGAAATAAGATAGTAACTTTACTCCCAAAATGTTCAACCCTTTTACATGTCTTGAAGATCACCTTAAATAGGTGATGGTGAGGGGCCTCTTAGCAAATATACAAAGCATAAGGGTGTTCCTACAAAAAGATAAATCAGACTTCTAGAAACTAGGTCAAAAGGTGACAACTTTGGTGTGAAAGGTGACCAAAGTGACCTAGCTTGATTACCAAGTCTTCTTCAAAACGTACGAGCTTGACTCCTTTTTAGAAGGAGAACATGGCCCTTACACTTTTCCAATATGCACACGTAATGTTTGTGTACAAGCCCAAGGTTTTCCTCCACTACATGTAGTGCAATCCTCCTCCTATTTAGCATAAATGTATCCTACAAAACAAATAAGCCAAAAAGTTAACATGTCAACAGTCAAGTTAACCAAAGTCAAGTTAACAAAAGTAAACTTAGGAATGTCACATAAAGTAATAGAAAATAAGGAAAAAGAAGAAGGGTTAGACGCCTCCCTTCTAATAATGCTTATGGTAAATCTTCTTGGAAGGTCTTCCATTGCTTCATGGTGAATTATGGACTCATCATGCCCCCCTTCTTGTAGAGATTCTGGCCACAAATTCTTGAACCCTACATCAAAAGGAGAAAGATCACCCATATTACAAGTCTGACTCATCTTATAGCTAGGTGGTAAATCTAACTCATAAGTATTATTGTTTATTTTTCTAGTGACTTGGAAAGTGACATTCCCTCTAGAGTGGAGCTTGAACTTCCTTTGAGTAGGGAACTTCTCTTTCCTCAAATGGAGCCACACCTAATCATACTCTTTGAAGGTGGCATCTTTCCTTCCTTTATTGGCAAACCTTTGGTATTTCCCCACCTTCCTTTCTATGTTATCATTGACTTGAGAATGCAAGTCTTGGATCATCTTAGCATGTGCTTTCCCATCTTGACAAGTCCATGCTTCATGAGTGGGAAGGGGAAGGAGATCTGAAGGTCTTAGGGGATTGAACCATAGACAACCTTAAAGGGATAATGAGAAGTTGCGGAGTGCACCACCCTATTGTATGAAAACTCTATATGAGGAAGAAAAGATCTTCCTAGTCCTTAGGGTTATGGACTATCATGGACCTCAACATTTGACCGAAAGTCCTATTAATTACCTCGGTTTGGCTACTGATTTAAGGGTGACAAGTGGTAAAAAAGAGCAATTTGGTTCTAAGCTTCCCCCACAATGTCCTCCAAAAATGGCTTAAGAAATTTGTGTCCCTATGACTCACAATGGTCCTAGAGATGCCATGAGGTCATCTTTGAAAACCTATCCACCACCACAAAGATAGAATCTCGACCTTTATTAGACCTTGGAGGCCCTAGTATGAAATCCATAGAAATGTCTCCCTAAGGCAAAAAAGGGATGGGTAAGGGAGTGTAAAGACCATGGGTTTGTGCCTTAGACTTGGCCTTCTTGCATGCTATGGAGTTCTCACAATGTTTCTGAACATGCTTTCTCATGTAAGGCCAAAAGAAATGTTCTTTTCATACTTTTAGAGTCTTTTTGGCCCTAAAATGCCCCATCAAATCTCCTTCATAAGCTTCCCTAATGAGTAAGGATCTTAATAAATCCTTTAGTATGCAAACCTTCTTACCTTTAAAAGGTAATCATTGTGGAGGTAAAAGTATTTGCTTGTCCCTAGGTGGTACTCACTATAAATGGAGAAGTCATCATCTTAAGAGTACAAATCCTTAATGTGATCAAAACTAAGAAATTTAGTTTCAACAAGAAAGAGGATATAGTGATGCTTAGAGAGTGTGTCAACCATAATGTTGGCTTTTTCTTGCTTATATTTGATCACATATGAGAATTGTTCTATGAATTCTACCCACCTAACAAGTATCCTATTTAACTTGCCTTGGCTTTTCAAAATCTTTAACGATTCATGATCATTATGAATCACAAACTCCTTCGAAAGAAGGTGGTGTTGCCAAGTTTGTAAAGTTCTCACAAGATCATAGAGGTTTTTGTCATTGGTGGAGTAGTTGATGTGACTACCCTTGAGCTTCTCATTAATGTAGGCTATAGGGTTCCCTTTTGAAGAAGCACAACCCCAATACCCATATTGGAGGAATCACACTCAACCTCAAATGTCTTGGAGAAGTTGGAAAGGGCTAGAAATGGTGTATTGATCAATTTTTCTTTAAGAGGTGGAAAAGCCTTTACTTGATCATTGCCCCACTTGAAGTGCACATTTTTCTTTACCAGCTCATTTAAGGGGGTGAATATTGTGCTAAAGTTGGGCACAAACCTCCTGTAAAAGCTAGTCAACCCATGGAAAAATCTAAGCTCACTCATATTCTTGGGTGTTGGTCACTCCTTTAAAGCTACCACTTTCTCTTAGTCCACAAGTAACCCTTGCGCATTTATCTTAGCAAGATCACATGACCCATCCCAAAGATGCATTACTATTTATTAGCATACATGGACTCCTTCCTTAGGATCTCTATTGCACTTCTTGAATGATGAACATGCTCTTCTTTAGACAAGCTATAGATAAGGATGTCATCAAAGTAGATCACCACAAACTTGCCTAAGTACTTTCTAAGCACATGATGCATGAGTCTCATGAATGTACTAGGTGTATTGGTCAAAACAAAAGGTATGACTAACCACTCATATAGTCCAAACTTTGTATTGAAGGCGGTTTTCCATTTATCTCCCTCTTTGAGTGTAATTTGATTATACCCACTCTTCAAGTCTATCTTGGAAGATGTCGTGGAACCATGTAACTCATCAAGCAAATCATCTAATCTAGGAATGTGATGCATATACTTTATGGTGATGTTGTTTATAACCCTACAATTTATCCACATCCTCCAACTCATATCCTTTTTAGGGACAACAATAATAGGCATTGCACAAGGGCTTATGCTATGTTGCACCCATCCCTATTCTAACAACTCTCCCACTTGCTTTTGGATCTCCTTAGACTCCTCAGGATTGATCCTATAGGCTGGCCTATTAGGCATAAATGAGCCTTATACAAAGTCAATTTGGTAATCTATGCCTCTTAGAGGTGTAAGCACCTTAGAAGGTTCTTGAAAAACATCTTTGTACTCATCTAAGACCAATGACAGGTCTTGAGGACATCAAGTGGGTGGACTTTGGAAGGATGGAGAAGACCTACTAGGATAAGCTATTAAAAAATATTTTTGGGCAAGGATTACCTTCTTCACTCTAGTGTGGGAGATCATGATGCCTTTCTTCTTGGTCTCATTGCCTTGCCCATGTGCCACTTGAGGTTTTTCTTCCTTTTTCTTGTTGTGCATTTGAACTTGGTCCTTTTTGACTTACTTAGGTGTAAGAGTTAAGGGTTTGATATTTTTGAATTAGAAGTGGAAGGTAAACTTGTTGGAATGGTCATCATGAAAAGTATGGTTGTTAAATTGCATGGCCTTCCTAATAAAATATGTGTATCTTCCATAGGCACAACATGACACAATACCTCATATGTATAGTTTCCTATTGCGAAGTTGATGATGACTTGTTTGGAAACTTTAATTTCACCTTCCTCACTAAGTCATGATAGCTTATATGGATTGACATGAGGGATATTTTTTAAGTCAAGCCTATCTACACCCTTGTGCTAGCCACATTCACACAACTTCCACCATCTATAATGAGGGAACATTGTTTGTTATTAATAAGGCACCTTGTGTGGAAAATATTATCTCTTTGAGAGGAATCAAGCTCTTTAGAAACTTGTCCTAGCATGTACCTTATCACTAACAACTCTCCTTCACTTTGTTTCATCCGATATACATGTTATGTTCAACAAATTTCTCAAATGGTATAAGGATCAACAGTCTTCTAGTTCCACTGCATCTGTTGCTCACACAGGTACATCTTTTGTTGGTCTGACTCGATCTTCTTCTCCTGGTCCTTGGGTTTTTGATTCAGGAGCCACTGATCATATTACTGGTAACAAATCTTTGTTCTCTTCTTTATCCTCTACTAATCCTTTACCTTCTATTACATTGGATGATGGTTCTCGAGTCTCATCTCATGGTGTTGGCACTGTTAAACTTTTCCCTTCTTCAACCATTGATAACGTTCTTTATGTCCTTGGGTCTCCTTTTAACCTGTTGTCCATCAGTCGCCTAACTCGTTCTCTTGATTGTGTTGTTTCTTTTACCAACAATTTTTTCTGTTTACAGGACCGGAGTTCGAAACAGGTGATTGGCACAAGATATGAGTCTCATGGTCTTTATGATCTCCATCCCTCTACACACGTTGGTGCAGTTATGGAGTCTCCCTCTCTTATTCATGCTCAGTTAGGTCATCCAAGCCTTGTAAAGTTACAACAGCTTGTCCCTGCCTTGTCCAAGTTGTCTCGTTTGGACTGTGACTTGTGTCAATTAGGCAAGCATAGTCATACTTCCTTTCCTTGTAGTGTCACACGTGATGCTTCGTCCCCTTTTGCCTTGGTTCACTTTGACATTTGGGGTCCTAGCCGCGTTAGGTCTACTTTAGGTTTTCAATACTTTCTTACTTTCATTGATGATTATTCCAGATGCACTTAGTTATTTTTAATGAAACATCGTCGGAATTATTTCATATCTTTCAATCTTTTTTTAATGAAATTAAAACTCAGTTCGGTGTTTCTATTGGAGTTTTGCGTAGTGATAATGGCCATGAATATCTTTCTCATTCTTTTAAACAATTTATGGCTTCTCACGACATTCTACATCAAACTTCTTGTGCTTATACCCCTAACAAAATGGTGTAGCTGAACGTAAAAATAGACATCTTATGGAAACCACTCACACTCTTTTAATTCATGGCGAGGTTCCTGAACATTTCTGGGGTGATGCCATTCTTACTACCTGTTATCTCATTAATCGTATGCCTTCTTCGGTTTTAAAGAATAACATACCTCATTCCATTTTATTCCCTCATGAACCTTTTCATCCCTTACCTTTAAGAGTTTTCGGGTCTACATGTTTTGTTCATAATTTTAGTCCTGGTCTTGACAAGCTTTCTCCTAGATCATATAAGTGTGTTTTCTTAGGGTTTACAAGATCACAAAGAGGATAGAAATATTTTTCTCCTTTTCTTAACCGTTATTTTGTGTCTGCAGATGTCACCTTTAATGAGTTCTCTTTTTACTTTAAGAGTCATCTTCACCTCTGACTCCATCCAATCCTGACAACTTTTCTAACACCTTTAATGTTCCTATTGTTTGTGACCCTCTTACTGTGTCTTCTTCACCCTCGGTTCCTGCTCCACAGTCAACTCTCCTCCACCACCTCTTCAGGTTTATAGTCGCCGTAACTTATCACAACCACCACCGTGTGATTCCACTCAAGTGCTAACTACTCTGTCTCCTCCAGCTTTGACACTTGAGTCTGACCTTCCTATTGCCCTCCGAAAAGGTATGTGTTCTACCCGTAATCCCTCTCCCCATTATATTGGTTTGAGTTATCATCAATTGTCATTACCTTTTTATACATGTCTTTCCTCTCTTTCTTCTGTGACCATTCCAAAAACTGTCCGTAACGCTTTAGCCCATCCTAGTTGCCGTCAGGCCATGACAGATGAATTAAGTGCTCTTCATAACAGTGGAACTTGGGAACTGGTCCCGTTGTCGTTTGTCTGTTCGTTTATTTATCGCCATGGCTGCTCTTCATCAATGGCCTCTTTATCAACTAGATGTTAAAAATGATTTCCTCAATGGTGATTTGCAAGAAGAAATCTATATGGAGTAACCTCTTGGATTTGTTGCTCAGGGGAGTCTTCTGGGATGGTATGTCATCTTTGTAAATCCCTATATGGCCTAAAACAATCTCCTAGGGTCTGGTTTGGAAAGTTTAACAATGTTGTTCAACAATTTGGTATGACTCAGTGTGAAGCATATCATTCTGTCTTTTATCAACACTCGAGTGCTGGATGTGTTTACTTGATAGTATATGTTGATGACATCGTTCTTACAGGGAGTAACAACCATGGCATCTCTTAGTTGAAACAACATCTTTGTCACCATTTTCAGACCAAAGATCTTGGCAAACTCAGATATTTCTTGAATATTGAGGTGGCACAGTCCAATGATGGTATTGCTATATCTCAAAGAAAGTATGGCATGGATATTCTGGAGGAAACTTGGTTGATGAGTTCAAAGTCTGTTGATACACCCATGGATCCCAATACTAAACTTCTACCAAATTAGGGGGAGCCTATATCTGATCTTGAGCAATATAGAAGATTGGTTGGGAAATTGAATTATCTTACCGTTATTCGTCCTGACATTTCCTTTGCAGTCAGTGTGGTAAGCCAATTTATTAATTCTCCATGTGAAGATCATTGGAATGCAGTCATTCGCATCTTGAAGTATATTAAAAAATCCAATGGAAAAGGATTGTTATATGGTTTTAATAACCATACAAGAGTTGTTTTTATTCAGATGCTGATTCAGCAGGATCTCCTTCTGATAGAAGATCTACATCTAGGTATTGTGTCTCCATTGGTGGTAACTTGATTTCATGGAAAAGTAAGAAACAGAGTGTTGTAGTAAGATCCAGTGTAGAAGCAGAATATAGAGCTATGGCCTCAACTGCCTGTGAACTTGTTTGGCTTAAACAATTGCTTAAAGAGTTACAATTTGGAGATGTTACCCAAATGACACTTGTCATTTCATTCAGGAAAAGATCATGTTTGGAGACATCAAGACTGAGTTTGTTAACTCAAGTGATCAGTTAGCAGATATTTTTACTAAGTCTTTACAGAGGCCTAAAATTGATTATATTTGTATCAAGCTTGGCACATACGATTTGTATGCTCTAGCTTGAGGGGGAATGTTAGATATTGTTTAGATATTGTGTGATATTATTAAGATATTATTAGATATTGTTAATCACAATATCAAACAATATCTTCTATTTACTCTATTTATTTTCAGTTACTCTTTTTAATTGTACCTCTCTCTATTATAAATAGATTACCCTATGTGTGGTTTATACACAAGGGAGATTAATCTCAATCCCTATTTTCTTTATTCTCAACAAAGAGGGAGAAGAATGTTCATTCTCTAGTTCTCCTTTGAGGTTCAAGGTCATGGTTCTCTTAGGACAATTGGAAACTATGTGTCCATATCGTAAGCACTTAAAACCTTTTATAGAACTTGTCCCGGAACATTGAGAAGAGTTAGGAGTATCTTATGAATTCTTAGACATGTTGGACCTAGTAGGTGGGTCTTGGGGACTCTTGGAAGGATTCTTATCATGCTTTCTTTCTTTTCCCTTCCAACTATTAGTGTAGTAGTCATTGTATGAACTACTCCTCTTAGCCTTATTTTTCTTTTTCAATTGAGTTTCAACTTTGATGGTTAATTGTAAAACTTTTTCAAGGGAGGAGTACTCATACAATTCTATCACATATGGTTTTTCTCTCCAAAATCCAGTTACAAACCTGGCTACCTTTTCTTCTTCACTTTCAAATTGAAGTCATACTTTAAGGAGTAGAGACTCCATCATTTTAGCATAGTCATTCACACACGTAGACCCTTGTTGAAGCCTTTGGAGCTTCAAAAAAGTGTCCCTCCTATAGTAGGAGGGGATAAATTTAGTGCATATAACTCTCTTAATTTCCATCCAAGAAGTCACGAGTGTTCATACAAATTTGATGCCATCATGTCGTGGCATAATCCTCAAATTCTAAGACCACTAAATCAATTTGCTTTTGACCCCCTACTAAATGTACATGGAAAATTTGATCAACTTTTTGCTCCCATTCCAAGTAAATGTTGGGACTATTTGTCTCCTTTGAACTTGAGAATCTTGATTGGTGGTGGCCTCCTTGGAGGTGAATTGTGCCTTCTACCTCCTTCATGATAACGCCTCCTTTGCCCTTCTCCTTGGTGGTGGCTTTTCTAGCTCTCTAGCTTCAAGCCTTTGAATGCGTTCTTGGAGGAGTAGCTCAATTTGTCTCTTGTCTTCTCGCATTTGGTTGAAGGATTCCCACCTAGATAACTCGAAATGCTTAATCAACTTCACAAAAGTCGACTCTTGTTGTGTTATTCCACTAAAGCTTCACCACGACAAGTGGAGTAGTTCAAGGGTGACTCTTCTTCATTTTCTTCCACAATGTTGTCATTCAAATTCATGATTTCGTACAAAACTATCAAATCGAAACAAGAAAATATGAAAATGTTTAGAAAATCTTAAAATCGAGACCAAGTTATGTCCAAAATGGTAGCCCCAAAAGTGTTTGATTCTCTCACATAAGCAAGCAAGGTTAGGCTAGCACTCAAGCTCTTCTGAAATAGTGTAAGCTCCTCTAAGCCTTAAAAACTCAAGAATAAGCAACACAAATGGATTGATGTTTCGACAAACACACCAAGGAAGGCAAGAAATGACAACTTCAATGAATAAACTTGTATGACCCTAATAATAAGCAAGAAAAGGACAAAACAAAGAAAGCTAAACTCCAGGGAAAGAAAATTATGTGACAAAACTAGAAATAAGGCTAAATCAAGCAAAGCATGGAAATAAGACTCTATGGAAAGTAATTTGAGCATGAAATCACAAGGACCAAGTAATCATGCATATACCAAAGAAAATTGGAGCCACAAGATGATGGAACTAACTTTCCATACGCATCAACCACTCAAATCAAGCAAGCTAGAATCATAATGCACCAAATTTGTTCAATTTTGAGTTTACTACGAAGCATTTTTGCTCCCGGTTTTTGACATAATGAGTTTGAAATTTTTCTATCCTTTTAGATTCAAGCTTAGCACAAGTTAATGAAGGGTTTATAGATGTATTTTAACACTTAGCTCCTAGTTTTAGGTCAACTAATCAATTCCAAGGCATATACACAAGAACTAGTCATATTGATCATGCAATTTCAAACACTTGGAAAACAAAAAATAGAAAAATTCAATTTAGCATATGACATATGACTTCAAAACAAGGTTAAGCAGATTTAAAGACTATTTTAGCACATGGAAAGAAAATTTTGCCATGGTAACACCGTATATAACTCATGACCAAGAATAAAACAACAACAAAAGACCATGCTTATAGCTTGGCAACACATCAAACATATAGAGGCTAGGTTTTTTTGATACTCTAACCTCAATGCCAAGTGGAAAATTTGTGCAACACTAACTTGTTTCAAGAATGGTCAAGAGATCCACCAAAGAGAAAAACACAAGACAAGTGAAGTTAGCACAATAAAACACCATATATTAGGATAACCTAGGCTCTAGATACCAAATGATATTGACCTATTTTAGAGATTAGTAAATAAGGTGTTTTGGTGATTAAGAAAGCTCTAGGAATACCCCTACTAGACATTAAGATAACCAAGTTATCTAGATGTGAAGGTTCACTTTCAAGTGCTCTAAAGAAGGAGAGGATTCAATTATCCGAGAAAACAAAACAAAAAAACAAGAGTATCATCACTGCCAAATTGAAAGTGCACTAAAAGAAGAAAGATGAAGTAAAGCATGGAAGACATGAAAGGGGAGGCGAAATTTAAAGTGATTACACACCACTAGTATAACACAAAGGCAATCAACCCAATATGAATGTATGTTGTCAGACTTGAGTTGCTACTCAAGATAAGGCTAGTGAAGAAGACACTCCAAGGAGAGCACCTCACAAAGGCAAACTAAGAGACTAACTTTACTTCCAAAAGGTTCAAACCTTTTACAAGTCTTGAAGAACCCTTTAAATAGTTGATGGTGAGGTGACTCTTATAAAAAATACAAAGCATAAGGGTGTTCCTACAAAAAGATAAAGAAGGCTTGTTGAACTAGGTCAAAAGGTGACAACTTTGGTGGGGAGGGTGACCTAGCTTGGTCACCAAGTCTTCTTCAAAAGGTGCGACCTTGACTCCTTTCTAGAAGGACATGGCCCTTACACTTTCCTAATATATGCATGTAATGCTTGTGTACAAGGCCAAGGTTTTCCTCCACTACAAGTAGTGCAATCTTCCTCCTATTTAGCATAAGCTTATCCTACAAAACAAACTAGAAAAGAGTCAACATGTTAACTTAAGTCAAGTCAACTATGGTCAACAAGCAATCAAAGTCAAGTCAACAAAATTCAAGTTAGGGAAAAGTCAACATAAAGCAATAGAAAATAAGAAAAGAGAATAAGGGTTAGAGGCCTCGTCATGCTTCTAGTAACTCTTGAAGGTCCTTCATTACTTCATGGCGAGTCATAAACTTGTCAATTTCTAAATGCAGGGAATTCTTTATCTATGTTCTTCCATTGGATAGAATTTGCATGATGACAAAGTAGTCCATCACATTTCCGTTCATTAACATGCCATCTAAGGTTTTTAACGTTAGTGAGATTTGTATGTTTAAATCTTGGAATTCTTGGTAGATACCAAACTGCCTCCGAAGGAGGGTCGTGCTTTGCGAACTCATCAGTATTCTCATGATCACCATCTTTGACCTTATAACGTGAAAAACCACACTTGGGGCAACTTCTTAACTCTGCAAACTCTTATCTACATAAAATAGAATCACTAAAACAAGAATGAATCTTTTGATATTTCATAACCATTGGACAAAGTATCTTCTTTGCCTCATAACTTTGATCAGGTAGTGTATTATTTCTAGAAGCATTTCCTTCAGCAACTAAAGCAATTTTATGAAGCTTTTATCAGTTCACCAATTCAATGCCTTCAAATTCATGAACCTTAACATTGTTGATAATCGTGTGGAGTTAGTTGAACCAGAATATAACAAAGTATTTGCATTGGTAGACATATTTTCATCACAAATCATGTCCTCTAATGTGTAAGATTCAAAAAAATAGATAATTTTTTGTAAAAAATAGTTTTTCTCTTAAATAATATTTAAATTACTAAATAAGAATGATTACTAAATAATAACATATTATAGGTTGTTAGAGTCTGCTGATATGATTAGTAGGACTTGGGTTAAACTCCCACCTTGGGTTTTTGTTGCATATTTTGGATGATTTTAATTCTGTAATTAGTTATTATGCATATAATGCAGGATTTTGATAAAATAAATTGGTAGTCCTTTTGATTTAAAAAGTTGGCGTTGAAGTTTGGAGCATGGATTCAATACCCATATGCAACCCTAAGTATAATTTGACTGAAAGAAGCTAAATGGTGGTAGGTCCATTTTCCTTTTTGAAGGAATAAAGGTGGGGCCCACGTGATAAATTGCAAAGAGAATGATGGAATAGCCTTTATTGAGGAATAAAGGTAGGGTCCACTTAAAAAATAGCAAAAAGGATGATAGAGGAGGAATGAGAGTAAGGGAGTGTGGGCTTCCTAGATTAGAGAGAATGTTAATGGAAGTTTTTTTAGGGGTTTTCTAGGTGGTATGAAACTTGAAGAGTCTAGGGGCTATTAACTAAATGGGAAATGTAGATTTTAAGAGGGAGATGATGCTGCATTATTTTTGTTTAATAGTACGAGTTAAGTGAATTTAAGGGAATCTTATAAAAATTCTTATAACTTAGGAAGGAAAGAGAATAGTCGTGCAACATCTTTGAGCTGAGAGATAAAACCATGAGTGAGAGTGAAAGAAGAGGGCTACTCTTTTGGAAGGAGAGAGAGAGTAGAACAATGTTGTGGAATAACTCATTTTTTCTTTTCAGTAAAAAGGGGAAGGGGAGCTATTTGGTTTTTAAACTTTTATTGTGAGGTGATGTATGTTATGGAAAGTTAACCAATTTTTTTTTTTGGGTAATGATAATGATTTTAATATTGTTCAGAAATAACTAGGCTTTATAATGGCTTCATTGAGTTTATGATTATGGTGAGATAACGATGGTTATTGTAGTGGGTATATGATAAAAAGAAAAATGCGTGGCGAGGTATCGTTAAAATAAAAGCATAAGAATGTTAGCGTTCTTCAAATGAAATTTTGAGAAAAGTTGGTGACATCCTTGACGAAGTGTTACAAAGTACATTCTTTTCCTCATAATTTTGATTAGATAGTATATTCCTTTCAGGAAGCATTTCCTTCAACAACTAAATCAAATTTGTGAAGCTTTTATGAATCAACCCATTTAATGCCTTCAAATTCTTCAACCTTAACAATATTGATAATCATGTGAATTTAGTTGAACCAGGACATAACAAAGTATCTATATCGGTAGACATATTTTCATACACTGCTTCAGCATTGGACTGTACTCCAACGTCATGGATCATGTCCTCTAATTTATCGCCCATTGTCCAATGAATATACTCATGTGTTTCAGACAAACTTAGCATGTCTAACAATTCACCATGCCACGTCCATGTTGTATAATTCTTCAAAAATCCATCACACAAAAGATGTTCTCTAATTTCGACAACATTCAATCTTCTCTCATTCAAACAATTCACACAAGGACACTTTATCCTTACTCTGTTTTCTACACTAACAAAATTATGTTGAGCGAACTTTATAAACTCTTCCACACTTTTGTCGTAATCATGACTTATATGTACTAGTTTTTTTCGTATTGAAAACTCTAAACCCGTTGATGCCATTCTAACCAATTCATGCTTAGGCGTCTGAGTTATACATCGAGATTTGGTTTGTCTAAACTTGTTCAAGTAATCATTTATGCTTTCATTATTAATCCTTTTCATTATATGTATATATATTTGTCTTATTATAATTGCACCAACTTACCCTGTTGCTTGTGTTAGAAAAATGATTACTCAAATAATACTAATAATAATATAAATATGAAATAATATAATAATAATCATTAAATCAATAATAATACTAAGACATGTATATAACACAATGAATATTAATCAAATATCAACAATTATAATAACAATAATAAATAAAAGATAAAAGGTAAGGAATAGAAATATCCTGGGTTGAGGCACGCATAACGCTATCCTTAGAGAGAAAACGTCCCTACTGCATAGGGCTAAACAAATATATCAATACACAATCATATGTGTTTCTTATCATATGCGTTTCTCTCCCAAGATACAACAACCCGTCAGATCGATTGAGTGCAGCGAAGGATCTCCAAACCTTATGAACACCACTGTCTTAAAGATAATATAGAAAAGAAAAGAAAAACACTTTTTAGAGAACTCTAGTGTTTATTCTCTTTGTTGGTCTGTCTTTTCCCATGAAATGCACCTAGGTGGTATTTATAGGTAGCAAAAGGAGACAAAGGAGTAAATAGTATTAAGAATATAGCCGTTAGCCATAAAAAACATTAACCCATAAATTAAAGGTCTATAAAAACATGAGTAACAGTAAGTTTTTTTATTTTAATTATTTATTTTTTAAATTATAATAAAATATTTCCAACAATCCCCCACATAATTTAAAAATAAAATAAAACAAAATATATTATCTTTCAAAACAAAATATTGTAGTTCAGCGTAAGGAACCTTCCGGGTCTGACCCTTACACCTAGTGCTTATAAACTTTCACCCGAGAAAATGCAGAGACTTGACTGTTTTGAACTACATCCCCTGTGACCGGGTTTTAGTAAATAACACATACAATATCGGTGTTCATTATAGGTTCTAATCAGTGTGTGCACATTACGGCCTTGTGCATGTATCTTGTTTCGTGAGTGTCACTTAAAGACTTGCCCATGTCTCACAATGACGGCCCCACCATCACACTCACTAGGTAAACCCTCAAAGGGTGGTTTGTGACTCACACCCCTACAATAATTGTCATTTGGTTTATTAAGAGGTATTTTATAAAATAAGCATAATAATGCACATACCTCAACCATTGGGTTTATTAAGAGGTATTTTATAAAATAAGCATAATAATGCACACACCTCAACCTAATTATTGTCACAATTTATAGTACACATCGCCATAGGAATGAGACATAAAATTTAATCAAATTATTTGGGGGTACTTTAGTCAACAACAACTTCGTTGTTACCCATTGAACTCCATTCCATGGGATCGCCATTCATGTGGAGATGGGTGTCCATTGTTGCAACTAATTTATGGGCTATAGTCTCATTCTCCTCGACGACTTAAATACTTATTGTTGATGCATCAACCCTTTGATAAGCAGATCTGTAACATTTCTTTCTAACCTGACAAAGTCAAGAGAGATAATATCATGAGTAATTAAGTTTCTAATATATTTTGTCTCTCATTCTCATATGTTTATTTCATTGACATTTTTACTAAAAACTTTAAATATAACAATTTGATTGTCAAGATGCATTGAAAATAGAAATAATTTATGCTTGCATAGTAGATCATGATAGAACAACAACAAATTTTTAACATATTTCCATGATAGGACACCTTCATCCAAGGTTAAAACATAACCATAATCGATAGTTGATATTGTGACCAAAATCAATGTCCAATTTACATTAAAATATCATTCAATCATCTCAAGAAATTGGACATATTGCCATAACTAGAAGAAACACAAATAATATTACACTAGATGACAAAACAGTGAGGTATATATTCATTCACTTTATAATATATAACCAAGATTTTTTTTTTATTAACAAGTATGTTAACCATTGCAAGACACCCCCGCACTTTGAAATATTTTAGATGTGGTTATTTTTTCTTTCATCATTCATAAAAGTTTTATCATAATCTTGTGTTCAAAATATGGTAAGCTGAATATAAAGTTTCACCCTATACAATGTTAGGTAAGCTAGAACTTGAAGCATAACATTTACCATATCAAACAAAAGCATTTTTTTCTTTCACTGCACCATTACATTAACACCATATGAATATGTTACTTAATGAATAATACCATGAATATCACATAAAAACACTCATTTATAAAGATATGTATCATCACTTCTCTAATTAATTAATTTTGCACCTCAAAATTTTATAATTTGAATGGTATCTAACCAAACTTCTCAACAATTATTATAATAATACTTTCAAAATATGTGATAATCAAAGAATAACTACTAAATGTTTTATTACAAGATAAATGTACTTAACTCAAACAAATCATCACAAATATATCATTTACCAACCAAAACACATGTCTAGAAATAATAATCTTATTGCACTTGGGAACCACTTCATAACCTTGTTGAGCACAAGAAAGATTCTAAATTCAGAAACATGAAAAACTCTTTAAAGAAATCTAGAAGACAAGTTTAATTTTTACTTGACTATCCCTTCAATTTTGGATATGAAGATTTCTTCTTTTATTAGCATTCACATGATCTTAAACATGATATCAATTAAAATAATTCATTTTAATTTCATGTCATAAACAATAATTTTGAATTCATAAATTTGACAAAGATTATCTTTATTATCAGTCACTTTTTTTTTCATATAAATATCAAGCTAATTTTTTTTCTCTTTGCAAATGCAAAGTTTAGTTCAAGTGTTTTCCATAACATAATAGTAGTTTTAGTAACACAAATTATTTTATAATTATTTTCATACAAACACTTAAAATATATACATGATATAGAACATCTTTATCAATGGTAAGAATCGACAATATTAAAGCATAAATTAATATAACAACATAAGCATGAGCTATAAACATCAAAAAAAGAAAAAATATTCAATGAGCATGAATTTTATTTATCCATAATTTCATTTATTGTTATCAATAGAAATAGAAACAATTATACACATCAATTTTTAGGCTTAGTTGAAATTGATTTAAATATAACCATAAGAAATACATTAGTTCATAACATGTGTTTTCAATCTTCAGCTTTATATTTCTTTTTTAATTTTAGAGATGAATGCAGATGAGTAATCAAAAAATATAAATAACAAGATAATAGTTTTTCTCTCTAAGAATGTTAGAAAAATGATTACTCAAATAATACTAATAATAATATAAATATGAAATAATATAATAATAATTATTAAATCAATAATAATACTAAGACATGTATATTAAATCAATGAATATAAAACAAGGAGAAAACGCCCCTACTGCACAGGGCTAAACAAATATATCAATACACAATCATATGTGTTTCTTATCATATGCGTTTCTCTCCCAAGATACAACAACCCGTCAGATCGATCGAGTGCAGCGAAGGATCTCCAAACCTTATTAACACCACTGTCTTAAAGATAGTATAGAAAAGAAAAAAAAAACACTTTTTAGAGAACTCTAGTGTTTATTCTCTTTGTTGGTCTGTCTTTTCCCATGTAATGGAGTAAAGACAAAGGAGTAAATAGTATTAAGAATATAGCCGTTAGCCATAAAAAATATTAATCCATAAATTAAAGGTCTATAAAAACATGAGTAACAGTAAGTTTTTTTATTTTAATTATTTATTTTATAAATTAAAATAAAATATTTCCAACAGCTTGTTGTGTTGTGGCTTGTCTACTTGCTACGATAACATGTTATACATGAGCAGAGGATAATGCAGGTGAGAGAGTTATGAAGAAGTAGGACTGATGATAGTCTTTCTTGAGAAAGTAGTTGTTGCTTATGTATTTAATTTTTGTATTATATAGATTATCTTAGTTGATGAAGGATTAAATATATTTTAAAAAAATTAACTTTGATTTTCTCGTGGAGAACTATAAATGCATCTTATATACTTATATTTAATTATGTTTTTTTATCAATTTTATAATGCTTTAAATTAGTAAGGTGGTCTTATTAAATTGGAGTGTTACGGTTTGATTTAGACAAGGAATATTAAGAAATTTGATTTCGAGATGACTTTACTTTTTAAAGAATAAAATAAAGAAGATAATTGTGATAAAAATGAAAAGTGTAAATTTATTATTTATTATCAATGAAGCCAAATGTTTTAAGTAGAGAAGTTTTCAACAAAATTAAACAAAAATAAAAAATTATGATTTTAAGATTTTATTGGATGTCCTTCACATGCATAATTCCAACCGTATCTTGCTCCATAATCTTCCAATATCATATTTATGTTTTTGATTTGTTTTCATTTACCTTCATTCACACATTTTTGTTTTTAATTCCTTTTCAATATCATTCCACAAATATTCTCTTATTCAATCCCACACTTACGAATGTCAAAAAAATCCGCACACGCGGGTATCTGTGGATAAAATTCGCAACGGGTAAGAAATGAATATTGTAAATGGATACCTGCGGGTAACAGATACGAGTATTTTTAATACCCACATGTTAACGGGACAGATACGAACCGGATATAATAGTATTCGTACCCGTGGATACCCTTACTCGCTATACTCTAATTTAAATTAAAAAAAATAAAAAATGATTAAAATATTAACATATTGATTTCGAATGAGTTATTTTTTTTATCAATTAGTTTTAAAAAAAAATTATTTCTTTGTAAACCGTCATTCAACACTATTTAAATGGGTTATTTGGAATTTGTTTAAAATTTATGAATGTTATGTATTGTATTTTATTTGAATTTACAATTAAAATGTGTTGTGAAATATTTACTTTTATTTTTTTGTAAATACTCGCGGGTATCCGCAAATATCCGTGAATATTAAAATATTATGCGGATACCCGCATAACAGATATCCGACAGATATAAGTACGAGTACGAGACGAATATTTATCCAACGGGTAGATACGGGGGAGCTACTACCTTTATCCTACCCGCTCTATTTACATCCCTACCCACACTTGTTCTATAGTCTTCCAACACCATAATTCATTTTTTTTTCTTTTTATTTTCATTTACTTCCATCCAATAATAAAAGTTACCTGTTATATTATCAACAAAATTATGTTATTTAACTAATACAAAATAATACGTGACAATGAGTATAGATAAGGAATGTGATAAAATAAGATAATAGTCGCTTGTTTAATAAAAAGAGTTCAACATTAAATTAAAAAACAATAATTAAAAATACTCAAATTTATAAAAAAAGACTTAAAATTTAATTAAACTTATTTTAAAATTTCTAAAAGTAATAAGTATACAAATACATTAGTGATAACCAATTGTTATACAAATAACATATTTGTAAAAGCTAAATATTATTTTCAACTCATTTGGACAAAAACAAGTATGTAGGAAGATCCTGATAAGATACCAGCATCTAGGCCATTGGTTGGTGGATGGGGACTTTAACACTGACGCACATGAAAAGAGCATAGTAAATGCATATACCTAACTCTTTTGGATTATTGACATTCTTCTAATTTTATAACTTTTAACTAACATTTACAACTTTCACATAATTTTTCTGATGATAAATTATAATTAAAAATTTACTTAAAACTATAGGTGATTTTAAGAACTGATACTGAATAATTATATATAATTTTTTCTTAACAGTCATAACAATTAAAATAGTGTATTTTACTATTATTTTGAAAAATTAAGGAGCACGTGGATTAATTTGCCTTAACCTATATTTTTTGGATTGTAATAACAATTGTATCAGATTTACAACTCTTAAAAAATAAGCTATATAACTTATATTTATTTTTTCTGATGCAAATCATAATTAAAAATTGGAGATTTTAAAACAGACAATGAATAATTTTCTAAATATATTTTTAACTCTCATACTAATTTAAACAGTGTATTGAGCTATTTAGTTTTTTAAAATAATGTTATAGGAGCACATGAAAAGTGGGTAAATCTGCCTTTACCTAATTTTTTTGGATTCAAGTGACATTTATTTGCATCAATTTTACAATTTTTAACAAACCAACAAGTGTTTATAATTTTTTAGTACACTATCTTGTAACCTATTAAATACTAAATTTTGAACAAAAAGGTTTTAAGTATAAGATATATTATTTATAAGATCTCGTATAAAAGGAGATAGGATTTTTGCCATAAATAATCAATTCTTATTTAGAAACTTTCATAATTTTTTAAATAATAGAAAAGTATATTTAAAATTTTCTTTCGTTATAAAAAATTATTTAAGATTTTAAAATGAGGTTTTAGACTAAAAGTATTCTTATTTTGATGAGTAAAATTTAAGATGCACATTAATTTTAATATTTTATATTTATTTAAATAAGAATAAGTATTATCATTTTTTTTGTATTTGATGTGTAATTTGTAATTTAAATTAAAACAATCATAAAAAGTTATAAATTGTAGATTTACACTAAAGAAGAATAGAAAATATATTATAAATTAGTTACGTGTGAACAACTTTTGTAACTTCAATATTGTTTTTACTCTTATATAGAAAATAAACATGTCAAAAAAGAGAAGTTTTTAGATATAACCAAATAAAGTCACAAGATACGTATACAAATCAAAGATATCTCATTATATATTGATTAAATATTTATTTTTACACTAAAAACTCACAAAAAATATAAGTGATTTAAAAAATTGTAAGTTTCTTTTTTTTTCTAACTCATAATAATTCAAATAGCATTGAACTATTATTTTTAAATTTTTGTCAGGAGCACAAGAAAAGCGTGGTACCTAATTTTTTTGGACTCTAACAGCAATTGTTTTGGAGCATGATGAAGCCTGACATTGCACATGCTACACAGAAGAGCTTCCAATCGAGATCTATTGACTATGGGATGCATAGTCTGTGATTATTTTTTTTAATAAGTAAATTTTTATTTTTATTTATCTGTCTAATTTATCTTTTAATAAATAAATAATTATTTTAAAATATTTATTTAAATTTAAATAAACCGGTTATGTTGTTTAAGTTTTTTATATTCTTAAAATTGAGTGTCCTTTATATTTTTAATGTAATAATTATAGTTATATTTTATTTATTATTTAAATAAATACTTACTCTAATATAATTTTTATTAATTGTATAGATGTTATGTGTGAGAATATATATTGATTCATGGGGGCATTGCTAGCCATAAACTTATTAGGTGATTCTATTATTCATCAGCAATGAATGGTGCATAGTAATTTGGATTCTTGCATATTAAGAGTTGGAGCATCTTCATTGTCAGCATGTGTCATTGGTTGAGATTTTTCATATTTTTTTCCTTTTTGCATTTTAGTAGTCTTATAAATAAGATTTTGAGAAATACTAATTTAAATTATAAATAAAATGAATTGGAAAGAGAACATTTTAACTTAATTAAAGATGTGGTTGACATAAATTTACCAGTTTCAATAACAACAACATAACAAAAATAAAATATTATTTATAAAATACAAATGGAATACCTTTTCAATAATTTTGTAACGATTTGTACCGATTTATAAAAATTCAAACTACCTAATGTTATTAAAAGTGATCAAAATATTTTCGTTACGTGTTCATTAATAAATAATTTCAATAACAAAAAATTATTAATCACTATAATATATTAATTTGTAAAATAATAAATCTTTGATAACTAAATTTTAGAAATTCATTTAAAAATTAATTATAATTTTTATTTATTATAATTACTATTTTAATATTTAATAACTTTTTATGTTATATATATTAGTTAATGAATTGATTAAGAATTTTTAATTAGTTAAATTATTTGTCAATGAAGATTTTTTAGTAGTGTTATTAATTAAATTTAACACTATCACATTTAAAATTTTAATATAGTACATATTATTTAAAATGTACAGCATTTAAGTAAGTCATTTAAATTTAACAATAATTTGAAATTTGAATAATAATTAGACAATTACAAAAATACTTTAAAATTAAAATAGTGAGACAAATAATACAACCTGGTCACAAGATACGTGAGCACGTTTAGGTGCAGGGGACAAGTCAATGGGCATTTTTTTGTCTGCTGTGTTTTTATTCTGGGTTATAATATGATGAGAATTTTTGTTTTCAATACTAAATATTTCTTTAAATTACATATTTAATAAATTATAATTATTTTATCTAGGTTTCCACTAAAAAGGTGATTTTATTTCATTTTTATTTTATGTTGACTATTTTAGTTGATACTTAAAATATTTATTGTAGCGATATTTATGTTTTTTTATCATATGGTTATAATGGTTATAATGCATGCAATTCTTGAACACTGTTAACTTTTCGATACATATTTTAATTTGATAGACAAGTGAGCTAGCAGTAAAATTGATATAACTAATATAATAAGTCAAATAGAAATGTTTAATTTATTAAGTATTTAGGTATTTGAAAAAAGAATATTTAATATCCAAGTCGTACTATTTTTCTGATTTGGTTGAAGGTAACAATAAATTATGATTTGTTTGGTTTGATGGAGAAAACATTGAACAGAATTAGAGAATATATATATATATATATATATATATATATATATATATATATATATATATAAAATTTGTGAGTTTTTTTGTTTTTTTAGTTTTCTCCCCAAAAGCAACACAACATAATTGTGACAGCGAAAGGTTGGCAGCTAGAATGCCGCTTGTGGCAGGTGAAGTTGTGGCTGTGGTTTAAGTTCAATTAACAACAGCAAGTTCCAATGATTTCTAGGTGTTCGTTCCATAGGGACGAGCATTATAGGGTTAAGGGGATTTAATTATATAATAATAAGACGGTATTCGAAAAAAATTATTAAAGTAGCTAATGATATTATATTTAAAATGATTTATAAAATTAAATATTTATATTTATATTAAAATTTAATAATAAATATAGTTAATAATGTTAATAATTTGTTTTTGAAATGGTTTTAATTTTTTTTTAAATTGGAACTCGATTGACACTTTTTTAAAAGTGGATAGCAAACTGACATATATGAACGAAAGTGAGTCTGATTCAACTAATTAAACCTTTAAGTTTTATACATTTTATTTGTGTTAATAAGATAAAGTTGAAAGTTAATTTATATGATTATTTAAGTTATTGACTTATTTTAGATCAATATTCTTTCATAAAATATTTTTTGTGATGAAAGATCCAACCCTAAATCAGATATTTGCAAAAAAGATTAATGAGACATTAAGAAGAAAAAGGAGACTAGGGATGGAGGAAGAGTGGTTAAAGAGGGGCATAGGATGGAGAGGAAAGACAAAACACTTTGAATGCTATAGCTGATCAGACTCCAATTTTTTTAGCTAGAAAATTTTGGCATCCACCGAGGGATAGGTAAAACTAGTACTGTGTCACAATTTTTGAGAGAAAAGAAAAAGAAAAAAGAAGTAAAAGATGCCTGAAGCATTAGATCCTCTTCCTCCCTCGGTGGAGCCATTGATGGAGATGATTGTCGATTTAAAGAGACAAAATGAGGAAGTCCGACTGAGGGGTGAAAGCATGCAACTTCGATGAGTATTTAGTAGAGAGGAAACCAGGGAACATGGTCGAATTAAGAGCAAGAGCAAGATCACATATTGAAGCAAATGAGGTTATGGAAAAGTAAAAGGAGGATGAAAGGATGGGGGGTTGAACCTGATTTGATCTCAATTAGGGTGGGTTTAGGGTGGCAACCCTAGAGAAGGCCTGACATGCAACCTATTATGAGAAAGCCAATAAAGTGTGGAAGAGAGAAGGGGTGAAAGACATAAACATGTCAGGGAGGGACATGGTGAAACTTGTTTATGTAGCAAAACTTTTGAGGTTCCCCAAGAAGACCAAGGTCCAATTGGGACTAGAAAGGGATATGTGGTGCCATTTTCACAGAAAAGATGGTCATGGCAAAGATAAATGTTACACCTTAAGAAAGCAACTAGAACAACTGATCATGGAAGGATTATTGGAGGCATTCTTTAAACGGGAATAGTTCGACAATCGCCAATAAACAATTGTTGATCATAGGGTAGGGAATAAAGGAAGAACTGAACATGAGGTGGCAACACAAGGAGACCTTAACACCATTGCAACGAGATTCGCTAGAGGAGGACCCAACAACAATGAAAGGAAGAAATATATGCATGCAATTTTGACATTGGTAGCTAGGCCTAGACGAATGTCACCTCTTATCACATTCTTTGATGACGATTTAGCAGATGTCGCCCCCACGATGATGATCTGGTAGTCATCTCCCTCATTATGTGTACCCGATGGATGCATCGAATATAAGTGGACCAAGGGAGTTCAACGAGCGTCATGTTTTGGGCTACCTTCATAGGGCTTAGTATTGCCATGGATAAACTAGAACCATTTGATTTGGGGTTCTGATTGGTTTTTTAGATGAACATTTAATGGTCTAGGGGTATATAGAACTAAGGACCACGTTTGGGGAAGGGGACACGACAAGGACGTTAATGGTTAGATATATGGTTGTCCAAGCACCATCATCTTACCATTTCTTGTTAGGACGACCAACTCTAAACAAGTTGAGGGTTGTGGTGTCAACTGTTCATCTTAAAGTAAAATATTAACAGAAAGAGGCAAGGTAGGATTGATAAAGGTGAATCAGAAGACAACACGCAAATTTTACGAGGAAGTATGAAAATAGGTGAGGTTGGTTGGCAGAGGAGAAGCCATCAGTTGTGAACAATTTATAAATGGAATGGACGTAAGGATTGTCTTGGAAGAACAACGACCCCAATCGGTTAATGACACGGTAAAATTAGAGATCAGATAGGGAAAGTTTGTCAGAATAAGAGCATGCTTGGAAAAAGAAGAGCAAACTTTGTTAGTGGAATGCATCCATAAAAAATAAGAGGGCATTTACATGGTCGATTACTAACATGAGGGGAATACCCCAAGACATAATCTATCATAGACATGCAATCGATGTGAAAATGAAACCAGTCGTCCAAAAGCATAAGAGGTTTAGGGAGGACAAGCGTCAGACCATTTTTCAGGAAGTGGCCAAATTGGAGGGAGTTGGTCACGTTAGGGAGATCCAATATCCCGAGTGGCTCGAAAAAGTGGTAATGGTTAAAAGAACAATGGTAAGTAGAGGATTTGTGTTGAATTCACTAACCTAAATAAGGCATGCCTTAATTGTCAATATCCTTTACGTAATGGGTTAAATATGTTTTTGGTCCCTTAACTTTCAATGAATTTCGGAATTAGTCGATTTCAATACTTTGGACCAATTTAGTCCTTCATCTTTCGAAATACGTGGATTTAGTCATTTTAATCAAATTTTGTTAAGTTTATTTGACATTTAAAGCACATTTCATAATAGTATTTAACTTAACATTAAAGCAAAAAATGTGCTAAACAGTATAAACAACTCAAATACAATCCTCAAATGCGTATGAAACATCAAATAAACCTAACAAAATTTGATTAAAAGGACTAAATTCACGTATTTCGAAAGATGAATGACTAAATTGGTTCAAAGTTTCGAAATGGACTAATTCCAAAATTCACTAAATGTTAAGGGATCAAAAACATATTTAACCCTTACCTTATCTAATATAGATTCTTTAGTGGATAGAGTTTCTAGAAATGCCCCATTGAGCTTCATGGATGCGTACTCCAGATATAATATAATACATATGCAACCATCAGATGAGGAGAAAACGACATTCATAGTCGATGCTAACAAAATTTGTTTTTAGGTGATGTCGTTTGGACTAAAGAGTGCATGTGTTATGTATCAACGGTTGATGGATTACATCTTCAAAGAGATGTTGGGATGGAACTTGGAAGCTTATGTGGAGGATATGGTTGTTAAGTCAATTATGGTGGAAGAGCATGTCACCGACCTTGCAGATTTCTTTGCAACGATGAATGAATATGGTTTGAAATTAAACACGGAGAAATGTGTTTTTTGGGCTAAAGACAAGACATTTCTTAGGTTTAATGCTAACAGAGAGAGGGATAGAAGCAAACCTAGAAAAATGTTCGGTGATTCTGTAGATGAGAAGTCTGAGTTGTTTCAAGGAGGTTCAATAGTTGACAGGTAGTATTGCTGCAATGTCCAGGTTTCTACTAGTAGCTGGTGATAAGGGATTTTCTTATTATCAGTGTTTAAAAAAGAACCATAGGTTTGTCTAGTCTGATGAATGTGAGGAAGCCTTCCGGAAGTTAAAGGAGGAGCTAGCCCACCCCCAATCTTGTGACAACCATGCAAAAAATCTTTGTTGCTAGTTTTTCTATATGTTCCCGACAAAGTTGTGAGTTCAGTCTTAGTGCAAGAATTCCAAGGCAATCAAAAGCCCATTTATTTTGTCAGTAAAATGCTACAAGCAGTACTTATACAATACTAGAAGTTGGAGCACACAACACTAGCTATAGTTTTTACAACTCGGAGGTTGAGGTATTATTTTCAAAATTGTAAAGTTGTTATCAAGAATAATGTACTTATTCAACGAATGTTCAAAAAGATGGACCTAGGAGGCAGGAGGATGGAATAGGATATGGAGCTGTCTGAATAAAATTTACACTACGAATCCAGAGGATTTGTCAGAGCACAAGTTTTGGCAAACTTTGTAGTTGAACTTATGCCCCCACCAGATGAGGACTGTTGAAAGGGGGAGCTACTTCAACTCATATGAAGATGGTTTTGATGATGTCCAAGTCCACACATCATGTGAATTACTAGTTTAGAATTAGTCCTGTTTTGTTAGATTGTACATTAGTGTGTTAGAGCAAAAATATCATATGTAAAATAAGCTTGCATTAAGTTGTATTAACCATCAAACTCTTGCATGTGCATTCATAAATCGATTAGATACTTAACTAATAGATTAGCTGAGGGTACTACACTAAGGTAGTGAAAACACACTCACGATAATTTATTAGGTAAATTCCTAATCCATTAATGACTGTAGAGAACTTTGTATAAAACCAGTTTCTGAAATCAGTTTCAAGGGTGAGAAAAATTACAGAATTCCTGAGAAACATTCTGAGAAACTGCCCTATGAGATTTACAGAGTTCTAAGCATTCTTGAGAGATCATTCAAGAAGATTAATGGTGGATTCAACCTTGATGGGTCAAGCTTGGATTTAGGAGTCAAGTGACAAATCTGCACAACTACTGGGTGTATTCGTTTCTTGATTCTTTCTTATTGTATTTCTGCTCATTGTTGATTCATTATGTAAAGTGAAGGTCAAGGTGCAATTGTGTGGATGCATTCCTCCTAGGGGGAGTTCCTTATTTGTAGATCAAGCTCCTTAGTCTTTAGGGTCTTGAATTATATAGATACTCTTGTAATTCTTGGATCTCTATTGAATTAGTGGAATCCTCCTAAGTGGGTTTACTTAAGAGAAGACTGGACGTAGATTCATCTTGAATCGAAACAATATAAACTGTTGTTTTCTTGTTTTCTCTCTTCTTTTACATCTTTCTTGATTGCTTTACACAGTCCATTAACACAGAACTGTAAAATTGGTTAATTGGGTCATAAGGGTTAAAGAAACTTTCAAGATTCAATTTAACTAAGTGAAAGACTCAATAACCAATTCAGATCTCCTTCTTGGTTAAGATATTTTAGACAGATCTGATTTAACAATTGGCACCAGAGCTGGTTAATCGCACGATAATCGATTAGAAAGATCTTGATATGTCTAATACATCTCAAACCTTTGCTGAAGGGGCATCCATTAACTGTAAGGCCCAGTTCTTCTGCCCCAATATTTTAAGGGCTGCCTTACGACTGTTGGGCCTAAAGGCTAGCCTAAAAGATAAATCACTTCCAGTTTGCCCTAACCCACACTTTTCACTCTTGTAGAAGAATCAACTACCAACTTTCTTTTCCCTCACAGAACGCTCTGCTAGGGTTTGCCCTAAGTTCACTTTGAGCTAACTCAAACCCAGTTCCTACTCCGCCTCTCTAGTTCATTCCTAGAGCTGTAGTGCTCGCTGTCGTGCCGTCGAGGTCTCCGCTAACCCTTTTTCCAGGTACGGGAAGTTAGGGTTTTCTGCAAAATCGTTGGTAGCATGGTTGTTTGTGCATGACTCAAATGATTTAATATTCTGTATGTTTTTCTGAGTTTGGGAAGTGTACTGTTGCTTTGCTTGGCCTGGTTTCGTCTGTTATGCGAGTGAACAGTGGGCGGGGACTGACAATCTCGCCCAGGCAAGCTTGCCTCACCCAGGCGAGATGAGCGGGGGCTCGCCCAGGCATTCTCGTGCGAGGGGTCGCCCAGGCGACCAGCTCAATTTGAGTGAGCGAGCATCTCGCCCAGGCGAGGAGGGTCTCACCTAAGAGAGACCATGCATAGGCCACTGTTCTAGGATTTTGTGCTCTTGCCTAGGCGAAGAGAGCTCGCCTGAGCGAGAGACTCCTCTGCTTGAGCGAGGAGTTGGGCGAGAGTGCGGTCCAGTTGGCATTTCTTTTCCGTTCTCGGATGTTTGGCTTGTGATTAATTGGATTACTGTATGATGGCATGATGGGATTGAGTATATATGATGAGGGGAGGGTTACATGTGATGAATGGTGAGTTTGGCATGAACTTATGTAGAATTTACATGAGGGTTTGGATACGTATGTGGTCACAAAACTGACATGAACTACGACGAACATTGATGATTGGTAATTCAGTGGCATGATATTGATATGAGGGGAGACGTTTTCTCATGATTGGTAACACGAGTTGGTATGGGTTTGACATATGATATATGAGGGTTGTTTATAGATGCTGGTATGAATTTCCTATGCATGGTGTATATGTTTATTTCTTGGCTGATTATATATGTTGGTAAGTGGTCAGTACGTAATCCTTTGGAGTCTCTAGGTGAGGCTTCAGGGTCGTGCTTCAGTAGTCGGGACGTAATTCCATTGCCCCAGTTAGTGGGTGTCTATGGTGGTGCCCCATCTGTATGGTCTGGTAAGGATTCAAGGTAAGGTTGCATCCTGACACTCTAAGGGGTCAGTTAGTCTCATTTAGAGCGGACTAACTCCTGTGGTGAGAGTAGCAGGAGGCCTGTAATTCATTAAGGGCTAACTTTGTGGTGAGGAAATTGATTCATTGTAACACTTGTAACACATAGCTCGGGGGTGAGCAGCTCGAGGGTGAGCAGAGGTATCCACCACAAGTGCGAGCATCTGCTGAGTCCGACCAAATTGTATGTATCCGGATGAGTCGAGTCGTGTCTTAGTGTATTGGTTGATAAGTCATAACATGCTTGGTTGATATGTGTGTATGGTATGGTGAATATATATTTGATCATATGGATGTAATCTTTTGTGCTCTAGCTTACCCTACTTTATTTATTGTGTGTTCTGCTGTGTGTGCTATCTTTTGCAATGATCATCAACTTGTTGGTGTGAGCAGATGCGAGGAACACCCGTGGGCAACAGGGAGGTGATGGTTCCGCCGCATAGTCCGCGTGGACTGAACTTTAGTTCTTTTGGGCATTTCTTTAGGGCTATGGCCCATGTACTTGTTTGTTCTTGGATTATATGCTTTTAGTAAAACTGTTATCCTGTTTTCCGTTGGCATTGTGGAGTGCCTAGTTTTGTAGGGGTGGTGTTAAGAACCCCAGGACTACGCTGTTGTACTATTCTTGTGTAGCGTTTCTTTTAATTACGCTTTCTAATTAAATGGGACGTTACATTAACAGGCCCCCCTCTATTTGCTGGTGAAAACTACCCTTTTTGGAAAATTAGAATGAAATTTTTCTTGAATCAGTGGACAAAGGGGTATGGGATGCTATGGTGAATGGACCTTTTAAACCAATTAAAATAGTGGAAGGAGAAGCTATCCCCAAAGAATTCTCACAGTGGACCCCTGATGAGAATAAAAGGGCACACTATGATGTTAGAGCCAAAAATATTATATCCTCTACACTAACTTTGGATGAATTTTACAGGGTATTTGTGTGTGAATCAACCAAAGAGATGTGGGATGTTTTGGAGATCACCCATGAGGGCACGAATGAGGTAAAAAGAGCAAGGAAGAACACTCTCATTCAGAAGTATGAGATGTTCAGAATGAAGGCTGGGGAAAGCATATGTGATGTATATAAGAGATTTACACATATAGTAAATCACCTCATAGCTCTTGGCAAGACCTTTGACAAAGAAGAACTAAATATCAAAATCTTGAAGAGCTTAAACAGGACATAGCAGCCCAAAGTCACTACAATTTCAGAATCCAAAGACCTCACTAGCATGAACATAGCTACACTTTTTGGGAAGCTAAGAGAACACAAATTAGAGTTTGGAAGACTCAAGGAAGAAGAGGATGGAGAAAAGAGGCACACAATAGCCTTGAAGAGTGCTGTAAAATCTGCAGCAAAACTGAAGAAAGCAGATTCTGTAGATGACTCTAATGATGGAAACTCTGATAGTGAAGCCTTGAGTTTAATGGTGAAAAAGTTCTCCAAATTCTTGAAGTTTAAAAATAAAACTAACAACAGCTATGCAGGAAACAAGAAGCAGTCTAGAAAACAGGAATGTTCTGACACTCAAACTTGTTATGAGTGTGGCAAGACAGGACACATCAAGGCACACTGCCCTGTGCTGAAGATGAAGCAGAAACTGGAAGAAAAAAATGAGGCAGAAAAGCACATGAAGAAAAAGAAAGCATACATTGCCTGGGAAGAAAATGATTCCAGCACATCTAGTGAATCTGATGATAGCACTGAGGAAGAGAACAATCTGTGTCTGATGGCTGGAATAAGATCATCCAAAAGCAGCGTGAGTAGTTTCAAATTTGAACATGAAGAAAATAATTACTATGAAATTCTTGATGCTTTTAATGAATTGCATAAGGAAGCTACGAAATTGCAAAAGTCAAATAGTAAGCGTAGAGGAGAAATTAAATGGCTTGAAGGTAGAGTAAAACAGTTAGAAGAGGAAAATGAAAATCTAATAAATTGCTTGGAGAAACTAGAAAAATCTGAAAAGTATCCTAGATCCAGATGTGAACACTGCCCAGGACAACTAGAAAAGATAAAGTATTTGATGAAAACCCTCTCAAAATTCACCCTGGGAAGATCAAACCTAGATGCTGTACTAGGATCTCAAAGGATTGTGCTTAATAAAGAGAGAATTGGTTACAGTGGCGAATCTAATTGATTAAGCCCAAAAAATTTCCTTAACATCAGTAAACCATCCTCTATCATCTGCACCTACTGTTGTGAACCTGGCCATCTTTCAAATTCTTGCTACTTTAAAAACAATGGGGTTCCTAAAGGGAAATTTAAATGGGTACCCAAAGACACTGCAAAACAATCTAACATAAAAGGACCCAAGTTTACCTGGGTACCTGCTTCATCAAAATAATCTCTTTTGCAGGAACATGCTGAAGCTAAGCAGTCAATGTGGTATCTAGATAGCGACTGTTCAAGACACATGACAGGTGATAGCAAAAAATGCAGCAAAATCTCTCACAAGGTAAGTGGACATGTTACATATGGTGACAATAACAAAGATAAGATTTTGGGCACAGGTAAAGTAAGGTCCTCATCTGGTGTTGAGATTGAGGATGTATTGCTAGTTGATGGACTTAGGCACAACCTTCTTAGTATTAGCCAATTGTGTGATAAGAACCTAAAAGTAACCTTTGAAGCTAATAACTGTTTAATCTGTCATGCTTCCACAAATGAACTGGTGTTTGTTGGAAAAAGGATTCAGAACATATACATGGTAGATTTTGAAAGCACTTCATTTGATTCTATTGCTTGTCTATTTGCTAAAAATGATGAACCTTGGATTTGGCACAAAAGACTTGCACACATACACATGGGGCACCTAAATAAGCTCGTGTCAAAGCATTTAGTTACTGGTTTGCCTAACATAAAATTTAAACTAGACAAATTGTGTGATGCATGCCAAAAAGGTAAACAAGTAAAGACATCTTTCAAGTCAAAGCAACATATTTCCACTTCTAATCCATTATAACTGATACATATGGATCTGTTTGGGCCATATAGGACCAAAAGCTTAGGTGGAAATTACTTTGCACTTGTACTTGATGACTATTCTCGTTTTACCTGGACCTTCTTTATTTCATCTAAAAGTGACACCTTCCAATTCTTTAGAAAATTTGCCAAAATTGTTCAAAATGAGAAAGATTTGAAAATCAAGTCTATTAGAAGTGACCATGGGGGTGAGTTTCAAAATGAATCTTTTGAAAAGTTTTGTGAACATCACGACATCTATCATAATTTCTCAGCCCCTAGAACACCACAGCAAAATGGTGTATTAGAAAGAAAAAATCGATCTTTAGAAGAGTTGGTAAGAACAATGCTCAATGACAACTCTTTGCCAAAATACTTTTGGGCCGATGCTGTAAGCACAACTTGCTATGTGCTGAATATAGTCTTAATTAGACCTATTTTGAAACTCACACCATATGAAATCTTCAAAGGTAGAAAACCAAATGTGTCTTATTTTAAAGCCTTTGGTTGCAAGTGTTTCATACTAAATAATGGTAAATCCAATCTTGGCAAGTTTGATTCAAAAGTTGATGAAGGCATCTTCTTAGGTTATTCCTTGACTAGTAAAGCTTATCGAGTCTATAATAAATGAACATTAACCATAGAGGAATCCATTCATGTTGCATTTGATGAATTTATTGAAAGTCAAACTAACTCCTTTAGTCCAAGAAATAGTGCAGATTTAATTGGAACAAGTGCATATCTGACACAACCTGAATCTAAAACAATAACAAATCACTCATCTGGTGCAGCTGCAACCTCATCTTCTATAGCAGAGCTGCCTACTGACTGGACTGTTCCTAAAAATATGTCTCTTGACAACATTATAGGAGATATCTCTAAAGGTGTTTCCATTCAAAGTCAGCTGAGCCAATTATGCTTGAACGTGGCTTTTGTATCTCAACTTGAGCCAAAATTAGTGAGTGATGCTATCAAGGATGACCATTGGTTTCTAGCGATGCAGGAAGAGCTGGATCAGTTCAAGAGAAATGATTTTAAACAAGCACCTCGATCATGGTATGAAAGACTAAGTGAATTCTTGATGCAAAATGGTTTTCGCAGGGGTAAAGTAGACTCTACTCTCTTCATCAAGGAAGCTAAAAATGATCTACTATTTGTTCAAATCTATGTGGATGACATCATCTTTGGCTCCACTAACACTCCTATGTCAAGAATTCTCTAAGAGTATGCAAGATGAGTTTGAAATGTCCATGATGGGGGAGCTGCACTTCTTTCTTGGTCGCCAAATCAAACAGGGAAAGCATGGTCTCTTCATTCATCAATCTAAGTACTACACTGAACTGCTGAAAAAGTTTAACACGGAAACCGACAAGGAATCCTCAACTCCTATGGCTACAAACTGTTATCTAGATACCAATGAGGCAGGCTCTGCAGTTGACCAAACTAAATATTGAGGAATGATCGGATCACTACTCTATGCACATCGTGTGTGTGTGTGTGCTAGATTTCAGTCCTGCCCTAAATAGTCTCATTTAAGTGTTGTCAAACGCATCCTTAAATATCTAAAAGGCACTAGAAACCTAGGTCTGTGGTATCCTCATGGTTCCACTATATCTCTAGTAGGATATAGTGATTCGGACTTTGGGGGCTATAAAACTGATAGGAAGAGCACCAGTGGAACCTGCCATCTCTTAGGCTGCTCCCTAATCTCATGGCACTCCAAGAAGCAAGCCTGCGTTGCTCTTTCCACTACTGAGGCAGAATATAGCTGCTGGCAGCTGCTCTGTCCAGTCCATCTAGATTAAAAATCAACTTTAGGACTATGGCATCTACCTTAATCACATTCCTCTGAAATGTGACAATACAAGTTGCATAAATCTCACTTAAAATCCTGTTCTACACTCTAAGACCAAGCACATTGAGATCCGACACCATTTTATTAGAGATCATGTGTCAAAGGGAGACTACAAAGTTGAGTACATTGACACACAAAATCAACTAGCGGATATCTTTACAAAACCCCTCGCCAGAGAAAGGTTTTACACTCTTAGAAATGAGTTGGGTATTCTAGACATCACTTGCTCTCATTGAGCGTACTTTGCAAACTTCTATTCTGTTTTAATTTCCCTTTATTGCTTTGTTTTGTTTGCTTTTCTTGCCAATTACTTACTATGTATGCTGTTATGTTTCGTTTCCAGTGACAGGCATCTTGCATATATAACTAGCATTAATTTGTACATATCTGGTTCATTTTGTCTTTGCATATGCCGATGTGCATTTTGTGAGCAGTTTGCGTAGTTTCTAGCCTAATTCTGGTCTTAATCCATTATCGTGCCCCATTCAGTGAGGTTTCTCACCATTTAATTGTATCCTAATTCCTAAAGAGGACCTCGCTAATCCATTAGGTTAGTACCTCCTTGCACCTAATGTTTTCCTTACTTCCTGCACCCAGGCCCCCTGTCTTGACCAAACCCTCCCAAACCCTAGGTTTCCACCTTTCCCCTTTCCATCTCTACTCCCTTCTTCGTTAGCACCTCTCACCCCTTTGTCATGGCATCCTCTTCCTCCTCTCGAAAATGCATTAAGTGGGTTGCAACCAAACAACGCGATCCTGATATTGATGGCTGGATCAGTGACCTCGAAGCCCAGGACAACTTTGGCCGCTCATTTCGTAACCGCAAAATCATCAATCACAAGCACGTCGAACTTCCCTTCTTCCACACTCATGGATTTGCCTTTCCTGATCTTCTTTCCTTACAGAACTTGGAGACCTTTGTTCAACTCAAGGGTAATGTCTACCCCGATCTGGTTAGGGTTTTCTACGCGAACTTAGAGTGTGAAAAGGGTCTTCTTACTCCGCGAGTCAAAGGGGGTCAATATAGTTTTAACCCCAGAAATTTGGACTTCTATTGCTGGTTTCCAGATAGTTTGTATTCTGACACATCGAGGGTTTCCTGGGGCAAATCGCTTGGACATCTACCAATCCTTTTTAAGGGATCCCACTACCAAATGCGACTACAGTATCTTTCGGGCCGGCAGGATGAAGAAGGATGAAAGGGTGCTCGCGTTCATCATCTCTTGGATTCTGGTTCCACGCAACGGTAATCATGCTTAACTCACAATTGAGGATGTCTTCCTCATCCATGCCTTCAAATCCAACATTCTCATCGATTGGTATGAGGTCGTCATTGATACGATGCAAAAAGCTATTAAGCTACCCAACTACCCCCTGCCATATGTTGTGTTCTTGTGCAAAGTCTTTGAACATTATAAGGTTGATTTCTTTGGAGAAGCTTCTTATACTCGGAATCATACCAGTCTGATTGGTGCAAATGCTCTTCGTCACATGGGAATGGCGTTTCGGGGCAATATCTGGTGCTTCAAGGATGAACCTGATGCAAAACCAGCTGATAATGCCGAACCCTCTTCCGCTGCCTCCCAAACTCTATATAAGCAAGAAATGTTGCGCATGGTCACTACGCTTCTCGATCATCATCACACCTGGATGTCCAAGCTGGATTCTATTGAGCATCAACTCTCCTCTATTCAAGTACAACTTGCCTTGGTCAATACTGGTCATGACCCTTCCAATCCAGAAGCTATTGTGGACTCTGTAGAAGGAAGTGAGAGCGAGCAGTTTGAAGATGCCACTAATGATGAATAAATCCATCTGCTCCCTAAACACACCCGCTTTTGTCTAACCACCCTTTAGGCTAACATTTCGTGCCTTTTAGAATTAGACTTCCTTTAGCCTTTAGTGAGGAGGTGTGTGTTCATTTTGGTTATCCTCACATAGTTCCTTTAGATAGGGTATCCTTCCTTTTGGTCTGTACTGAATATGCATTTTGTTTAGCTCTTTTACTGTGAATACTTGTTGAATGATTATGCTATTCACCCTATGCTATTGATTTTCATATGCTATCACTTTTTATGCCAATTTGTTGTGTTCTGCTGTCTTGACCACACCCTTGTTTTTTTTGCTAATGTCCAAAGGGGGAGAAAGCTATTTTTTTTCTGTATTGCAGCACACATAATGCTGCTATGTTACAGGACATATTTTGTCCATCATAAAAAAGGGGGAGATTGTTGAAAGAGGGAGCTACTTTAACTCATATGAAGATGATTTTGATGATGTCCAAGTCCACACATCATGTGAATTACTAGTTTAGAATTAGTCCTATTTTGTTAGATTGTGCATTAGGGTGATAGAGCAAAAATATCATATGTAAAACAAGCTTGCATTAAGTTGTATTAACCTTCAAACTCTTGCATGTGCATTCATAAATCGATTAGCTACTTAACTAATAAATTAGCTGAGGATACTGCACTAAGGCAGTGAAAACACACTCACGATAATCTATTAGGTAAATTTCTAATCCATTAATGACTGTAGAGAACTCTGTATAAAACTAGTTTCTGAAATTAGTTTTAAGGGTGAGAAAAATTACAGAGTTCCTGAGAAACATTATGAGAAACTGCCCTATGAGATTTACAAAGTTCCTAAACATTCTTGAGAGATCATTGAAGTAAAGATTCAAGAAGATTGATGGTGGATTCAAGCTTGATGGTTCAAGCTTGGATCTAGGAGTCAATTGACAAATATGCATAACTACTAGGTGTATTCGTTTCTTAATTCTTTCTTATTGTATTTCTGCTCCTTGTTGATTCATTGTGTAAAGTGAAGGTCTAAGTGCTATTGTGTGGATGCATTGCTCCTAGGGGGAGTTCTTGATTTGTAAATCAAGCTCCTTAGTCTTTAGGGTCTTGAATTATATAGATGCTGCTGTAATTCTTGGATCTCTATTGAATTAGTGGAATCCTCCTAAGTGAGTTTACTTAGGAGAAGACTGGACGTATATTCATCTTGAATCGAACTAGTATAAACTGTTATGTTCTTGGTTTCTCTCTTCTTTTACATCTTTCTTGATTGCTGTACACAGTCCATTAACACAGAATTGTAAAATTGGTTAATTGGGTCATAAGGGTTAAAGAAACTTTCAAGATTCAATTTAACTAAGTGAAAGACTCAATAACTAATTCAGATCTCCTTCTTGGTTAAGATATTTTAGACATATCTGATATAACAAGGACTTCTCAGGGATGTCTGAATGTATACTGTTAGTTGACGTCACATCCAATATTAAAGGAAGTGGTTATTGATTGGCCCACGAAGGGTCCAACTTTTGCAGCAAGTATATTGGGTCAATTGTAGTGCAACAAGGTCATATCCATAAGGAGGAAGTGATAACTAGATCAACAGTCTATAGTTTGAGGTGATGCTGATTATGACGTTAAGATTAAACTTAGCCTCTTAACTTCAACTGTATTGTCCTATAATTATATATATATATATATATATATATATATATGCTATTTTCTTTATCTTATTGTTCATGGAAGTACGCTCAGTGTAGAACTAACCACATCTTTATGTGTTAGAACTTAAGGGTGTAAGGGGCAGGATTTCCCAATTGAGGTGGAGGAACCCTTGCTTTGAGAACAATAATTTTTACACTAACTAAGCCCGCATATCCATGTCTGGTATATGCCAAGGGTCAGGATACTTGATTGGATCTAAACACTAGACCAGATGTCTCTGCATCTAATGCCGATGAGGTGCGATAATTGGCCAAATCACCATGAAGTGAAATACCAACCAAGTAACGAACATGTATGATGAAGGCTTGATCCCTACCAAGGATGATGGCCCATGGCACATGCTTAGAAGAAACACTACTACAAATATTAACTATAATAACAATTAAAAAATGTTGCTAAAACCTAAAAAAATGTTACCATTTGCAAAGGTAACATTTATACACATGTTATCTATACTGTATGTTACCAAAAGGTTTTAGCAACATTTTTAAGTATTATTGGTATCATTTTTAAAAATGTTACCAATTAGCATTTTTACTAACATTTAAAAAATGTTGCAAATTTAACTTTTTAGTAACATTTGAAAAATGTTACCTATACATTTTCTAACATTTAAAGAAAATGTTACCTTTATATTTTCTAATAAATGTTATCAATTATCTTATTTTGTAAGAATTAAGAAATGTTGTGAATTGTCTTTATGTAAAATTTTAAAATTGTTACTAATTTATCTATCTAAAAATTGCAATAATACACTTTTTGGTAAAATTGAAAAATTCCTAGGACATGATTTAGGTAAAAATTAATTCTATTGTCCCATAAAATGCTACAAACAATTCTAGAATTGTCCCATAAAATGCTACAAACAATTCTATTGTCCCATAATTGTCCCATAAAATGCTACAAACAATTCTATTGTCCCATAAAATGCTACAAACAAATACCTAATTGCATTCCATAAAATGCTTTTGTTGGCATCTTCTTATGGAAAACCTGATATAAATACAGTGGTTAAATCAGATCTCTGATTACAAGTATTTATCAAGTAATTACGAATTATATACTCCAAGGACAAGTGGGAGTAAAGAACTACTAACCTTGTGCTAGGGGTGAGATTTTGTCTGAGGAAACTTAAATTCAGTGTAATTTGGATTCATGGACTTTATTTCTTTTATGGTTGGTGTTCCCAAGATCTGCAATACACATATTTACACTCAGATTAAGAACCAAAACCAATAGATGCAACACTCAAGACAAAAACATATATTCAAGCAAACATGATAAAGAACATGAGAACTTTTACCTTAATGATCTCAACCAACTGATCAACCCCACTTTCTCTAGGAAACATTGGCTGCAAAGCAAAACACAATCACATGTAAGCATCACTTTGAGAACGTGTCATTTATTCAATACTAGTGCTTGTTGGGATCAAGTTATTGTTGCACTAGAAAAACATTGGACAACTGGTATTAAGTTCATTATATGCTACTTCTTGCGGTATTTGAGTACCAAAAGACAAAACAAGAGAACATTTTCGGATAAACAAGTATCCATCAAAATACAATATATTATTACAAGTAAATAACATATAGGATAGCTATATTTTAAAAACGTTTGCCCCATGAAAAATTTAAATGAGTTTAGCATGCAAACTTTTTATCAATTGATTCGATTAATGGTATTAAGCATGATACTTGTAATGATTTTATCTTGTACTTGCAAGAAATATATATATATATATATATATATATATATATATATATATAATACATAACAAACAAGAAATTTTAAAGAAAAAAAATTTCTTACCAATAAATTTTGGGGTTTGATGTCCCCATGACAGACTCCAATCACATGATGCAAATAATTTAAACCCCGACATATCTATAAGATTTTTAGCATGATCATTCAATAAAAGCACAAAGGTAATAAGGTTAAAGCAAATAACTGAATACTACAATCAAGGAAATTCATAACCAAAATTTAATGGAAAAGATCAATGAATAAATTCACAATTACCTAGTCAAACAGAGTTGCACATAAATGATAGACATATGTTGGTGCATTCGAATATAGTGCTTGGAAACTCTGTAGACCATTTCAGGCACATAATCCAAAACAAGGTTAAAGTACCTGTAGCACTCAAGCAATAAAATAAATTTAGATATTCAAAATTTGAGCTACACTATATCACTATTTCTTCACTTACCTAATCAATTATCTTAACATTCATAATTTATATTAGCTACATTTTGTCTGTATGCATTAAACCTAGCTAGGTTGTGAGGTAATATCAATCTTTAGGCACAAAAAATGGGGAGAATTATATACAAACATGCCCCGGAAGAGAAATAGAGTAAAATACAATAACAGAGATGAAAATGTTTTGTTAACTAAGCATGATATCATGGAAGGATGAAAGAGTTGTTTCTACAGTTCATTCAATGATGAATATACAAGAATAATGGACTTTAAGGATTTTTAACACTAGAAAGGATAACCAAAATTAAACCTACCACAATATCAGAGAACTTTGGGTAAGGGACGTGGTAAAGAAGATGAAAAGTAAATTTGCTAGATCATATACCTATCGAACAATTAAAGGATGGAAAGTAAGATGTTGCATAAAAAAATTCCTTTACTAGTAATAAGGATTCTATACAATATTAGAAGAGATTTTGAGGAATCCATGCAATGATGAAGATAAGACCTGGGGCAACGTTTGGCATAGCAGTTCCCATTGTTGTTGAAGTTAGATCGAGTCCTTTGAGGAATAAATCCTGGAACAGTCTGCATAACAATGCCAATGTAAGGAAAAACAAATATATTTCATCTCAAATTTTAGAAATCGAAAGGAAATTAAATTACATTTGCTTACCCTCCGAACGATAGACACAATAGTTGTTTAATCAACTTGAAATCACAATTCTTCAGCCACTTACTCCTGCAATAGATGTAACATCCAAACTGAATATATCACTAGTACAAATTTTGCTTTTTATCTCGCCTTATATGCCTCGGTTGGTCAGGAACCGAAGCATATAATGACGCGGTGGCATTTTTGTAATTTCAGACAACTTTTATGCCTCGGTTCAGCGAAAACCCGAAGCAAAAGAGGGTTATATGCTTCGGTTCAAAAAAACCGGTGCCAAAAGAGGGTTATATGCCTCGGTTCCAAAGACCCGAAGCCAAAAATGTGGCTGGATATTTCAAAAATGCCACTAACCATTACGTCTTTGGCCTCGGGTGTCATTGAACCGGGGCCAAATAGGGCTATATGCCTCGGTTATTAATTGAACCGAGGCCATATAGTTTAATTAGGGTTCAAAATCCGCGAACCCCCTTTTCTTCCCCGCGGTGCATTTCTCCTCTCTCTCTCTTTCTCTCTACAACCTGCTGCTCCAGCCACCCACCACCACCATGCGAAGCTCTGCAACCACGATGTGCTGCCACTGCGCTGCTCCGGCCACCGTCTCCGCAAGCCGTCGGTGGAAACTTTTCTCCTGCAATGTCGCCGCAACTCCTTCGCCTTCGTGGTCGCGCCTCGAGCGCCATGAATGGGGGGACGTCTTCGACGTCCTCAAGCGCCCCCGCCTCGTTCGCGGCCACGGCAACCAGATCCACCATCCTTGTCCTCCGACTCGACCTCGACAAGCTCGAGTGGGACGAGGCAACGCGTATGCTGCTGGAGATGTTCCGCGCCTTCCGTGAATCGACAAAGTTCAAAGTCTTTGGAGGCGGTGACAGGGTTTGCTTCTCCGCCAAAAGGATCGGGAAGCTCGCGCTCTGGGACCGGTGTGCCGCCGAAGGGGAGCACGCAGTAGCAGTGAGGTGGGTGGAGGAAGAAACGAAAATGGGGCGCGAGGGGAAGTGCTTTGCAGAGGTAGAAGTAGAAGTAGAAGGAGAAGGAGATGAAAAGTAAATGGGTGGCAGTGTAACCTGAATTTTCTGTCCTCTCCGACATCGTATTTCCTTTCTGCAAATTCCTCTTGCTCTGTTAGTGGGAAACCAAACAGTTTCGGTGCTAAAAATTGAACAGTGGCGGTGGATCGATAACCTTGCCGGGAATGGCGACGGGGTATATGGCCTCGGTTCTTACCATAACCGAGGCCAAAGGCTCTGCGAAATTTTTAATTAAAAAAAATATTGTTGAACCTATGGCTCCGGTCCCTCTACAACCGAGGTAGAAAGGTGTTTTTACGGCCTCGGGTGATAATATGCCTCGGTTCTAAAACCGAGGCAGAATGACAAAAATAACCGGGGCCAAAAGCCCTTATTACACTGGTGTATGAAGCAGAAAAGCAGAAGCGTTTTTATGATTTATTTAGAAGTGGAAGTAGAGAGAAATAACCTTTCAAAGAAAAATGAAACAGGGAACAAAATAAGGAATGTAGCCAAAGAAGTCAAAAAGATAGTTTCTAGTCTTTGGCCGGTCAATTTCGTCATCCACATATCTCTCTTTTTCTCTCTGCAGACTTCTTAACCTTTTTTTAGTCCTCTTGCCTTTTCCTTCACCTAAATTTCTTTCTTTGTTCAATTTTTCCTTAATGTGTTTTACAATTTGCTACTACTTCTGTTGTCATCATCACCTTCTACTCTCTACAAATATTCAACTATTATGAACTTCTCTCAGAACAATAGATATATTAAGAAAAACAAAGTCAGGTTATTGAGTACTGAGATTATATCTTCCTTTTTTTTCAATATGGTAGTTGATTGCATAGAGGATTCTATCGGTGAGCACTCCATTCATAGTAGCAGTCCCAAAGATCTTGCAGAGTGAAGTATTCAACCTTCTCCTTGCCAAGAGGTTGCCACAGTTGATTTAGATCATTAAAGCAACTCTGCAAATTACATGATAAAAGCAAAGAAACTTAAGATACCAATCACCTTGTTTGATGTTATATCCCATCAACTAGATTGCAAACATACAGAACAAAGATGCAGGGGTGTGTAGATTGTTGGATCATAAAAAGAAACCCTCAGAATATCCATACAAATTAAGCTAATATGGATGACGAAATTTAGCATTATATATTGAGTTACTATAAGAAAAAACATGTCAGAGTTGAACTCATTTTGAATCATAAATTGTGTGTTTGCAATCAACACAACTTAAAACTCGAATTCAACTTCAATTTCATTGTTTAAAAGCAAGTATAAAATTAAAATAAAATTATCTCTGAATCCTTCACTCGTATTGTATTTTTATTAAGTTTTATACATAATTAGTTATTATTTTGGCTTTTAACGTGAAATTAGAATTAATTATGAAATATTTAGTCTAACCTAAACATAGACACAAGAAGAAAAAGAAAAGAAGCGAGAAAGAATGTTTAGGAAAAAATAGTAAAATAGGAAAGTACAGACTCCATATATAAACAAACACACAGAATGAAATACAATCAGTGTGGGTTCCAAAAAGCACAAAAAAAAAAGCATTATTCATATCAACAGATATATCTCACCTTCATTGCCTTCAACAATTTGCCCTAATAATCAGTAATTTGTTAGTAATAAAGAGATATATTGAAATTAAAAGGAAGAAATCTGAGAGAAATTTGGGAAGAAGCATTATGTCTTTCAAAACTAAGAAAGATGTATCGGAAGAAGATTTTTACGCAGAATAATGTTACCTAAAGATGACAATGGCGACAATACGAAGTGAATGACACTAGTGCAGGAAAGGGAAATGACAGCGGTTATTTTCACCTTTTGGCATCGGGTGCGCACCCGAGGCATATACTAACGAGGTAAAAAGGTAGTACTTTATACCTCGGTTACAAACCCGGGGCATATTTAATAGTTACTGCCTCGGTTTCTACCTAACCGAGGCCTAATGTGTATCAGAAATTCAAAAAAAAATAAAAATTGAGTGCACAGTGGAGGCGCGTCTGTCTAGTTCGTGGCTGCACAGTGGAGAAGTTTCGCATTCCTTGAGCGCGTCTCCTTCATAAGGTTCGCGACGGCAACCTAGGCGCGACGACAACCTAGGCGCGACGCCAGAACTTCTTCCTCGTTGCGATGACTTTGGTGGCTTGCTTCGTCCAGACCTTACGGTGGTGTCTCTCTGTTGCCATGGTGTTTGGATCTAGCCTTCGCAAGTGCAGCTCGCAGTGGTGGTTTGCTCACGAGAGTGCGTTGATGGTTTCATGATGGCCTCCATTGGGATTGGTGGTTTGGCTGTTATTGCTTGCAGATCTGCAAGCTGGGTGGCTCACGAAAGACTTGTGGTGCCGCGGTGGTTTCGAGGTATCGCGTGGTGTCTAGTGGTGTGGGTTTCAACAACATACCAAAAAAACGCAAAAAAAGTGATAGAGCTAAATCAAAAACGAAACAAAAACGTAAAAATGAACCGTACAAAGGGGCGAGATTCACACCGGAAATGGAGGACCAACAAGAACGACCAATTTGATGGCCAACTAGTGCTGTGGAGGGCAAAAATCAGTGGTGGCGCGACCTGAGAATCTTTGAACCAGTGGCTGCATTTTTTTTTTGCGAATGGAGAAGACGCAGGAACAGTGCTGCGATTTGGGGTTTTTTAACCTAATAAGCTATACTGCCTCGGTTGATTCGAAACCGAGGCATAAACGTGAATAGGCCTCGGTTCAAAGCATAACAGAGGCATATTCTCACGCAAAATAACAAAAAAAAAAACACGTTGATAAATTCTGCCAATTATAGGCCTCGGGTGAAAAGGCCCGCTGCAGTAACACTTATATGCCTCGGTTCATTGGGACCCGAGGCATAAAATTGCCTCATTATTTTTTAATTTTAAAAAAGCGGGAATGTTTTGAATTTTTCACACCATTACTGCCTCAGTTGGAAATATAACCGAGGCATAAACGTTCATAGGCCTCAGTTGTTTGGTAACCGAGGCATAAAAGTTGTTTTAAATCACAAAAATGCCACCGTGTCTCTATCTACCTCGTTTGTGAGAGAACCGAGGCATATAAGACGCCGTCTAAACGCGAATTTGCACCAGTGTGACGTTCAAACAATTCTGAAAAAATATTCAATGGCGACAGAAGGAAGGCACCTCGCAGGACTTGAAGAAAAAGCAAAACCCTGAATTGTAGAGTTTGAAGAGAGAAAACATATTGGAGAGTTTGAGGATAACAGGGTTTGGGTTGGAACGTTGGGTTAAAGACCCTAAAATTCTGAAAACATGTTTAATGTTTGTTGTTAAAACAGATAACATATTGTTAATTTAAATTTATTTGTAAATAAATTAAATATTACTTTAAACATATTTTTAAATAAATTAAAATATTATGTTAAATATAAATTTTAAACTAATAGTAATTATTTTAATGTTATAATAAAATTAATTAATTACAGATTTATTATTTTAATTTTAAAAATTTACAATTAAGATAAAAAATGAAAATTTATTTATCTATAGTAACATTTATTTAAAAATGTTACAATATCATGGTTAACATTATTTATGGTAACATTTTTCATTATTTATGGTAACATTTTCAAAAAATATCACTATAATTATTCATAAGGTAACATTTACAATAAATGTAACAAAAAAAATGTTACTAAATCTAATAAATCCTGTAGTGAAAGGGAGTTCCTTGATCCCTTCCTTTGCTTTTATTTTTCCTTAGTTTGAATTTAATTAAGTTGCCTTGTTGACTATTTTTAAGCATTCTCTGAAGATTCAACTCATTTCCAAGCCAAAATTAGTGTTGTGTAATCAATGTCACTCAATCATTCATCACAATTGAACGGTGAAAATGGAAGGAAAGCATGAAACCAATACAGTAAAACATCATTACAACAATTGTATTTAGTGACAACGAAACAAATCTACACAAAAAAACTTCAAGAATGGTTCAAAATGTAGTAAAATGGTGCGAAAACGGTGAAGAAAAAGAAGAAATATGTGGTTATGTGGTGGTGATTGAGTGGTTCGCGAGCGAGATGAGTGGTGGATGTGTGGTTCGAATAAGTTTTATGTCTTGAATGAGCTTTGTTGGCGCCAATATGAATCAACCCAACACCTTAAAACTGGCTATTACAAGTCATGGCACTTGCCAAAGTTCCTTTTACACACTAACTAACTTCTCACTAAAGTAACCAACTAACTTGTCTTCACTTATCACTTAGTCATGGATGGTAGCTCGCAGATACTTGCTCCAATCGGTGGAAAACCTGAGCAATCCCACGTGAAACCTCCAAGCATGCCGATCTACGTAGCGGAAGACTAAAATTAGCAGTACTAGCGGAAGAACACATACATGGTCCAAGTTCCTTCAATGGACTCGGAAACTCCCACGAATCTCGACCCTAGGTGAAACCCTAGTCGAAGGTGAACTTTGAGGTGAGGGAAAAAATAATCAAAGTGCGAAACTCTCATATAATTCAAAGCTAAATGATACAATAGGTTGGCCTAACTTTTATAAACAAAGAAAGGTAGCCGAAAAAAATAAACCCTAATAGAAGGTCAAAACGCATTAAGGGGAAAATGAACCCTAACTATGGAACATGTGAGGGTGAAGGAAACCCTAGCTAAGGGTGGAATGTGTGAGGGAAAAAAAGAGCCCTAAATCTAGATTAAGAATGCTCTTGTCAAGGAACCCTAGCTAAGACACGTTTCAGGAGAAATAGAAGGGTTTGATTCGTGGATGATGCAGAAATAAAGGCTGGCTTCATTTATGCGTGGGTGTAAAGTTGGGCTGATGGAATATGCACATTGCAGCCTAAATGCTGACGCAGAAGACAACTAATAATGAAACCTTTGCCCACTCACTCATCAATGCTGGAGTTGTTTGAACTCGTGGAGAAGGCAGGAGACCTTGGCCTGATACACGGCCCAAACAAATCACAAAGCAAAAAGAAGAAAATAATTAAAAGGTTTGGCCTAAAATACAAGCCCTCAAATATTCTAATTACACCACACAAGAATACTAAACCTATAAATTTATTTATATTTAAAAACAAGGAATGATAAATGGCCTAGCCAATGGCCTATGCTGAAAGTCTCTTTGGGTGATTGTCATCATTTAGGTAGCAGTTTTTCAGGTGCAGCCAACCCTTAGAATAGGTTATAACAATTGGTGATTATGGTGGTTCAGTTCCTACAACCTTCACAACAGGTTATGCAACCAACCACCTTCTTGACAACTCATGTTGCTTCTAATTCTAAGCCTCACATGTGCATTCAAATGGAGCTTGTGATCCAATTCAATCTTCATCTCAGTAGCAACTTCATCCACTCAACACTATTTTAGCAACTCCACATTTGATCCTTGTTTGCATTCACAACTAAAGAAGCAAATCAAAACTCCCAAACTCATGCTATGATACAACTAAAACCACATAAACTAACTAATAATGTGAAAATGAGATTTAAGAGTTACATGCATCTTTTGACAACTTTTCAGCTCTCTCAAGGTCATCACAAGTGTATTTTAATATCGTAAAGCTTTACCCACAAGTGCCATGCCATTTGGAATTGAAAACCAAAAATTCAACTTTGGGTCAAACTTTTGTTAACACTTGCATCAAAAAGTCAACTCTGCCCTTTATGAACAAATTTGCTAGATTAGATTTCTCTCATTGCTTCCCCTAGATAATTGCAACCTTCCTTGATCTTTGTTTCTGCATCAAAATCAAAAACCTCAAATTTGGATGTTAATCACACTAAATTCTACTTAAAAGCTCCTAAAACTAGACTACAACTAGAACAACTCTACTTATAAGCCTATGTATTCAAACTAAGACTAAACTAATATGCTCCTATCTCATTGCTAAACTAGACCATAATAGGAATACTTCTATTTAGCATCTTAATCTATCCAAAACAATTGAATTAGCTAAGGAAAAACTCTAGAGATAAGAGACTTATCACATCCCCACACTTAAGACCATTGCATTCATGGGTGATGTAAGGAAAAACTACTAACCACTTTTAAAAATCTACAAATCAAGCTTCAAAAATTTGCACCAAAACTCTCTAGAAATCATATCTTATCCTGCACATGTTAGCAAAACAATCCAGATGAGAATGCAAAACATTCCATTATAAAAAACAACTCCAAACAAATTTGCAAGTAGTGAACAATCAAAATTTTAGTGGCAAAAACAGTTTCAACCTCACAGGACATGTTTTCACTCTACACTCAAGTGTATGGGCTCATCTTTGCTCTCACAATCCAATCCAATGAACATCCATATGGCTTTGCAAAGTTCCTAACCAATACCAATCACATCAATGCAATTTGAAAGGAAAGCAAGGCTTGAATATAGAAATGTGAAGGGAATAAAGGTGGAGAATGATGAGTTCAGGTGCATATATGATTTAGCATACACACTATTTTTTGGCACTTTAACTCAAAGTTCCTTGCTTTGTTCCACACTTTTTCTTTTCTTTTTCCAACTCTGTTCTAGAAGTGTTCCCTTTTTTTTCATTTGGTTCCAGGTTTTGATTGCTATTCCAGTTTTGCATTGATGTTCTAGTCACACTTTTTCTCATATTTTGCACCTTCAAATATCACACATCGCCACACTTGAACTCATCACCATCCTACAACTCAACCCAATTCCCTTCACACCCTTGAATTAGGGTGAAATCTTGGTTTTTTAAGGCAATAAGGTTGTTGTCAGCATTTGTTTCACCAAAAAAAGGTCAAATATGGCTTAAAATGCATCTGTAATGGTGATTTTTTAGGGCAAACTATATTTGGCAATTGGCGGCATAAAAAATGGCCTAAATCATATCAACAAATCACATTCCATGACTAATTATGCAAAGGAACAAAGCAAAGCAAAGGATGCCACTTTCATGAATGAATGCACACACAAGAATGCAACTTTTATGCTCAATTCTCTTTGTGGTCAAAATTTTCTAAAACTATTCATGCCACACATTTTTCAAGTAAAAACAAACTTGAATCAAGGATTTAGAGTAAAAGAAATGATTGAAATTCTCATTCACCCTAAGTAGACCTTCTACAAACACATGCAAATAAAAGTTAGGCTAAAAAAGAGAGCAAAATGCAAATATGTGAAACTCAGAACTGAACAAACTTGAAACCCTACTCAACAAACTTGAAATGACTAAACAAAGCTAAGGAATAACTCAGAACTGAAGTTCTACTTAAAACTCAAAATTTCACTACCTAAAACCTCTAAAACTACCCTAAAACTATGCAAAAACTAAGGTCAGGCTAAAACATGCGTAAAGCTGGAATGAGACTACCTAGACAAGGTTGAAATGACTTAAGAAAACTTGTTCCATACTAAGAAACTATCTCCTAAAAGGCTTGCCAAAAATCAATACCTAAAACTAAGATTAGTCTACCAAACTAACCCAAATACATATGCAAGTACTAAACTAGCCTATGGAACTGTAATCTAACTATCCTAACAAGTTTCTAACAACAAAGTATGACTCAAAAATAGCTAAAACTACTAAAATTAGGTACAACTAAAAACCTAGCTACCTAGGACCTAAAATTAGCCCTTTACTAGGCTAAAACTGTAGAATTTGAAAACTAATTTAAACTATTGCATAAAACTATTATAAAACTATTTGAACAACTTCTAATTAAAAAAAAAGAAATGTAAGAAGCAAGTCCCAACTCAAAATTAACAAGAGAATTAAAATATGCCTAATGTAACTTAAGAAAATGAATTAAAGATGGTTAAAACGAGTTAATTGCTTCTAGAAATGAGTTAATTACTTTATTCACCACATTCAAATTTGGACACCTCCAATTGTTCTTTATTTTGTTGAAACAAAAGCAACTGAAATCGAAACAACTACAACCGAAGTATTTATTACAATTTTGTAAAGACACAAAAGCAACAAAAATCATGGTATGAATAATGGCCCAAAAGATTCTTGATGTAGGATCATCTTGGATTTGGGGAAAATTGAGGCTCTAACGAATTGAGTATGAACCTAGAACGAAGTGGAGTAAAAATGGAGGACATTGATTTTTGGAGTTTTCGAAATGCGAGAAAATCAAGCCACTTAGAGAGGTTCCAAGATAAGTGAGTAAGATCTGTCACTTTGAATCGGAGATTCAAAGATAAGGACCAATGGTTCTATAAGGTTCAAAGCTAATCCAAGATCTCTTTGAAGGTCATGGACATGATTCCATCATCTACTCTGAAATCCCTGTGACGGTCTCGAACCACGCCTCCATCATTGCCTCCATCATTGCCTCCGGGATGGAGAAAATTCGACCTCGACTTTTAGCATTTTATTACCTACAAACAAACACACAAACATAAGTGTTGAAAGCCCGCAAAACCAGAATAGTATAAGGAAAGAAATAAAATGCTATCTAAAATGAGATTGGAATCTTGGGAAAGGCCAATCTCTTATTATTAATGTGCTTGGAGATTGTCCTCTAGGGTCAAAGACCAACCTATAAGACACATAAAAGAGTTTCAACACAATTGTTGTATTCACAAGAATTGTAATCCCCCTTTAAGGATTTCATCTCAACCATGCATGTCAGGGGTGTGAGGAGAGACTCATTCACTTGTTTCACCCTTTGTTCTTCTCCTTCCTTCTCTCACCGCTCGTTCTCTTTTCTTTCTTTCTTTCTCTTGCAGTTGTGCATCCTCTCTTGCTCTTATCTCTACCTCTTCTCTTTCCCTTTGCTTTCTTTTTTCCTTCTCTTTTAATTCTCTCTTTTTTGTCTCTAAGCTCTTGCTCTTTTCTCTCTCTTTTAGCTCGTTCTCTCTTCTTCATGAGCTTTCATTTATTTTGTTCTCTTTCTCTCATCTCTGCCTCTTTTTTTCTTCTCTTTCCTTTTTTTTCCTTTTGCTCTCTCTTTAAGTCGTCCTATTGTCTTGCTTTTTTCCACATTTTCGTTAGTGCTCTTTCCGCATTTTCTCTCTCCCTTTGTGCTTGTTGCTCTCGTTTGACTTCGAGCTTTTGCCTAACACTCCTCCTCACCTCTTTCAAGTATACAATCTAATCCTTGAGTTCTTGTAGAGTCACGTACTTTGCATTCCAATTAGGACATTGATAATTTTTGTGTCCATAACCTTCACATTTGGTGCTCCTAATAACACTTGTTTTGTATCTTGGCATGACCTTCTAAGATCCCCAAGTTTGTTATTCAACCTGATAATGCTGGACACAATGAAGTTGGTATCCTCCATTAAGGTCGAACGTGTATGGAACATTGTAGAGTGCTCAAAATTTATAATTCCTGTGATGAAAGAGAGGAAACAAGAACTAACACAAAACACAATAAGTGGTTCGCAAAAGTAATGGATATAAAATATGTCAAATGGACCTCACCACTTGTTACGTGTTTACACTCAATTCCACTTGTGTTTCACTCTCAAAGTGTAGTCACTCGCTCTCAAGTTCCTATTCAGTTCTTCAAATCAACCCATCAAGAATTCAACTTCAAGTGAAAGATGTAATGCATCTAAGCTCAACTTAGGAGGCCAATGGAAGAAAAACTCTAAGACAAAAGTAAATTTGAAGACAAGTGCTTCACACAGGCGAAAGAATCTTCACTGGATCTCTAGGTATGGAAAACCTCACACAACACTTAATTCCACCAAGAGCTTTCAAGCAAGGCAAAACACTCCCAACATGCAGCACGTGAGAATTACATATTGCTATCAAAATACACACCATCACATCAAGCATGGGTAATAAAGTTCTATAAAAAACCCATCAACTTATTAACCAATACATTCAAGAACGAACTCAATGAGTGGCATTCATTCAAACACAGGCATAACATCATACACAAGTAATTATCCTCAAACCACCACTTAAACTCCATAGCCATACAACCCATGAAAACCAAATAACGCTAATATACAAACAAACATCAATTTATATGCATATGTGTCCCCTTACAAAGCATATAAACATGTGATATAACTAAATCAAGAAGACAACAAACATGCACCACCAACTCATACGAGACTTCTCGCATGCACTATCACGTTGCTAAAATGCCAAAGTTGCACCCAAAGAACCTCATGTGAATAATACAAAAACCATTGGATGATGCTGCCACCCATTTACGTGATCCACAAACAATGCCCACGCATCCCAACCCAAAATAAAATAAGGAAAACATAAACCAAACCTTTCAAAAAGCACCAATGTCCCAACAAAACATTAAAGAATGGTCTTAAACCTTAAGAAAGATACATTATGAAATCATGTGTAGTCTGCACCCTAAAATCATAAAGAAGAAAAACCTATCTATATGTGACCATGGTCTTCCATAAGCACCTAACTAAGAGTTGTAACTAGCAAGAAAGAAAAAGAAATATGCTTCTCAAAGAAGCTTAGAAATAAATAGCACTACCATGCATGTTATGAGTTTCCAAAGAATAAAACTAACTAAAACCCTAACACCACCGAGCAACACCATCAAACCCCACCAACGAATCACTCCAACCCGTGACATAAAGAACCAAATAAAATAAGAAAGGAAAGATAAGAGTGGTTGCACCAAAACTTTGTGATTTAACAATCAACAATTCAAACATGCACGTGAACTAACCAAAAGCTATTTTAAAGAACCAAGTAGCACAAGAAAGGAGACCAAAGGAATTGTGTAAAGCTGCACTCAAACTAAGAAAAAAAAGAAACAAACAAGGGTGCCATAATCATGATATAGTCACTAACTACAAGCCTGAAGGAAGAAAAAGATCATGTCCATGGTGAAGGAAAGAAAACGTAAATATACCGCATATGAGGGAACCTTTTTGTGCATGCTATGGATTTCAAAACAAACAACATAGCTACAAACATGCACAAATATAAAGAGAAAAAAATGACAAGGTAAAGCTTAAAACACAAACAAAATTTAACATCAAGCTTCAAACGAAAAAGAAAAAGAAGGAAAATCAGCTTCAAAAATAGTAGCATGAACCTCACCCATACATTTTAATATACCCTTTAAAGTCTCATCAACCAAATACAAAAGGTAAAAGAAGGAAACAATGTCAACTTCCCCTACCTGGATTGCTTCTTTCACTCTGTGTTTCTCCCTCCCGTAGCCTCAAACTCTCATTCTCTAATTTTGGTTTCTGTCCCGTTTTTTCCAAAACCCTAACCCTTTTAATGTGAATACGTAACATGGCCCTCACTATCTCTTTCGTAATCTTTTCTATTAAAATCCTACTAGCTAACTCTAAAATCTTTATCTATAAATTATATTGCTGCAACGATTTTTTTCTAAACCAAATAATTTGATTATTGCATCAGAAATTATACAAAAAATTAAAATAACCTGTACTTTCGTGATCCATAGAATTGGAGAGCAAATTACAAAACTACATGGGCCCTACCATTAAAGAAGAAAGAGAAAAATCCATATACTTAAGAAATAAAACCAACAATATTATCCCTACCAGGTTCAAGCCCACGTACCTCCACACCTCAAATACATTCTCCAACCAACAAGCCAATTACTTGCTCATTATTTCATGTGCACTTATAATTTTATAAACACACGTTTTCAACAAATCATAATTAGATTAAATACTTAAATTAAATAAACAACATCATAATTCAATAATTAAATTTTCTTCCATTTTAAGCATCATTCACTTTATAATCTTACCCAAAAAAAATCCTAAGTCTTTCCCGCGTCTTACACTAGGGCTCTTCATGGTTAATTGCTTTAGGATGGGGAATCATGGGGCCACTAGATTAAGGGGGAGTGGAATGAAACACATGAATTATATCTAAGTTATGGTTTTTAATGTATATTGGAATAGAGAGAATTATGATGTGAGAAATATTGTTTTAGAGGTTGAGATAACAGTGGTGATGCATAATTTAGTTGCATTGGGATACCTTAGGGAATGTATGGTGGGATTCTAAGGGTGAAGTATGGATGGTTGAGGCTAGAAGTGTAGTAGGTTGATTCATTATGGGTAAGTATTGTAATTATGGTACTGAGATGGAAACTGTGCGTAAAGTACAATTTATTAAAAGGTGATGGTGTTCCTATGAGTGGGTTTTACTTCTGGAAAGGTTAAAGTGTGACAATGACTTATAATGAAAAAAGAGAGTTTATAAGCATATTGTCACCATTTAGGCAACGAAGTGGTAGATTTTAAAGTATGAACCACAGTAGATGGTATTATCAACCAACTTAGAGTGTAAGATGCGATTGGCATAATGGATCAATGGGTGGAAATGTTCTGCAAATACTCAAACAAGTACTATGTGAGTACTGATGTACCGCCTGGCGATGGGAATTGATCGCCAGATGATAGCTACACTTTCAGAGAGTCACTAGGCGTAGGGCGCCTGGCGGTGAAGGTGGTTCTGCTAGGTGATGAGTTCAAATTTTTTCCCTCATTTAATATTTAAATTTGGGGATTTAATTGAATTTTCTATGCTTAAAGATTGATTTAATTAGGATTTGCGATTATTGGATTTATTGAGTAAGTTTGGTAAAAGTGGCGTAAAAATTGATTTTAGTTGCATAAAATATTATTGGATATTCTAACGTTTGTTAATGCAGCTGGAATTTATTTTTGGTCAATTAATAGTGTGATTTTGAAATATTCAAAGTTACAAAATAAGTCCAAAATCAAGAAATTCTGGAAAAGAATAAATCAAGAGCTAAATGCACCCCCAGATTTTATTTGCACACTCCTCCTGCAAGTGGACCACAAAAACCTGTTCTGCACCCCCAGTTTTCACTAAGTTGCACCCCTCCTACCATTTAAACTCCACTCAACCAGATCATGCCATGTGGCAATCCTCAACTTTTAAAATTGACCAACCAGAACAAGTCACGTGGCAACAATCCTTGCACTAACAAGTTGTCCAATGGAAGGCTGCCACGTCATCATCTTCATCCCAAAACAGAAACCCTAATTTTCCTCAAACCCTAGCCGCCACCATGACCCTCCACGGCAGCCGCCGTTTCCGACCACCGCGAGCCACCAGCACCTGTACCAGCCATTTTCTGTCACCACCTTCACGCCGGAAAACACCAATCTCGCCGGCCACCACCAATCCGCAGCGCATCCTCCACGAAAGCAGAACCACTTGCACCATTGACGCTTACACGCGAGAGCTCACCATAGTAGATCCAGATTTGCGCGAACAGCCACCGCCGCACCACTGCACCAGTCACCGCGCAGTCACGACCACCATGCCGGAAAGCACGAACCATGACAGCACTATAGCAGCACTTCGTTCGCGCATTCTTCCTCCATCTTCTTCGTAGTTCCGTCATGCACTCCGCCACGTTCCGCGTAGCAACAGCCACCGCGGGCCACCAGCGCATCTCCATCGCAGCTTCACCATCTCTGCAGCAGCCACGACAACCACCGCAACACCGTCGCACACCGCCAACGCGAACCTGTGCAGCTCCGCACACCTCCGCGAAGCAAACTGGCGCGCCTCCATTACAACATCTGCACCGCACCACCATCTTCTCACCACCGTCATTCATTGAAGCCGTTGGACCACCACAATTTCATGCTCCTGAAATCACAACAGCAATGTCGACGGAAAATGAGACCACCACGCCGGAGCAGCCACCATTGCAGCAGCCACGCCGGAGTAGCCACCATGTCAGCCGTCATTGCCATCTCCATCTCCATTGCATCTGTAGAAACCCTAATTCTAGAGAGAGAAAATGCACTGCCACGTGTCAGCATCTGATAGGACAGTCAAACTGGTCAACTCTGGTCAACTGGTCAAAGTCAGCAGTCAACTCTGGTCAAAATTGCAAATATGGTTAAATGAGAGGGGCAGAATTGGAAATTGGACAGGAATTAAGTTGCTAATTAATTAAATAAAAATAAAAGATTTTAGCAACTGACAGATAAAGCCCAAAGTCCAGTGGAAGCCTATATAAAGAGACTTAAGGGAGCAGAAGCGGTACAACTTACAACTTACAGCTTAGCCACTTAGAACTCTCTGATTTTGGCTGATACCGTCTCCACCACATCTCTCATTCTTTCTTTTATTTTCTTTCCTTCATATCATCATGTATTCCATCAAAGCCATGGAGGGCTAAGCTTTTAGGGTTGATTCCACTGTATTTCTTAAATGGATTCTGAGGTTAGATGAATTTATGTGTTTGTTATTTTGATTATTGTTGTGGTTTTTGTTTATCTATGTCCTTTGCTTCTTAATCGAATAGAAAATAATGATTTTAAATCTACATGCATGCTAATCATATGAGCTAAAAGGTTTTTAAATTAAATTGAGACTTTACTTTGATTTTATTTAGAAACTTTCATTTGATTAAATAAATTTTTGCCAATAATTGAGACTTTACTTTGATTAGTGGTAATTACTTTAACTAAAATTAGTCAAGACTTTACTTTGATTAATTAAGTTTTCTATTTGGTAAAGAAACAAAGGAATAGACATGATTATGCATAGTAAAATTAATTGAGACTGTACTTTGATTGAATTTACTATGGACAATCTAACAATTCTCACTTTTAATTGAGACTGTACTTTGATTAAAAGTGAGGATGCCAACAAATGAATTGAGTCTTTACATTGATTGATTTGTAAATCAACAACAATAATTAATTTAACAATAATCTCTAGATAACCAATGAAGAATCTTATTTAGAAAAAGCAGTGGAATTGACCTATTTACTATTACTGTGTTTACAATCTTCCGTGTCATTTTCTTTGCATATCAAAACCCCCTATTTTTATAATTGCTAGTTTTAATTGCATTTCTAAGAATCAAATATTTGAGATCAATTCCGTATTCGTTGTGAGACGACTCAGGGTTATCTTAACCCTAACTATTTTGTTTACTACTAACTGGCAATACTGATGTTGCTAAAGTAGTGGTAATTTGATCGCCTAACGATAATCATATCACTAGGCAATACATGTAAGGACAATAGCATTAGAAGCGCGAGGTGCCTAGCGGCAGAGGTGTTCCACTAGGCCATAACACAAAGGCAGAATGTCTGTTTGCTTTGGATGTGCGTGGTCTACAAGGCTTTGGTGATACCTTAATGGTGGGCTTTCTAGAGTGTTCCTTGACTTGTGGCTCGGAACATATCACTTGAGTTGTGGCTCGAGATAGGGGTTAAACACGTGACATTCCTTGAGTTGTGGCTCGAGACAGTTGATGAACACGAGGAATCCTTTAGTTGTGGCTCGGGATAGCGGATGAACACGAGGAAAATCCTTGAGTTGTGGCTCGGATTGGCGAGTGTTGCCGATGTGAGTGTGCGAGTTGTTAGCCGACGAGTTTGATACTCTTGAGACGTTACGAACTATGTTTGTATTGGAAACTCCACCTAGCGTTATTGAGTGTGGTCCGTAGCAGGTTTCCTGCACGTGTTCTACAAGTTGTGGCAACAAGGCATCTTTAGGTATTCATCTGAAGACGTAGAGCATGGATGACATGGTGGCGTCCATGTTGTATGGAATCAAAGTTGAAAAGTTCCTTTGATATTTGTGTGTGTGCTTATATTTGAACTTTAAGTATATGTATGTTTAAATGTTAGCTCACCATATTTGCTTATGTTTGCCAATGATTGTATATGCGATACATGGTAGCAGATGATGTTGCAAGTGGTTCTGGTGAGGCTTAGCATCAGAGATGGGCTAGTTGATAAAGCTTTATGGAGTTTATCGTTATTTTATTTTATGGATTTTGTAAATCTTTATGTTAACCGACTTTGGTATTGCATTGAATTTTATAAATTGTGGTTTTTGAATAATTGGCGATGTAATAAATGAGGTTTTCATCGTATTTCTTTATTTTATTATTTAAATTGGTAATATCCGACTGAGATGTTACAACTACCAGGCGACACGAGCAAATCTGGTTTGTTTCTTGGTTTTTGCAAATTTTGGATTGTTCTGATAAGGGGAAAGTGGTCTCTAGCATTTGCTTGAGTGATGAATGCCATGAATTTATGAGTTGTTGATAGCTTCCACTTCAAGCTAGGTTGGGCCAAAGCTTGAAATGGTGACTATGGTGGATGGTGGATTCATAGAAGCTTGGTGTTGAGAGAAAATGGCTCTCGATTTTGGTGATTTAATGGTGGGATAAAGGTTATTTGTGGAGCTCTAAGAGAAGTTATGCCAACTCTAGAGAAAAAGGTGCTAGAGGGACCTCTTGGGATGCTTTAGCAAGTGACTAAGAGAAGAAGTATGGCTCAAAAATAATTTTGGCAGCATACATTATCATTCTCAAAGTGAGAAATACATGGGGTAGACACCTCTATTTATAGAGTAAGGTCTCTCCAAAATGGTTAAAACCCTATAATGCTAACATGCACCAAAACCCTAAAAATGCTATCTTGGTTGCATGATTATATAAAGATTGCATTATTTGATGTTGCTTTAAAGTTTCTCAAAGGAAGAGTGAACCTCAATGAAATTCAGTTGGTTGCACAAATTCTGATATGAATATATGCATATATTTGGAATGCTTATTAAGTTGTGGTATTGAGTTGTGTAATTGTGCAAATATGTCTATTTGAGTATAAATGTATGTGTGTTGTATTCTGGATTATGTGGATTGGGGGTTGGGTTCATTGGAACCTGACTTGGAGTGCCAAATCAGTAATCATGAATAATGGAGTGGCGTCTGGCAGCACGGTGTAACACCCTAGATGGATATTACTAGATAAAACATATATCATAAAATTTCTTTTGAAATTAAAATATTATATAAAGTTCCCAAGCACGGTAAAATTTAAAACTTATCTCGCTATTGTTCAATCACACCAGTCCATCCTTATTACACGTTCATAATAGAGAAAAACATCATAAAATTTATTACAAAATGCATGAAAATAAAACGTAGAGAAAAATTTCTCATCGTCTGCCTCGCTTTGTCACTATGCATCGCCGTTCTCACATGGATTCACATCTGCTCCCGTGTGACAAGTCACACGATCATCACCAAACACAAAAAAAAGGGTGAGCTGAGAAAGAAAAATAATAAAATCCATACATAATAAGAATTAACCCTCACCCAATCTGTCTTAGCAAATTTTAGTTTATTGACTTCTTTATAACGTTCCACCTCAATCTCATAACCTATATGAGAAATATCAACTCACAACCTTGGTCCTTAGGGATTATCATGCTTCCACGAACCTACCCGCTCGTAGTCCAACTCTACAGACCTTCCCGCCCGTAGTCCAACTCTATCGACCTACCCGCTCGTAGTCCAACATGTGTGAACACCTACTATGAACCTCCTCACTCATAGCAGCCTCAAGTGTGAGCACGAAACATACGAACCTCCTCGGTCGTGTCCCCACACAAGAGTACAACAGATATGAACCTCCCTGCCTGCATCAATCACGCATCTCAAATCTCCGTTACAAACCTCCCCACTCGTAACTAATTCAACATATCCTTGACCAAGTCATCAAACCCATCCATGCAAATCCATCTACAATGGACCCTTGCCCTGGTACTATCACCTTGCGCTGCCTAAGCGTCGCCAGGTAAAAATGTGTTCCAAACCGCCTAGCAGCAATAACCCGCCACCAGGTGCCACGTGCCCAAAGACCCCTCTATTTGTGGCTTATCGCTTGTATCTTATTTTAATTTATAATGTATTCAATTATCCAATTACGTGAATCTCTCTTCATATAAAGAAAAACACTCTTGATTAGCGATTATATTATTTTACTTTTCTTATATATACATGTATTGAATATATTAATTGTTCCATTGTCAGGAACAACATAAGAAAAATAACATCTTAAATACATACCCAACTACATGCAGTCAATGCATAATAAAACATGCCTCTATAACCTTTCTTATGCCACCACATAATAAATTTACTAAAACATTAGTCCTAAATATCAAAATCACACTTTCATATTAGTCACCTAAATTGTATATTTATGAGACAATAATATAACATTAAATATATATATTTTCAATATATTTTAATATAATTTATACCCCTCTATAACCTTTTACATAATATCACCACCTTCCAATTTTCTTTTTATCACTTAATAACCCAAAAATAACCCAACTATAATTATAAAACCAACAAACCCATTCTTGAAATCATTCCAAACAAAAAAAACCAAAGGAAGGAATGGTTGCACCTAAAATCACATAATGTGATTTGTTCAAAGGAAGAAATACTACCTTGAAAAAGGAGAGGGACCCGCGGCTAAGGAAACAATTTTCTGATAAGAAATGGGGCCCATGGCTAAAGAAGCAATGCCATGCACTTACGTAAGAACCACACCACTAAAAGCTTAAAAGAGGAATATAATGAATGATTAAATGTATGCAAATGGGTGGGTACTTTCTCTCTCCCGAAACACATATGATAAAAAAAGAGCAAAGTTGCCAAACGTAATTGCCATCATGGCCATGCATGTTATCACATCAATTCACAAAACATAAAATAATAATGAACCCAAGAAACTTAAGTTCAATGCCCCTCGTTTTCTTCCAAAACACACCATTTAAGGGAAGAGGAATACCACTTTACATGGCCTGCACCCAACAAATAATGAGAAAGCAAAGTGATCATGTGTTGCACAATACCACGACTAATTCATGAAACCGCAACAGTGCAAAAGAGAAGGGCAAGGCCCAACGCCACCTGAGGAATTTCTCCTCCTAGAAACTTCCTCGATGATCAATGGCAACGAAACTGCACCAAACATTCTAATGATGCAGAATGAACAACATGTAGTTTGGGTTCCTGACGCAACGAGAATAAAACAACTATAACCACAATTCACAACCCCAAAAGATCTTGCCCGTAGAACCCAAGATTCCATTCACTTCCCCAGGAACTAAACTCATGGTCCTCTAATGTTTCATAAACCTTCTCACTACACGCGAGTGAGTCCAAAAAGACTACCCTAAAACAACAAAATCCGCATATAACACATTTATATTTTCATCACGCAAAGCATATGAGAATAGTGGTGTGCAACGTCAAAACTTGAATCATAGCGTAGAGAAAACAAACAACAAACCGCAAATAACAGTCCTATCATTTTATATATTTCATACAACAAACATCAGTAGTAACAAAAGATAGACTAGGTTACTAGGTTCAATTCCCCTTACCTGGTTTCTTTGCTCCTAGTGCACTCCCGATGATCCTTTCTTGTACTTAACACTTTAACCCTTGTTCCCACTCTAAAACTCCTTTCCAGCACTCCCTTTCTCTCCCTAAATTGCAAATTTCGTTTCTCTCTACCTTTCCTTGCTACCACACTCTATGACTCTTTACTTCCTCACTCACTCCCTTCTCCCTCTCAATTTTCAGCCCCCAAAATAAAAGAATAAAAAAATATACTAAAACAAAAATTAATTAAAAGTTAAAGTTAGTGGCCATTAATTTGTGCTTTTACTTCCCCAACAACTGCCTCTATGCTGCCCTTTTGGTTTCTCAAAGGAGGTCTAGAGTTTCTAGGTTTTTTCCTTGTTTATCAAAAAAATTAACCATGTTAAGTCATATCTTTCCACTACAAGAAAAACTGATATTATCGACGCTCAAAAATCCGTCGGGAATGGTAAAAATCCATCGCTAAATCAGAATTACTGATGGTCAAAAATCTGTTTAGTAAAACTCTTGTTGGTAATATTTTACCGACAAAAATCATGTTCCATTGGTAATTAATGAAGGAAATTTGCCGATAAATTTGTTGGTAATTATTGATGAAAAAATCAATCCGTAAAATCCGTCGATAATTACCGACCAAAAAATACGTCGATAATTACCAAAAAAGTCGTTAGTAAATAACGTGCACGATTCATCTTCTTCCTCCTCCCTCTTTCATTTTTTCCGTGTTCTTCTTCATCGTTGTCGTCCCAGTCACTGTCGCTGCCGCTGCCATCGTTGTCTGTAACATCCCGACCGGATATTACGGATTTAAATAATAGAATAAAATAAGAAAATAAAAATCATTAACTATAAATACATTTACCAAAAACGCGAGAAATTTCAAACTTTATAAAACTTAAATATAATATCCAAGTCTAACGATATAAAGTATTACAACTGATTCGAAAACATATTAAATAAAACTCTGTGAAATCTTTATCCCAGACTAGCCCCGCTCTGGGTCTACGCCTCACCAGATCCACCTGCAATATCATCTGCTCACGTATACTTCATATATAATCATTGCCAACCAAAAGCAGATAGGGTGAGCTAATAGAATAAAACATATATACAACACATTTATATATATAACACAATCACACCAAAGGAATTCCATCCTTTGATTTCATACGACATGGTCACAACCATGTTAACCGTGTTCTACGTCTTCTAGTGAGTACCTAAAGATGTCTTGCTGCCACACCTATCGGCCACAACCAATAGAGCACGTGCGGAAAATCATGCTACGGATCACACACTGTAACACCAGGTGGATTTCCCAATACGAATAATATTCGTAATGTCCCAAGACTACCAAACTCGTTGGTCTCATACTAAGGAGGGCAATCTATCTGGACTCGCTATACGAGCCACAACCCGCACACTCACACCAGTAGCAATTGCCAACCTGAGCCACAACTCAAGAGTTCCTCATGTTCATCCGCCATCCCGAGCCACAACTCGAGGGATGCCATTCTGAGCCACAACTCAAGGAATGCCACATGCTTAACCCCTATCCCGAGCCACAACTCAAGGGATACGTTCCGAGCCACAGCAAGCTGACCTTTAAGATATCATAGAAGCCTTGTAGACCACGCACATCCAAAGCAAGCCAAACATCTTTGCCTCAGCAACATCGCCTAGCGCTACTCATGAGTCGCCAAGCGCACAATGCTTCTAGCTCGCCTGGTGGGGGACACGTGCTATCAGGCGCCAATTGCCACTAATGCTACTATTTTAGCAAGTATCGCCTAGCGGGACAACCCTGGTACCAAGCACCGCACGCTTTAATACTCTACTGGTTTGGTAGCTATCGCCTGGCGGTCAAACACATTCGCTAGGTTGTTACACTAGTACTTGCGCAGTACTGGTTTTTAAGCAGCCAAAACATAGTAAAATCAATCCTACTCTTATAATTATGCATATCCATAATCAAGAATATAGGCTTTCAAAAATCCACATGACTCACATGCATAATCTCAACTTAAATGGCTTCATCACACGTGTACCCAAGTATAACCATATATCATATGCATCAATTCCCCCATATTCATATATATATATATATATATATATATATATATATATATATATATATATATATATATATTCCACCCTTTAAATCCATGTTAACATTCAATTCTAACTCATGAATAATGCATGCTCAAACAAATATAAAGTAGTAGCACTCTAACAACTTACGCACATGATCATGTGCACCAATGCAAATTCATATTGACACACATGCATTCACCAATAAACCAATTCTCAACATGTGACTAACCCAAAGGAACATTCAAATTCATAGAAACTTACAACATAATCCAATCATGCTTCATTAGAAGTTACTTGAAATTATCAAGAGCTTATTCATGCATTTTAAAGCCTTCAAAACCAGCAATAATGAGTAACATATATCTCATGATACTGACCTCCAAATCAAATCTCCACCGTTCAAACTGAAGAACTACATGTTATGGACCACCTGTTAAAATTTCACCTAAATCAAACGGTTAACGAATCGGGAAATGCAGTTTTAAGAAAATTACGCAAACTAGAAAAACGGTGTCGCCTAGCACTCAGAAATTTGGAACCTAGCGTTTGCGGTACAAAACCAATGCCGGGTGGTTCCTGTTCTGCAAAAATACGAAAAACAACATTTTTCATGAATCAGAACACCACCCGCATCTTTGGTATGGCGCCTAGTGGCCAATTGGGTGCCGCTAGGCAGTTACTACTATTCCAAGAACCCATAAATCCCTTGCACCTACGAACCTCAACCTCTCTCCACTATCCTGGTTTCATTCAATTTACGACTCAAAAGGCTGTACTCACATGTTTAGGTTCACGATCCATTCCTAAAACTTCCAATAAGTGAAACCTCAAAACCTCAAAACATCAAGAATCGAGTCAAGTTGGTTGGGTGAATATGCTATGCGTCGCTTGGCGGTCAGGAGCTCACCACCAGGCAGTTCCTCTCCAAGAACTCATAAATACGCCAAAATGCATGTGCCGCCTGGCGGCTATGAATAGCTCGCCAGACGACTTTTGAAAATTTTCCAGAAATACGAAAATGCAAGCAAAAACGGGAAGTATTCACACCATTTAGAATATATGATGCAATTCAAACTTAAACATAAAATTTCACGCTGATGAAGTTGTGACCCACCATACAACCTCCTTGGAAGCTCCCTCAAGAAGGATCACTAGAAGCATGTCTAGAGGGTAGTTTTCTATTCCATCACCTTTATCTTTGTTTTGCATTACTTTAGTTTGAATTCCCTAAGTTGGTTTCTAGTTGACTTATTTTGGTTGACTTGGTGACTTTGACCCAAAGTTGACCTTTGACCAAGACTAGATTAACTTAAACCAACATGATAATCCTTGTTTGTCTTGTTTTATAGGTAATTAAGAGAAAGTAGAGCATGGCTGGGTGGCACATGGTGATTGGAGCACATTGATGAAGTGGCATGAGTGCAGAATTTTCTTTTTACCTCGCCTTATATGCCTCGGTTGGTCAGGAACCGAAGCATATAATGGCGCGGTGGTATTTTTGCAATTCTAGCTAAGTTTTATGCCTCGGTTCAGCTAACACCCGAAGCCAAAGACAACTATAGGCCTCGGTTCGCGCAAAACTGGTGCCAGAGAGTGTTATAGGCCTCGGTCCAACAAGACCCAAAGCAAAAAAGGGACTGCATTTTTAAAAAAAGTGAAGTAGTCGTTAGGTGTTTGGCCTCGGTCCAACAAGACCCGGTGCCAAAAATGGGTATATGGCTTCAGTTGTTAGAGGAACCGAAGCCATAGGGTTTATTTAGGGTTTCAATTTCGCGAACCCTTCTACTTCCCCGCGCCGCGAATCTGCAACTCCTTCCTCTCTCTCTTCCCGCAAAGAACTTTCACCCCTGTTACTCCCTCTGTTGCTCATTTTCATTTCTCTCTTCAAACCCTCCCACGTAGAAGGAATCGTCGTCTACTGGGGTCAAAACGACAACATCAACATAGCATTCTTGTCCATGTTCGGCGGCGGCCAGACCCCGCAACTAAACCTCACCGGCCACTACAACCCCTCTATCAACAACTGCAACGTGTTCAACGATCAGATCAAGGGGTGCCAAAGTAGAGGCATCAAAGTACTCCCTCAGCTCCGTCGACGACGCAACACAAGTTGCTAACTACATTTGGAACAACTTTCTCGGTGGGCAGTTGAGCTCTCGTCCTCTCGGCGACACCGTCTTAGACGGCGTCGATTGTGAAACCTGTGACCACTTCTACCAGATCTGCGATTGCGAAACCTGCAAATCAAAAAACCAAATCTGCAAACATTGTCGCGACCCCTGCAGATTCACAAACCACCATTGACAATCGTTGTTGTGGACGAGAACGCCTCCATTGTGCGGCTGAGCCACCGTTGACACAATGGCTTCTATTCACAGTAGAAACGAGGTAGAAGAGTAGCTTTATGGCTTCAGTTCACACCCGAGGCCAAAAGTCATCCCTTTTGGCCTCACTCTAATATGCCTCGGTTCTGGAACCGGGGTAGAATATCAAAAACAACCGGGGCCAAAAGCCTTTACTGCACTGGTGTGGAAGAGAGAGGAAAGCAAAAAGCATAAAGCAAAAGTAGACATGTACCTTGTTTCCTTTTGCTTTTTTGGTTTCTTTCCTTAGAAGGCTATTTGGTCTCTTTCCTCTTTTGGCCTAGAATTCTCATGGGAATGCATCCACCAATCATCTCCCTTCACTTGGCCGAGAATCACTCTCACATTAGGTTTAGGGTTTGCTAGTTAACCCTTTTCATGTTTTTGTATTTGCTAAAGGACCCCTATGAACTCCTATTTAAAGGGTGCTCCTTGTCTTGTAAAAGGGTTGATCATTTTGTTATAAACTTTGTCTATTCAACCTCCATTTCCGTGAGCTCTCCTTCTTAGAAGTGAACTCACTTTTGCCTTATCTTGCTTGCAAGTGGCAGCACCATCACTCATCTCTAGGGTTTGGTTGGCTTAGATCCCCCTATGAGTGGTGTGCTTCTTCCATTGTTCATCTTCTATGGTTTCCATTTTTATTGTTTCTTCTTTCATTTTTCTCTTTAAGTGTTGTTATTGTCGTGTGTGTTTTTAAGCTTGAATCCAACTCTCTTCTTCCTTTCATGAGCTTGAGAAATGAACCTTCACATCTAGATAGCATGCTATCTTAATGTCCAGTGAGAATTTTCAAAAAGCTTTCTTAAACAACTTCACCATATTCGTAACTCTAAAAGAAAACAAGATAAACCTTCATCATTTGGTATCTAGAGCCTAGGTTATCTTGAATATGGTGTTTTTCTTATGCTAACCTTTGTTTTGGTGGCATGTTTGTCTTGGAGACCTCTCGGCCTTGTGGTGTTCAAGATGGCGTGCACATAATTTTTCCACTTCACTTGAGGTTAAAGTATCCAAAAACTCTATCTCTTGATATATGTTGCTTGGTGAAGTGAAAACATGAAATTTTTGTGCTTATTGTTCCTTTGCCGAGAGCTTACTAAGTTGTTACCATGCCAAAAATTTTCTTCACATGTTGAAAGTCTTCTTAAAATGTTCCTAGCTACTTTTGAGTCTCTTGTCATATGCTTCTTTGATTTTTCTTGTTCTTGTTTCTAAGTATTTGAGCTATTGCATGAGATCTATGTCTTTTGTTGTTGTATGCTCCTTGAAATTGATTTTGACCTAATTTTAAGTAACTAAGTGTTCAAGACACCCTAAAATATATTTCTCATCAACTTAAGTACCTAGTTTTGAAAAGAAAAATTATTTTCATGACCAAAAACAGTTTGGCCGAGAGCTAATGTGTTGCTTGGTGAATCCATTTGGCCATTTTTACTAAGTGTTATGCTACCAAATTTTATACATGGATTTTGGGTGATATTGACAAATTAGTTCCATGCTTTAACTTGGTTATGATCTTTCTTGGTGTATGCATAATTTGAGGTATAATCTTGGATTGTTTAAATGCTTTCCCTAGAGTCTTTAAAAGTGCATTTCATTGCTTTAGTCTTGTTCAAGTTTTGTCTTTAAAACAAATTTCCTTAGAAGTTAAACTTTCTTGTTTTTGAGCTTTGTTTGCTTGTCTTTAGGTAATCTTTGTTTTGTCTTAGTTGTTTTCATTTCCTTGTTTTTCCAGAGTGTTGTGGCCAAGCCACTTGTTTTTCTTTTGAAAGGTTTTCATCAATTGTAAGGTGTTTTCACTTGTTTGGAAGGAATTTGAGTGCTAGCCTTGCTTGTGTGCTTTGGGAGTGTGATAAAAAAACACTTGGGTGCTTGTGAAGACCACACTTGGTCTCAAGTTTGGCTTGTTTTATTGTCTAACATCTTTCTTGTCTCGGTTTTTGGTGAGTTTTGGTGTAGGAACATGAATATGGATCCAATCTTGGATGTAGAAAAGGAGGAGGAATCAACTTCACCTTATTCCCCTCCCATGGTGACTCCTATGACCCAAGAAAGTGAACAAATCACCCTTGCCAACATCCTACGTGAGATGGAAGTGAGTAGAAGGAAAACTTTTGATCAATTGAGGGCGGATAAGAGACAAAGTGAGATCTTCCTACAAGAGCACATCCAAAGACTTGAGCTTAGAGAAGATGAGAGGAGAAGGAGGAAATCTTCTTCTGAGGACTCTAGCCATGGTGGAAGAAGAAGAAGGCGCGACCATGATGGTGGGGGAAGGTGCAATCATCTCCCACAAAGACAACCTCCACCAATCAAAATTCCAAAGTTCAAGGGAGAGAATGATTCAAACCTCTACATTGAATGGGAGCAAAAAGTGGACTAAATCTTTAATATTCATTTAGTTAGTGATCAAGAACAAGTAGACTTGGTAGTTTTAGAATTTGAGGATTATGCCATGACATGGTGGCATCAATTGTGTATGGACAATATTAACCAAGAGCCACCCACGACCTCTTGGATGGACATTAAAACTTTGATACGCGCTAGATTTGTCCCTTCCTACTATAGGAGGGAGACTCTTTTGAAGCTCCAAAGGCTTCAACAAGGGTCCATGTGTGTGAATGAGTATTTTAAAATGATGGAGTCCATGCTTCTCAAAGTAGGACTCCAATTTGAAAGTGAAGAAGAAAAGGTAGCTAGATCTGTTAGTGGTCTTAGAAGAGAAGTTCAAGATGTAGTTGAGTTGTATGAGTACTCTACTCTTGACAAAATTTTACACTTGGCCTTAAAAGTTGAAAGTCAATTAAAAAGGAAACAAAAGGCCAAGAAGAGTACTCCTTACAATGACTACTACTTTAGGACTTGGAAAGGAAAAGAAATAAAAGATCAGAAACCTCATTCCAAAGACCACCCACCTAGGACCAATTCGTCTAGAAACTCCCATGAAAGTGCAAACTCTTCCCAAGGTTCAAGAACTAGTTCCATAAAATGTTTTAAGTGTTTGGGTTATGGTCACATTGCTTCAAATTGCCCAACAAAAAGGAACATGATCTTGAACCCTAAAGGAGAGGTTGAAAGTAAACATTCTTCTCTCCCCTCCCCAAAAAGTTCTTCCTCCCACACTTCTTCCCAATCTTCAAGTGAGGATGAAATCAAACCTAATGAAGGAGGTTTGTTGGTGGTTAGGCGCATGCTAGGCCAAGTGCCTAAGGAATTTGAAAACCAAAGAGAAAATATTTTTCACTCAAGATGCCAAATCAACAACAAAACTTGCTCCCTTATAATTGATAGTGGAAGTTGTAAGACTCGTGAAAATTAATTAATTAAATAATTAATTAATTAATAAATGCGAGTAGGAAGAGCCTTTATGGCATTAAATATTGTTGGATGTGATGTGGAAAAGTGCTAGCTCATGTGGTTGAGAGTACTTTAATTGTGTGAGAGGACTTGGGTTCGATTCCTATGTATGCTTGTTCTGTGTTAATTGATTTATTAGTATTTTTGATAATATAATTGTGATTAGTGAGTGATATTATAATCATAGGATTATAATAGTTATCACCAAATATGAATTGGTATAGTGGTTGTGCTTTGGCATTATGAGTGGAGGGTCACAAGTTCAAACCTTGATGGACATAAGGTAGACTTTATTTTTGCTAAATCCAGTTTGGGGTGGATGTGAAAAGGTAGAGGGAGGGCAGCCAAGAGGGGTTGAAAAACCATCAAATAATTACCCTTGAATGAGAATTTAACACCCCATTAAGCCCTTTTTCGTTTTAGTCTTTAAACCCTTAATTAAGACACATATAAAAGGGCCAAATTGGGGGAAAAGAGGGGACACATATAAAAGGGCCAAATTGGGGGAAAAGAGGGGTTTTGGCAGTGCTGAACTTTGACTCTGAGAGAAGGACGAAAATTGGGCTGTGAGTGGTGAGTTTGGGTGCGCAAAAGGTGAATTGGAAGGAGGTTTGAGGAGAAGCATTCTTTTCTCTCAATTTTTGATCAATAATTCCAGGTTAAGGGAGCTGTATTTTGAGTATGTAAACTTCATGATGTGAATTATGGTTTTGTGTCATTGCCTTCTCAATTGGAATATGATTGTGGTGAATTCGTGTATGTGTAATCAAAATAATGAATTGGCTGGATGGTTATAGGTTGCAAAACCCTTTTATGCATTATATGTTTTGGGAATGAGGGTTTTTGGTATGGAATGGTTGTGAACGCTTAAACAGTGTGTCTTGGTAGTTTAATTTGGATATAAAGCGTGATTCTGATGTATTTTTGCCATTACATTGTGCTGGTAATGATTTGTTGGTGTTTTGGTATTGTTTTTTGTGAAATGTGTGCGTGAACAGAGAGGAAACTCTGCAAGTCTCGCTCGGGCGAGTCCATCTCGTCTAAGCGAGAGTTGCAGAACCTCGTTTATGGTTTTGGCTCGCGTTGCTCGCTCAAGCGACTTGGGTGGGGTTTGAGCGACAGACATTCTCGCGTAGGCGAGAATGGCTTGCCTAAGCGAGGTCGCGATGAAAAATTGTACCATTTTGAGCACGACTTGTCGTTCAGGCGAGAAGTTTTAGTTCTGAGCTATGGACACTCTCGCCTGGGCGAGAGTGGCTCGCCTAAGCGAGTTCACGAAGTTGAATTGATGCATTTCTCATTGAATCCTCGTTTAGGCGAGGTGTGTGTGTTATTTTGAGCGAAGGTATGGCTCGCCTAGGCGAGAGGATCTCGCCTAAGCGAGATAACGTGGAGAAACCACTGTTTTAAGCTCGCTCAGGTGAGGTGGACTAGCCTAAGCGAGGCTAAGGGTTTAGCTTGGGCGAGGGTCCCTGGCTTAAGCGAGTTTATGCGAATTGCCATGTTTGTATGCGCTTTAGGTGTTGGTTTGGCTACCCTTTCCTAAGTATAGGAAGTATATGCATGTGGTGGTGGTGTCGGGCTTGAAGAACTAAGTCCAATAGGGGTCTGGGATGTGCTTGTTGGTTGGACGCATGATGGGCATGGAACTGTGTAGTTCCCGTCTGTTGCTAAGTGGCGAGGAGTCCTTAGTATGGTTATTACATGCGTCAGACGCACGATGGGCAAGGAACTGTTAGGTTCCCGTCAGCTACTCTTGGGCGAGGAGTCCATAGTATGGTGATTGCGTGCGTGCCAGGGTCCAAGTTAAGAAGACTTGGATGATTTACTACAGACAAGGAGTCTATAGGGCAGGACTATGAGCAGGATAGGCTCATAGGGTTGGACCACGAATGGGTTAGTTTCGTGGGAGCACACTGAAGTCCCAAGACCTAGTTCATGTATATGACTCATGAAGGACTATGAGGTCATGGATGGGTAATTTGAAAACAATGAAATATTTAGTCATGTTAATTTTGGGATGGGTGGCATATTTATTTCATGTATATTTTTATATATTGTGCATAGCTCACCCTTTTTGTGTATGTGTGGCGATGATAGGATAACTTGTTATCCGGGAGCAAATGATTTGACAGGTGGGCCAGGAGATGCTTAGAGGCGGAGTGCAGGGGCTACCTGGGTTTTTGAGAAGATTTTTATATTTAGACTTTTGATGTAAAATTTATTATGTTGAATTTTTGATGGATTTTGTAATACTATAATTGCAAGCATATGAATTATATTATAGTAAAGTTTTTAATTTCCCGTGTTTTGGGAAATGGTATTATATTAAATGAGGTTTTATTTTCACTTACTATTTTATTTATTAAAAATTAGTAATATTCCTTAGGGATGTTACAGAAGTTGTGTTAATGTGGCTAGCACAAGGGTTGTGGACAAGCTTGGCTTGAAAACCATCCCTCATGTCAAGCCCTATAAGCTTTCTTGGCTTAGTGAGAAAGGTGAGATCAAAGTGGACAAACAAGTCCTTATTAACTTCTCCATTGGAAACTACAAGGATGAGGTGTTATGTGACTTAGTGCCTATGGAAGCAACTCACATTTTATTAGGAAGGCCATGGCAATTTGATAGAAAAGCTTTTCATGATGGCCATGCCAACAAGTTTTCCTTTAGCTTCTAAGGCAAAAAGATTACATTACTACCTCTTTCACCAATAGAAGTCAATGAGGACCAAATTCAAATGTTAAAGAAAAGAAAAGAAGAGAAGGCCCAAAAGAAGGCGCAAGGGCATGTCAATGAGTCCAAGAAGAGCATGATCTCCCTCAAAGGAGTGAAAAAGATAATGCTTTCCCAAAAACCTATCTTCTTAGCTTATCCTAGAGAATCTTCCCCCTCCTTCCAAAACCCTCACTCTAGATATCCCCTAGACTTGTCATTAGTCTTAGATGAGTTCAAAGATGTTTTTCAAAAACCTCCAAAGGGTCTCCCACACCTAAAGGGTATAGAACACCAAATTGATTTCATACAAGGCTCATCTTTGCCTAATAGGCCAGCCTATAGGATTAGTCCCGAGGAGGCTAAGGAAATCAAAAAACAAGTGAATGAGTTGTTAGAAAAGGGGTGGCTGCAACATAGCATGAGTCCTTGTGCAATGCTCGTGATTCTTGTCCCCAAAAAGGATGGAACATGGATAATGTGCATAGATTGTAGGGTTATCAACAACATAACCATCAAGTATAGACATTCCATTCCTAGGTTAGATGATTTAATTGATGAGTTACATGGTGCAACCATATTTTCCAAAACAGACTTGAAGAGTGGGTACAATCAAATTAGAATCAAAGAAGGTGATGAATGGAAAACATCTTTCAAGACTAAGTTTGGATTATATGAGTGGTTAGTCATGCCTGTTGGCTTGACCAATGCACCTAGTATATTCATGAGACTCATGCACCATGTTCTTAGAGAGTTTTTAGGGAAGTTTGTTGTGGTGTACTTTGATGACATTCTCATTTATAGTATGTCTCAAGATGACCACTTGCATCATCTAAGGAGTGTGTTAGAAACCTTAAGGAATGCATCCTTGTATGCTAACATGGAGAAATGTGTGTTTGGAATGGATCATGTGATCTTCCTAGGTTTCAAAATAAATCAACATGGGGTCCATGTGGACAAAGAAAAGGTGATGGCCATCAAGGATTGGCATCCCCCAAAGAATGTGAGTGAGCTTAGGTCCTTCCATGGGTTGGCTAGTTTTTATAGGAGATTTGTGCCAAACTTTAGCACCATAGTCGCCCCTCTCAATGAATTGGTCAAGAAAGGTGTGGTCTATAAGTGGGTCAAAGATCAAGAAAAGGCTTTTGAAACTTTAAAACAAAAATTGATCAATGCACCACTCTTAACCTTCCCTAACTTCTCCAAAATTTTGAAATTGAGTGTGATGCATCCAATGTAGGTATTGGGGTCGTGCTTCTCCAAGAAGGACACGCCATAGTGTGGCGGATGCACTTTCAAGAAGGCATTCCCTCCTTTCCATTCTTGAAACTAAATTTCTTAGTTTTGATCATATTAAGGAATTGTATCCAAAGGATGTTGATTTCTCCCCCATTCTTAGTGAGTGCCACCAAGGGGCTTACAAAGACTTTTACCTTCTCAATCAATATCTTTTCAAGGGTAAGAGACTTTGCATTCCCCAAGGTTCTTTAAGAGCCTCGCTCATTAGAGAGGCACATGAGGGAGGTTTAATGGGGCATTTTGGGCCAAACAAGACTTTGGAAGTCTTAAAGGAGCACTTCTATTGGCCTCACATGAGGAAGCATGTAGATAGGAATTGCAAGAGTTGCATAGCATGCTTGAAAGCCAAGTCTAGAGTCCAACCCCATGGTCTTTATACCCCCTTGCCCATCCCTTCCAAGCCTTGGGTTGACATTTCTATGGATTTTGTCTTAGGCCTCCCAAGGACAAAAAAGGTAGGGATTCCATTTTAATGGTGGTGGATAGGTTCTCTAAGATGGCCCATTTCATTCCTTGCCATAAGATTGATGATGCAACTTATATTGCAAATCTTTTCTTCAAGGAAGTGGTGAGACTACATGGCCTACCTAGGTCCATTGTGAATGATAGGGACTCCAAGTTCCTAAGCCATTTTTGGAGAACTTTGTGGGGTAAACTTGGCACCAAGCTTCTTTTCTCCACCACTTGCCACCCCCAAAGTGATGGCCAAACTGAGGTGGTTAATAGAACCCTAGGGCAAATGTTGAGGTGTATGATAGTGCAAAACATTAGAGAGTGGGAGGAACTTCTTCCCCACATAGAGTTTGCCTACAATAGGGTTGTGCATTCCACTACTTCTCATTCCCCTTTTGAGGTTGTGTATGGGTTCAATCCCCTAACTCCTTTAGACCTCCTTTCCCTACCCACTCATGAGACATGGACTTGCCAAGATGGTGAGGCCAAAGCCAAGTATATCCAAGACTTGCATTCGCAAGTCAAGGAAACCATTGAGAGAAGAGTTAAGAAACAACAAGAGGATGGTAATGAGGGAAGAAAGGAAGTCGTCTTCCAAGAGGGAGATTGGGTATGGCTTCACTTGACAAAGGAGAGATTCCTTATTCAAAGGAAGTCTAAACTTCTCCCTAGAGGGGATGGCCCCATTCAAGTCATTAGGAGGATTAACAACAATGCTTATGAGTTAGACTTACCCCCAAGCTACAACATAACTAACTCATTCAATGTTTGTGACCTTTCTCCTTTTGATGTAGGGTTTAAGAATTCGTGGTCGAATTCTCTCTAAGAAGGGGAGGATGATGAAGGCGTGACCCACCATACCACCTCCTTAGAAGCTCCCTCAAGAAGGATCACTAGAAGCATGTCTAGAGGGGAGTTTTCTATTCTATCACCTTTATCTTTGTTTTGCATTACTTTAGTTTGAATTCCCTAAGTTGATTTCTAGTTGACTTATTTTGGTTGACTTGTTGACTTTGACCCAAAATTGACCTTTGACCAAGATTAGTCTTGTTTTGTAGGTAATTTTGGTTGACTTTAATCCTTGTTTGTCTTGTTTTGTAGGTAATTAAGAGAAAGTAGAGCATGGCTAGGTGGCACATGGTGATTGGAGCACATGGATAAAGTGGAAGAGAGAGGAAAGCAAAAAGCATAAAGTAAAAGCAAAAGTAGACATGTACCTTGTCTCTTTTTGCCTTTTTGGTTTATTCCTTAGCAGGCTACTTGGTCTCCTTCCTCTTTTGGCCTAGAATCCTCATGGGAATGCATCCACCAATCATCTCCCTTCACTTGGTCGAGAATCACTCTCACATTAGGTTTAGGGTTTGCTATTTAATCCTTTTCATGTTTTTATATTTGCTAAAGGACCCCTATGAACTCCTATTTAAAGGGTGCTCCCTGTCTTGTAAAAAGGTTGATTATTTTGTTATAAACTTTGTGTATTCAACCTCCATTTCCGTGAGCTCTCCTTCCTAGAAGTGAACTCACCTTTGCTTATCTTGCTTGCAAGTGGCGGCATCATCACACATCTCTAGGGTTTGGTTGGCTTAGATCCCCCCTATGAGTGGCGTGCTTCTTCCATTGTTCATCTTCTATGCTTTCCATTTTTATTGTTTCTTCTTTCATTTTGCTCTTTAAGTGTTATTATTGCCGTGTGTATTTTTAAGCTTGAATCCAACTCTCTTCTTCCTTTCTTGAGCTTGAGAAATGAACCTTCACATCTAGATAGCATGCTATCTTAATGTCCAGTGGGAATTTTCAAAAAGCTTTCTGAAACAACTTCACCATATTCGTAACTCTAAAAGAAAACAAGATAAACCTTCATCAAACGCGTAAAGCTCCCCTAACATGAATTTTCTCGCTTTAAACTTGTTAATTCAAGAGCTCTTCCTTGACCAAAAATGGTTTCCCTTGACAATTCTGCAACAGCCCTCAAACCTCTTTGAATGCAGATTTTATGATGGAGATGTGACAATGAGCAAGGACAAGGATCCACTTGAAGAACTTGGAGGACCTATGACAAGGTCTAGAGCAAAGAAAGCAAAAGAATCTCTACAGCAAGTGTTGTCAATATTATTTGAGTACAAGCCCAAGTTTGAAGGAGAAAAGACAAAAGTTGTAAATTGCATCGTGGCCCAAATGGAAGAGGCTAACACGCCAGATTAATGCAGTTTCTTTTATTTAAATAAGGGCCCATTTGACATCTTAAGAACCAGCCTTGGAAGACTAAGAAGACCTTGCTGAATACTTTTGGATGACTTTTTAGCTGCCTCAATTTCAGTTATAATCAGGAATTAGGTAGTGGACAATTAATAGCTTGATTGGTTTATTATTATCACTAGTGGGATATAATGACAATTGATGGTCTTTTTTTAATCCTAATGGCTAAAACTCCTATATAAGCTGAACCATTTCTTATCAATGAAATCAGGTTAAGTTTTGTTCAGAAATTCAATTTTCTATCTAATAGTCTGAGTGATTCTCCTAGTTCTTGAGTGATTCAAGAACCCTTGGCTATATCAAAGGATTTTGCCATCCTTTGTGTGTTGCCTTCTTTGGAAAAAGTGATTCTTTCCTTCCACTTTTAGATTCACCCCTTATTACTTTCTTCTTCACCCAATTTTCAAAAGAATACCTAATTCTGCCCACAAAATATCTTGTGGTCATAACTAGTTCTAACCCTAAAAGAAGAAAAAAAATCCTAAGTCAGCCCTTGTGCAATGAGATTCACATCATTTTATGCTCTCAAAAAATAAATCAGATGTCTCCTAAAGTTTCCTTATGTGTTTCTCACTATGTCTTTTCTCTTTCCCATCCTAATTTCACTTAATTAGCCATAATTAAGTCAAAAACGAAAATGGCATTAAGGTTGTTTTAATTGCTATTCAAGATGCCTTTGTGGCTGTTTTTTCCAGCCTCCCTTGGCTGTCCATTGACAGCTATGGTTTCTCTACTCTTTCACATTCATGCCAAAACTAATTTTAGCAAAAAGAAAGTTTAATGTGATTCTACCAAGGTTCAAACCCATAACCATGCCAATGTCAAATCAATGCACAACCATTCAACCAATTCATGTTTCGTGATAAATCATATAATTCTATGATTTTATTATCACTCAACATGATCAAGCATATTGTTAAAATAATAAAAAATTAAATAACACATAAATGGCATACATAGGACTTGAACCTAAGTCCTCTCAACATAACTAAGTACTCTCAACCATTTGAGCTTGTACTATTTCACGTCATACTTGTCATAATTAAATGCCATAAAGGCTCACACTACTCGCGTTTATTAATTATTTATTTAATTAATTAATTTTGACGGGTCTTACACTATCGTCGCTGATGTCATCGTCGCCGTCGCGGTCGTCGTCGTCTTCTTCTTCTTCTTCTTCTTCCTTTTCCTTCTTCCTCTTCTCCTTCTTCTCCTTTTTCTTCTCCTTCTTCCTCTTCTTCTTCTTTTTCTTCTCCTCCTTCTTCTTCTCCTTCTTCTTCTTCTCCTTCTTCTTCTCCTTCCTCTTCTTCTCCTTCTCCTTCTTCTTCTTCTTCTTCTTCTTATTTTTCTTCTTCTTCTCCTTCTCCTTCTTCTTCATCTCTTCTTCTTCTCGTCTTCTTTTAAGGTGAGCTTTGGGCGAGTGATGAGTCATTATTTTTCCTTATTCCATCATTGCCTTTTTTATGCCATTTTTTAGGGTTTTTTAGTGCTTAATTGACTTTTGTTAGTTCATTTTCCTCAATTGGGCATCATTGAGCCATTATTCCGATTTTGAGTAATTTGGCATTAATTAGTCTAATTATTGTTTGTAATTGGTTTTAGGTATTATGTGAAGCAAATTTTGGAGCTTGGACATTTATCTTAAGGTCAAGAGAGAATTGCCTCGTGATTTCTACATCATTGCCACGTTTGCGCCATGTCAGTCAGCCCGTCCATGTCATTGGGCCAGCATTTTCAGCCCATAATGGCATTTTTATAATTCTGAGTGGCAGAACGACATTTTTGTAAATAGGAGTGACATAATTGATGTGACCACGTTTTTAGGTCATTTTTTCTCATAACAACCACTTCTTCTTCCCCCAATCTGTTTTTAAGTTTAACATAGAAAACCCATTATTAGGGTTCATGCATTTTGTTGATTCTTCCACAAATTGGAGCAATCAGTAATGTTTTCTGCACATTATCTCTTTCAATTTGAGTTTTCTATGTTATTTTCTCCTCTTAACTATGCATTTCAATTCATATTTTGTTGTTGATTCGAATTTCATGGGCAACAAATTTTTGTATGCACTGATTCCTTGCAAAGAATGAAATGAAACCTTGAGATGAATGTTTTGTTCGGTTGGGTTTTGTTATTTCTTCGTTTTGGATTTGCGTTTGCATTTTAATTGAAGAACCCAATATGTTTTTTGGTTAATTTTCAGAGTGCAAAATTTGTTTTAGTTGATTTTCATGCTTAATGAACTGTGACAAATTCATGAACGTTTGCATTGCTTAATTACATCTTAATTTCGTGGTTAACCTCCACTTAGTTGTTTAACAGTGAGTTTCATGAGGAATAACGAAACCAATTCAGTTTGTAATCTTGGATGGGTGAAATTTCATTCGAAGCAAAGAACCACTACTGTTTTCGTGACCGTGACTGTTTAATCAAAATTGCAATTACGTTTTATTATTTTGTTGAATTTCTGAAATCTGCCAACCCCTCCATTGTGTTGAACTACAATCTCGAATCTTTGACTAAAAACAATGGTCACTGGGAGACGACCTTGGGTTAACTCCTGAGTACTGCATTTAAATTTTTTATTTGGTCGGGTACGACCTCGATCAGCGAGAATTTCCCATTTCTTTTAAATTCGTTGATAAAAAAAATTTAAATTATCGACGAATTCTAAGTTATGTAACTACCAACAGTCTTTTTCGACGGAAAAAATCTGTCAACAATCCAAATTTGGGCGGAAAATTTCCCGTTTCTTTTACCGGCAGATTTATCCATCGGTAAATTTGTCGGTAAAAGTGTTTAAATTATTAACAAATTTTACTGATGAAATAATCCGTTGGCAATACAAATTTGGGCGGGAAATTTCCCGCTCCTTTTATCGACGATTGGTAAAATTTTGGTAAACAAAATTTCAAAGGCCGACGAATTTTTGTATCAATAAATGAAATCTGTTACTGACAAATTTTTTCGTCGGTAATTAAAATATAAAAATCCCTCGGTATAATCTGTCAGTAATTCAAACTTACCGACTAAAACTTATCCGTCGGTAAAATTTCGTCGATAATTTTAGTTTTTTTTATCATGTTCATGCCCTTTTTACTTCCACTCTTTAACCATAACCATAACCATCAAGCTATCATATATTTCATGTTTAATTCATACATATATACCATGTTAAGTCATACTTCTTCATTCACAATATATTTGTAAAGTAAAACACAATTAAATAAACATACAAATGACACACACAGGACTTGAACCCAAACTCTCTCAACATAACCAAGTACTCTTAACCACTTGAGCTAGTATTATTCCTTGTTTAGGGCTTATGAAGAAACTCCCTTACGATATTCTCAACCCACCATTTCTTGTACTTTATTAATTATTATTTGTATGTATTTTTTGGGTCTTACCACACGGGGTAGGCTACTAGGCGACAGATAAAATCTGGGAGGTCTAGTCTGGCGGGAAGCATTGGGCCGCCAGGCAGTTGTATGCTAGTTTGAGCTTGGACCATAATCTAGTGGGTTGGTGCTTGACGGCTTCAGATGTGTCGCCAAGGCTTGTACCCATTTCATTGGGCGACGCAGTTGTTGCACTAGGGGACGATACATGCAGTGGTGGCTTGCGTTGGAAGATTTTATAGGACTTTGGATGAAGTCCTTAAGAAGATGACTTGTTGGGGCTCATTTACGAGTTGTAGCTTGTAATGGAGAGTTAAACACGTGGTCATCCTAGGTTGGAGCCTGATGGTAATTGGAATTCCTGTGTGAGCGTGCTAGTTGTGGCTAGTACGTATTGGTTCACTTGATTTCCCTTCACAATCAGAGCCAATGAGGCTAGTAGTCTTGTGATAAATACGGATTGTGATCCATATTGGAGAGCTCCACTCGGTGTTGCAGATTATAGTCCATAACAGGATAATTCCCGTGCATGATCTATAAGTGGTGGTCAGTAGATAGTGGAACCACGAGTCGGAGCTTGTGGCAGCAAGAGTCATCTTAAGGATATTACCAGAGGGTGTAGAATCAGGACGTGGATGATGGTGGTTGTGACTTCTAGTGTATGAGGATGGAGGTCCTCAGAAGGGGTTGAGTTACTCTTAAATGCTTTGGATGATTACTTAGGGGTGGAGACTTGTTGAGGCCATTGCTTGAGTTGTAGCTCGGAATGGAGGGTACACATGTGGTGACCCTGGGTAGTGGCTCGATGGTATCGAAGAACCGATGTGAGTATGCGAGTTGTGGCTTGTATGGATGTGTCGCAACTGAAATCACGACGGGACGACGAACTAAAAATAAGATTTGTAAGAATAGAGTTTTGGAGTCGCCACCACATTTTATTCTGGAAAATTACGGAAAAACCAAAAAAAAAATAAGACAAGGTCTGCTAAAGTTGGTTACACGTGAGAAAGTATTAGCACCCCACAACGCCCGTCCTAAGACGATACCTTTAATTAAATATGCAAAAGTTGTGTGATTTTTGAAAATATTTATTTTCTCAAAAAATAATAATAGATGAATTTACAAAAGAAACAAAAATATTTTTTTATTTTTTTGCACCGGACGAGGATTAATCCTCCCTCCTACGTATCTCCTTATGAATGGAGAATTAGGGTTACGTAGTTCTTTATCATAAACTATTGGAAAAATGATTTAATTTTTTTTATAATTTTGAAAACATTTTTATTTAAATTTTAGTATTATTTTAAAATTGGTGTCACGCGACGCGAACGGTCAAACAGACAGTTGAAATAAATTCTTTTTTCTAATCTTTTATTTTTTTTTAAGTTATTTTAAAGTAGTTGTGAATGTCATTGCGACGTGAGCAACCAAATAGATATAAAAGAGTAAACAAATAAAGTTATTTTTTTTTAGATCATTTGTATATACTTTTTAGAAAAAACAAAAGTCTAAATTGGATGTCATGCAATGCGAGCGGCCGGACAGACACTAAAGAAAGGGAAAAAAATATTTTTTATGATTAAAAAAAATGAAAATTGAAAAAACTAAATCAAAGGATGAAAGAACTGAGAGTGAAGTACCTTAAAAAATTTTCTATATCTCCCCGCCTTTTCTGTTTACTTTTTCTTGCCTCCTTTTCTAATATTTCTTATGTTTTTTTCTAAGAGGGATAAAAATGAGATGTGTCTGTATGGATGGTGATGAGAGAAAGAGAGAGTGTAGAGAATGTTTTCTTCTCTTTTTGTTCTACCTCCTTCAATATGTTTTTTTATGTTTTTTTTTTGAAAGAGAGATAAAAAAGGAGGTGTGTATGTGGGAGTGGTGATGGGAAAGAATTAGAAAAGTGTAGAGAATCTTTTTTTTTTCATATGACAGAGTGTGTATTTATACTCACACCTTGCAATATCAATGCAATCTCAACCTTAATTGTAATGAACAATATAAGGAAGGAATTGGTCATGATAGTAGCGCATTATGGGAATCAAATCATAGCAAATCAGAGCACAAAATCAATCAAGATCGAAAATATTGATTCTAACCATTAATAAATTAGAGCACAAAATCAATCCCAATTAGTAATATTGATTCTTACAATTTTATTATTATTTTTTTTTTGGAAATAAATTTATTCACTCGGACGAAATTGGGTGGTGACAAGATGGACTCCACTTGATTAGACAAATCACGGATTGTGGCCAGTGATGTTGCAAATCTTGTGTTGAGAATACAAATTGTGGTTCGTATTGGGAACTCCACCTAGCGTTACAGATGGTGGTTCGTAACATGATAGTCTTGCACATGTAGTCTACGAGTTGTGGCTTGTAGAGGTTGAACTCCGAGTTGTGGCTTGTGGCAGCAAGAATTATCTTGAGGTCATCATCTGAGGATGTAAAACGTGGATGGACATGGTGGTGGCCATGTTTTCTAGAGTCAGAGGATGGAGGTTCTCCGACGATTGTGTGTTCACATTATGATTGTCTATTAATTGTTTATTCATTTAGCTCACCCTATATGTTTGTGTTTGGTGATGATTGAGTAACTCGTTAACTGGTGAGGCATAGTGTCGGAGAGGGGCAACATGAGAACTTTTATATGTATTATATTTACTATTTTGTAAAGTTTATTTATAATTAGACTTTGAAATTGTAACTGTTGAGATAAGCTTATGAAATTTTAAATTGTGACGTTTTACTAAAGTTGAAAATTTTCGCATTTTGGCAAAATGTTTTGATAGTAAATGCGGTTTTATTATTAATATTATTTTATTTTATTTAAATTATTAATATCCGGCCAGGATGTTACATTTCGTATCAAAGCAATGGTTTTTAAATGATTTTTAGGCTTTGGGAGGTGAGTTTGTCGCTTTTCGATTTTGAAACTTTGTAGGAATGGACTGGTTGTTTATCAATCTTTTTGTAGGATATTGGATGACCACATGACCTCTTCATAGGCCTTTAAAACACTTAATCTCACCACTCATTTTGGTTGATGCCTCGCCTTTGGTACTTATTTTGCCTTGTCTTGATTCTTGAGAGTTGCTTCTTTTCCTTTGGAAAAATCTCTTTTAAATTTCTTTTCTAACCTCATTATTGGGATAAGAGGTAGAATTGTCTTTTCAAAAAGTTCTTCTTAGAATTTGTTGCTCAACCTTTATACACATTTGAATTAATTCATTCAAATCTATATAAGGAAGTAATTTAACTTTATCTCGTATCTCATGATTTAATCCACTTAAGAATCTAGATAAGGTAATTTCTTCTTTTTCTTAAATTATTGTCATCATTGTGTATAACTCCATTTTTTTTCTATATTCTTCTATTGTCATAGACCTTTGTTGGAGCCTTTGAAGCTTGTCCATAAGCTCTATATGATAATAAGAAGGAAGCCTTTTTCTCCTCCTTTCTTGAACTAAAGAAGTCCACCAACACAAAGCATTCCCTTGAAATCTAAGGGTTGCTAAAGAAACTCTTTGTTCATCCTCAAAAACATGGCAGTCAAAAAGTTGATCTACCTTCATTTCCCAATCTAGGTAAGCCTCAATATTTTCCTTGTGATGAAAATTAGTGTCGCAACCTAAATCACGACCGTACAACGAACTAAAAAGAAATTGTTTTGAAAATAGAGATTTGAAGTCGCCACCATAGTTTATTCTGGAAAACTATGGAAAACCATAAAAATATTATAAAGTCTGCGAAAACCAAATTTAGGATCCGGGAGTCGGTCATGCGTAAGGATGGTATTAGTACCCTACAGTGCCCGCCCAAAAGCGGTACCTTTAATTAAATTTGCAAAAGAGATGTGTTTATTTCAAATATTTATTTTTCCCTTAAATAAGAAAATATTGAACAAAATTATTTTTTGAGTGAAAGGGACCTGACAAGGGTTAAAACCTTGGTCATACGTATTTTCATTAAAAAGGAGAAATCATGGCTACGTAGTTTTTTATAAAATTATTTAAAAATGATTTGGAAAACCTTTTGATTTTTGGAAAGTGAACCTGACAAGGACTCACCCTTCTCCTACGTATCTCCATTTACAATGGAGAATCAAGGATCACGTAGTTCTTGATAAAACATTCTTAGAATATTTAATTTTTAAAGTTGTCTTTTGACATTTTTGAAAATACGTGTCATGCGACATGTAAGACCCACCTTTATCTGCTCCTTATTGTAAAAGGGACTGCCCTAAACTAGTTGGGCCTAGGGCTGGCCCATAGGGTGTCCAAAGCCCCTAAGGCAGCCTAACCCCTCTCATTCTGCCACACTTTGCAAAGACAATGCTCTTACCCTCTTTCCCTTCTAACAGAAGCTCTGCTAGGGTTTGAGTGAGCTCCCCTATTTTTCCTCTCCGTTGAACGATTCACTCCAAGTAAGTTGAGCTCTCTATGTTCCCTTCTTTTCTTCAAGCTTTAGTTCCATGCTAGTCTCTGTCATAGCTCATTTTCATTCATCCCTCACTGTTTTCAGTTCCGTTGATTGCTTCCGCTTTAGGTGCTAGTTCGCTAAGGATCTCATTCGCTTGAGTTAGCATTTTCCAGGTAAGGGAAGCTATAGTTTATGTATTTAAAGTTATTTTACGGATTTTTTTGGTCTGTTTGTATGGCTGTGATGCTTAAATGAGGCTGTTTGTCGAATAAAAATGTATGGTGTGCGAGTATGTTTGATTGATGTGGCGCTACTCTTTTTCTGCATTGCACACTTTTCGTAAAATGAAGATTCCTACTGCGTTAACCGTTGGATCGAGCTGAAATTTTAACAGATTATTCTTAACACAAAATTCTTGAGTTTGATCGGTCGGATCTTTAATCGGAGCTCTGTAGTGAGAGCAGTTTTTATCGCAAGGTCATTGTAGTTTGGTTGTTGACAGCACTGCACACTTTTCGTAAAATAAATGTTACTACTTCGTTAACCGTTGGATCGTGCTGATATTTTAACAGCTGATCCTTAACACATAGTTTTTGACTTTTACCGGTCCGATCTTGAATCGGATCTCTGTAGTGAGAGCAGTTTTTATCGCACGATCACTGTAGTTTAGTTGTTAACAACATTGACCTTGTTGCTTGTTTGGTTTACAACTTTCTTTATGGTTATTCAATTAAGTTGGTTCTTGTTTCATTTGGTTCTTGATTCAATCATATTTAATTTGAATATAAATACAAAAATTTTCTGAGCTTTACACAAGTTGCAGTTTTATTTCTAAAATCCCTAAATCGTTTGCATAATGTGATGTTAAGTTGGATTGCTATGTTAAAGCATGAGATGAGTGAATATGCATGAGTAAGAGGGTGTATGAGTTGTGAATGATGAGCTTGGATAAATCTTGGCATGTGATTTCAATGAAATGGTTGGTATCAAAATGGCATGGTATTGGTATGAGGTGAAATTCTATATTCATGGATTGGGAATGATGAGTTGGAACGGATTCAACATCGAATATGAATGAGGATTTGGTTATAAAGGTTGGCATGAGAGTTATGTGCATGATAAATCTTTCTTTATTGATTGAGTATGATTGGTCTGTGTCAGTGCGTAATTCCTTGGAATCTCTAGGTGAGATTTCAGGGTCGTGCTTCAGTGGTCGGAATGTAATTCCATGGCCCATGTTAGTGGGTGTCCATGGTGGTGCCCCATCTATATAGTTTGGTAAGGATTCAAGGTAAGGTTGCATCCTGACACTCTAAGGAGTCAGTTAGTCTCACTTAGAGCGGACTGACTCTTGTGGTGAGAGTAGCAGGAGGCCTGAAACTCATTAAGGGCTAACCTTGTGTGTGAGGGAATTGATTCATTGTAACACTTGTAACACATAGCTCGGGGGTGAGCAGAGGTATCCACCACAAGTGCAAGCATCTGTTGAATCCGACCAGGTTATACGTATCCGGATGAGTCAAGTCGAGTCTTAGTGTATTGATTTGAAAGTCATAACATGTTTGGGTGTTGTATGTATATTTGACTGTGAAAGTATACCTGATTGCATGATGAAAATCTTTTTGGCTCTAGCTTACCCTTTGCTTGTTTGATTGCTTGTATGTTGTTCTCCTACTTTTGCGATGATCATCAATTTATTGATGCGAGCAGATGCGAGAGGAAATCGTGGTCAACAGGGGAGAGATGAATCCGCTGCATAGTCTTCCTGGGCTGGAATTCTTGTGCTGATTGGGCTTTCTTTTAGGGCAATGGCCCATGTATTGTCTAGCCTTTGAGCTTCTTTCTTTGAAAACTGTCGTTTTTCCTCTATGTTTTATTTTGGCATCGTGGTGTGCCTTGGTTACTTTACGGAGCTGTGATTGTACTCCAAGACTGCTTAACATATTATTCTACGTGACGTTTCCTTTTAATTTGGTTTATTAATTAAATGGGACGTTACACGACACGTGCGACCGGGTTGACACAATAAATATTTATGACTTTTTATATTTTTTAAAAGGAGTGTCGTGCGACACGAGCGGTCGATTAGACACCAAAATTATTTTTATAATTTTTGTATGGAGTGTCGTGTGACGCGAGCGGTCGATTAGACACCAAAATAATTTTTATAATTTTTGTATTTTGAAAAAGAGTGTCGTGCGACGCGAACGGTCGATTAGACACAAAATATTTTTATAACTTTTGTATTTTAAAAAAGAAGTGTCGTGCGACGCGAACGGTCGATTAGACGCTAAAACTATTTTTATAATTTTTATTTTAAAAAGAAGTGTCGTGTGACGCGAATGGTCGATTAGACACTAAAAGAAAAAATAAAGAAAATTTTAAATTTTTATTTATTCTTATTTTCATCATTTAAAAAAAAAAATTAATTTTTATTTGCATAAGTGGGTATGTGAGTGCAATGAGAAAATTACACATATGAAAACGGGGTACATAAAGAGAAACGCGTGGTGCGTGCATAAAGTAAACGCATCCTAGCCTAAAAAAGGAAATTAAAGGAGTGGGGTGTGTGCTTAGTGAAAACGCAGGTACATAAGGTAAAATAAAACTTAATGTAAGGGGGTGTGGGGTTATTAAATTGGGGAGTACATGAAGTAAATAAATAACCAGAACTCAAATTAAAAGCAGGAGTGCACAAATTAAATTATGGAGGTGCGTGAAGAAAAATGAACCCTAATTAAAAGAAGTGTGCGCGAATTAAATTATGGCAGTGCATGAAGAAAAATGAATCTGCCAACCTTAATTAAAAGTAGGGTGCACGAATTAAATTATGGAGGTGCATGAAATAAACAATTGAATTTGTCTCAAAACCCTAAACCACTTAACTTCACCCCTCAAAACGCATCACATCTTCCCCAAACTTCATCTTCTTCCTCACGTTCACTGCCTGGCAGCTTTGCCTCTCTCAAATGCGCAGAGCACCAGAGCATGGCCTCCATATTTGCAATTAATAATTAATAATTTTTTAACTTTTTAATTTTTAATTTTTTTGAATTTAATTAATAAAAAAACGAAAAATAATTAATAATTTTTTAACTTTTTAATTTTTTAATTTAAAACACAAAATTTTTATTTTACTAAAATTTAAAAACATAAATTAAGGAAACTTTTCACTATTATTTATTTTAAGACAAATTATTTTTATCTTTTTATTTAACATTTATTTTCTTTTGGATTTTTTGGAAACAATTTTTTTAATCACCCAGACGAAATTGGGTGTTGACAATTAGGCACATCTATCTTGACCTGTTTTGGATGAGGTGGCACTCTTTGTCTTCTAATGTGATGATGTTTCTTGTAGTAACTCCCATCTAAATTGGCCACCTCTTCAGCATCATGGTCATTTTCTTTCCTAGAGGGAGGTCTTATGGCTCTAGAAGATGAAGGTTTATCTCTTTGGGAAACAAGTTGACTAGTGAGGAGTCGAAGACTATTTTAGATTTGTTCTAATTGAGTTTTAGTCTTCTACATAGTAGCTTGAGTATATTACGCCATATCTTCATGTCTCTAATCTCTCGTGAAAGATCATTAATGACATGAGGACTGACTTCAATAATGTCTTACAAAATAAGAGGGAGATCATAGTGATCATTATCATCTTTTTGTGAGAGATACCTACGTTGGCGAGTAACTCGCTTTTTGGGTGGTGATTTGGTAAGCATGGTGATCTTTTGAAAGTAAGAAATATTGTAAAGAGATTCGAGTACAAGCTTTCTGAAGTCCACTTCTAGGTAAGAGAGGTGAGTCACAAAGGACTACTTAAGTACCAAGTCTTTTCCTTGCCAAAGTTACTTTTGCTACTTACTTGCACACTTACACAATTTTTAAGTTGAAAAGATCACTTGCCACAAATCTAAAAACAAACAAACAAACAAAAAGTATAAAGACAAGAAAGGTAACACTACAAACAGACTCCTAATGTAGAAAGGTTGAGAATTGGATATCTTAACCAAACCACTCTACACAAAACAAATTAAAAGAACTAAGTGATTAAACGTATGGTAAGGCTTATAACTTTGGGTAACAAAACACACTTACCAATCTAATTGAATTCTATGAAAGCAAATAAAAAACCAAAGATGGAAGAACACCAAAGGCTCTCCCAAGACGATGGTTAAAGTCCTTTATTACAAATGAATTGAAAGGAACAAGCTAAAGAAAATTTGGTGCACAAAATTTGGTGCCAATTTGGAGGAAATTGTGACCAAACATGCGGAAAAAGGAAGCCACCCAAGAACACGTCTTGGTGAATTTAGGTCCCTCAATTGATGTCCAATTACATGCCATGAAACTGTAACCTTTGAGGCTCTAAATATAATGAAAATGGAGGTACGAAATGTCACATTACAACAAGCAAACCTGTAGCAAAAACCAAACACAACTAACCAAAGTAAACTTGTTAACACTCACACTCTCAAAGGATGTCGGTGCAAGGATCACTTGGGTGAAGAATTGGGAGATACACTTAAAGAAATCAATTAAGCTAAAGAATCCACTCAATCTCCACCTCCTAAGATGCTACCTCCATGATAGATGGCATTCAAAGAAACTTGCACACTACACCAAAAAGTCCTCGAACCCGAGAGCATTCAACCTGAAGAAATTCAAAGAAGAAAACAAGAAAAGCTAAGAAGAAATGCTAAACTCAAAAGGAATTGATATGAGACATGACTAGAAGAAGTTCAATAAAAGACACGTAAGAAATTAAGGCTAAGAAGAAAAGGAAGGCACACAAAAAGAACGTATGAATGACACTAGAATAGAATACTAAAATAGAAAAATGAACAAGCAATGGCTAGGACACTCCTTTCAAATTATGTCCCAAGAATTAGTGAAATAAATCCGTTTCTTATTAAGGCACAAACTAGGAGAGATGGAGCATGCACTTAAGCCATGAAATAAAAAGTTTATGAGCATTAAAACTAGGCACAAAAGCAATAAAACTACACTGAAAAGCAAGAAAGTCGATACCAAGTATGGACCAAAATGCAACTTGTACAACTTTGTGATTTTTCTTCTCAATTTTTTTTTCTAATAACTCTTTTGACTTGATTCTTTTTGGAGAAGCATATAGACACCTCAAAGTACACAAAACAATCCAAACATAGCAACTTGAAGGCAGTTTGAACACTATGCCAAGCTCCTAAACAAGAAATAGTGACGATGCAGAGCAACTGTAAATTTTGTTGTTTTTTTTTTCGTCAGCAAGCCAAGTCATGAATCATATAATTTAAGAACTTGGCAATGATCTACTACTAAGTATAAACTCAACTTAGCAAAGTAAAGACACTCAATGATGCTTTCCAATCGGTGAAATGGAATAAAATCAAGTTGAAAACAAGCTTCAACATTCACAAGCTTCACGTACATGATCATAGCTCATAGTGTGATGTAGGACTTGGATATCAACATTTAATGGAAGAAAAACAAATTCAAACGGCTAAAACTAAGAATGGAAGACAAGTAAAGCAAGATACATGACTAAACAACATAGAAGGATGATTAAACACTAAATTAAACCACAAAATAGATGAATCCACACCGATTAAAATGAAGTACTCAAGAAAAACACAATAGCACATAGTATGGAATCCTAAACACATGTAGACCAATGATCCAAGGAGAACTACAATTGAACCATTAAAATCCATGTAGACTCAATGATGAGCGGTGCAAATAGAACAAAAGTTGAAGAAGAACATGAAAAAAATGGAAGAACACAACACGGGAAAGCAACAAACACAAACAATGGATCAAGGAACTTACTCAAGATTGAGACATATGTGAACAAGGATTGAGAGGCTCCACATACCACTTGATGAAGCTTCTTGTGAAGAATGAAACAGTAAAAGACTCCATGGAATGCAGCAGAATGTATGGAGCAAGGTTCAAGGCCCTTGAGCTATGAAGTGAATTCGGTGGAGTTAAATTTCTAGGAAGGAGATATTATCCTAGAGGAAGGAGGCTAGAGGAGATCTAATAAGATTCCTAATTAGCATAACTCTCAAGATAAATTTTGGAGTGATCTCAACAAAGGAATTTACCATTAAAAATCAAGAGTAACCTTTACAATGTACATGAGATCTCCCTTTTATAGCCTAAGGAGTGGGAAGATTTGACTAGCTCAAGTAATTACCAAGTCCCGAATTCTTTCTAGATCTAGATCTAGATCTAGATCTCTTTAACTGGTGGATCAAATGCCATGTGGCAAGTCAAACCTTTCACATTTCAACATGTGCTTAATGTGATAAGTGTGGCTTGCTTTCTAAAAGCACCATTCGGTAAGGCTTTGTTTAATGAGTCTGTGAGCCCAATTAAACATAGCTTGGTGAATTATTGATCCATTTATTCAAAGCATAAATTATTCAAGGTGGCTTAATTACATTGGTCGAAAAATACATTGGAAACAAATACTTTCTAAAATTTAATATCCTCATTAGCCCATTTAAATAATAATTTGATTCCATTGGGCTTTAAAGGATTTTGAGAAGCACTACCTTCTTGGATCCTTTTTAGCATCCCTCTAGTGATTCGGCCTTTTTGTAGGTTTGGCCCTTGTGTTGGGCTTGGTGGGCTTGGGCCTAAGTCATCAAAATGTGTGCACAATAACGTACATGAAAAACTCACCATCACAAAGCAAAGAATTTTGCAAAAGAAGCTCTCTTTTTAAAGTTTTGATCGGAACATCATTATAGTAGATGCATTATCCAAAGTCGAAGAACATATCCCCAGTCATGCAAAAATCCATTTATTTTCTTTGACAGCTCAAAGCCAGTGTGAGGTGGAGTGAAGCGGCAAAAGTTCATAATTTTACTGCACAATTTGCAATTTGTGTCAACATAATGTGTTGTCAAAGCAAAAGAAGCTTCTTTTGCAAAAGAAGCTCTCTTTTCAAAGTTTTGATCGGAACATCATTATAGTAGATGCATTATCCAATGTCGAAGAACATATCCCCAATCATGCAAAAATCCATTTATTTTCTTTGACAGCTCAAAGCCAATGTGAGGTGGAGGGAAGTGGCAAAAGTTCATAATTTTACTGCACAATTTCCATTTTGTGTCAACATAATGTGCTGTCAAAGCAATATAACCCTCACCAGTTAAAGAAGTCCACAAATTTGATGTCAAACAAATCCTATTTTTGACTTTCCTAAACTCTTCCTTTAGAATGTGTTTTTCTTTCATATGTATTTTCATAACATCACTCTTTATCGTATTTCTAGAAATTAAACATCTATCAAGATTCAGATAAGTTATCCAAGTTCTAAGCATTTCATACTCAACAAAGATGAATGGTAAACCGTGTTGAATAATTGAATTGTAAACGAGAAACCATTTGATCTATTTTTCTTGCTTTTGACTTTCCTTTCCCGTCTACTATATCATTTGCCTCACATCTTCACATTTAAGTTTACTACATTTCTCAATGTGACGCTTCAAATGAGAACTGTCATACTTTTTACTACAAATAATGTATTTTTGCTTGCAACCATTACACCTTGCCTTCTCTTTTCCATCATCACCAACCCCAATCCTAATAAAATATTTACCATAGTCAGAAGTTGTTGAGTTATCATTTTTCTAAGAAGAGGAATCTCTAAGTTTAACACTCTCATCCATATCGTCTTCAACCGCATCAACATTCTTAGTTTCATCAACAACATTGGAGGAGGATTAGTATTTGACTCATTCATTATATCTTACTAACCACCCAAGTTCACTAAATCCTAACATAAACAATCATAATGACACAACTCAGTAAAATAAAACACAAATAGTAACCTAAGCAACACCCCAAACAATAACAAACAACATGACACAAATGACAACAAACAACATGACACAAATGACAACAAACAACAATTTAATTACAACAATTTACTCAATTACAGAAGCCATAAATAGACGATTACAACACCATCTATCAACATTGTTACGATTGGAATTACAACAAAAGCAATTACTCCAATTAGGGGAACTCCAAATTACAACAATGAATCACACAATAACACCTTCAACTCCAATTGGGGGAAATCAAAATAGGGTTACAATTAAAAATTAGGGCTCAAAATTTTGAATTAGGAACAAACCTGTGTCGTGGTGGTCACCCTTCGTCGGAATCGTCATTGTCCATTGCGGTATAGTGGCTTTGCGTTGTCCTCGTCGTGTTGTGGCTCTCCATCAAAGTTGTGTTGTGATGGTTGGGTTGCCTTCGACGCCATTGACAAGAGAAACACGGAGGAGAAGAGAAAGACACAAGAGAGATGAAGTTTTGCAGAGTGTTTTAAATGTTGTAGAGAGAAGCAAAGAGTTTTTTTTGTTTTAGGAGGGTGTTTTGTGAGTTTCTATTTCTGATGCCTTTATTCACTGAACAACACTCATCATCAGTCATCACCAACCACAACATGTTGCATGCGAGGTTTTTAATTATGTGTGGGCCACGAGTTGGCCTGTTTTGGCCTACGGGGTGGCCCATTGGGTTGGCAGGCCGGGTTGATGCAGGTTATCAGGCTATGTTCTCTACCGTAGCCTACTTTTTTTTTTTTTGCGGCCAACGGGTCAGCTTGCCACGCCTGAACCTTTTTTCCATCCCTATTCCCATATCCTCCAAATTTCTTTTTTAATTTTCTTCCTTAATGGTATCGCATTCAACTTATTTTATTTTTTATAGCCTGATGGTAAAGATCAAGATGAAGAAAAATGATTAAAAATCTAAGTGGTTATGTGAAGATCAAGATGAAGAAAAATGAAAGTGTGGACAAGGGATTTCTAAATTATACTTTTTTTATTCTAATAAATATTATACTTTTTAAATAATGGTAATTACTTTTACTTATGAAAGTGGATACAATATTGCAATATCATTTTTTAATATGTGGACAAATTTTAAATTTCACTATATATTAGATGTGTTTTGATTAATATAGTTTAAATTTTATTTATTTTATTTTATTTCTATTATTTTAGTAGAATACATTTATTTTAACTAATATTTTGAAAACAAAATTATTGAAAAGGGTTTTAACCATACAAAAATATTAGAAAAAATTAAGGATTTAAATTTTTTAATATAAAATAGTTGTAAGTAAAGAAGGTTTCAAACCTCCGCAAAATAATAGTCATCAATATGAGAGGTTAAAATCCTTAAAAAAAAAATCTTCACAATATAAATCGAAAACAAGAGGTTATCTTAAACCTCCACAATAAGTTGTAACCAATGTAACTACAAGGTTTATAAAACTCCCACAAATTAATTTGCAAAGGGTTAAAACCCCAAATATAGATATAAAAACCTTCTCAAAATAACTTCTTTATTTTTATAGTAATATGTAAAAAAAAATGTCACACGTGATGCCACATCATGTGAAAAAAAACATGGTAAAAATTGAGAATCAAATGATGATTTTATTGTTTCATATAATATTTATATATTTTACCTTCATTTCAATTAACAAATCATAAAAAATTTTAGTCTAATAAAAATATTTTTACAAATCGTTTTTATTTAAGATAAATTTATAAAATTACCTCTAGTAAATATATTTGTTTTTTAAATAAGCTATTTTATATTTTTAATTTTGTAGCTCTAGATTGTTTGTCACATGTGAGCTTACTTTTCAAGGAGTTTTATCAAATATTGAAACATTTTCCCAATATATTAAGTGTTGGATTATGTCATTGAGAGATTACGTATTAGATCACTTAAATATTATTTCAATGCAAAGAACATAAACAAATCGCAATTAAAAGTATCATTAATAAAATAAAATTGAAATAGTTCACTTATTCATCTTCTGCATTGCAAGTTCATACATAGTTTTTATTGAAGGAAAAGACTGTTACCCTAGTACACTTGATAATAAAAACAGGACTTAAATAGCATTGTGGTGAAAAACTTCCTTCATTAATTTGTAGAAGTTGTTGTAAGATGATCCTCCAACATCAGTAGCTCCCACTGTTTTCTTCTTCCATGCTAAGGATTTCTGTCTCATTTGCATTCCTTTTTCTCCTTTCATCATTTCTATCACAAGCTTCGTTATCTCTTCTCTCTTCACATCATGATTAACTTCCATTCCAATCCCCCAATTTGCACACACATACCTAGAATTTGTTTGTTGCTCAGCAAAGAAAGGCCAACAAATCATAGGCACACCAGCAGATATGCTTTCAAGAGTAGAATTCCAACCAGAATGGGTTAGAAAAACCCCAACAGAGGGATGAGAAAGCACTTGCTCTTGCATGCACCAACTTGTTATATACCCTCTATCCTTGATCTCATCGAAGAACTCTTGTGGCAATGAATCAGATTCATCAGCTACTACATCTGCCCTTTTGATCCATAAGAAAGGTAGTTTGCTATTTGCAAGTCCCCATGCAAATTCTTTCAAGTGATGATTTGTCATTACTGTAATACTTCCATAATTAACATAAACCACTGAGTTAGGTTCCCATTTGTCTAACCATGTTAAGCAGTTTGAGTCATTCTTCCATAAGCTTGATCCACCTGACATGAAACCCTTGTCCTTCTCGGGAAAATGCCTACCAAGCAAGTCAAGTGGACCAATGGTGTATATGTTTGGGTTCTTTGCCCTAAGGGCATCAAGGGCTTCTACCTCTATGTCTTCGAATGTGTTTATAATGATTGAAGAAGATCTCCAGCAGTTTTTTACCTCAGAACGCAAGAAATCAAACATAATATCATCCAAACTAGTCACTCGAATAAAAGTTGGAATGTCCTTCAGTCTTATATTTTTCATTCCAGAGATCCAATCTAAACTTTGATCCAAGCTCCCATCAACCTCAAAGTTTTCATCTGTATATTTCACGAAATTAAAAGTATATTAAATTATGTATGACGTACTAACATTGTTAAGTATTTTGAGTATATGTTACATATTCTTACAATTCGTTAAAATAATATTAGGGTCAATCGTCGAATGGTTTGCTTTGTAGTCTGAATTTTTGTCATAATTTTGTTCTATAAAGACGTATCAAAATTAGAAAGAATGAATATTTAAACTATATTTAACTTTAAATTCTAAATGATGAGGTGAAACTACTGAATATTCATACAGGTATAAATTATAGGAATCTATATATATACTTAACTTTTAAGTTTTCTGAACTAATGCTCTTACAATGAAGCATCTTTTAGTTTATTTTATTTGATAATGTACGGTAACTGAAGTAGATATTCCGAATAAAATATTTTATGGAATCAACTGTACAACCGGAAGAATCTGTTTATTTTAATTGCGTCGACACTCATATTTATTTATTTCAATATTTTTGTTGTTTTTCAATTTGTTTTATTCGGAAATGAAGTGAAGTAAACACTTTGACTTAAATAATGGTTAGAAACAGTTGTAGAGCTGGAAGAATTGGACTTTGAACTTTCTATCATACATCACTTCCACTAAAATAAATATTAAATTGCAAAATCATTCATGCCTAACATATAAATATAATCAAAAGGAATATACGAACTTAGAAAATATGCACTGAGTATGTTCGATGTATAAGATATTTCTCTTGTTTTATTATATGTTCCTTTCTTATTATACTTTTCTATTATACTTTTCTTATTATACTTTTCTTGTTATACTTTTGTGCCTGCCTAATTGAAATGCATGATGTAACAACAATAAGGCTTCATGAACTTAAGATGTTTAAATATTTTGCTCAATGTTAGATCACGGGCGGAAATAACATGAAGATTATTAGAAAATTTCTTTAAAGACTTCATTGTCTTTTTATGTTTTTTTGTCTTTATGATTATGTAAATATTTGTATATTTGTAAAATTTTTCGTTGCAGATAAAAAAATAAATTTAGCAAAATTTTTTATCTTAAACTTATAATATTAATTGAAGATATAATATAAAAATAACTTTAAAAAAATAGACATACAAAAAATTGATATTTAAATTAAACTGATGAGCTCTTTGAATATCTTGAAAAGAAGTTATGAAAAAGAAATAGAAAAACTAAATCATATAATAAACAAAGCTAATTCAATCTGTTCTTCTAGTTCCGTACGTCTCTCCAAACGAATCAACTATAATATATGAGTAATTAAGTGCATATGGATTATGATTGATAAGAAAATGAAATCCAATATGGAGTATGATTGATAAAAAAAAGAAATCCATTCATAATGAGTATTGATTTAATTGTTTAATAGATTTTTAGTTCATAATTAAATGTAATTAAGTCATTTTTTTGTTAAATTAAATCAACAAAACTTTCTAATTATGATTCAATTTTGTTTATTTGTTAAATTCAATCTAATGTATTGTTTTGGGGTTTTTGCGTGAAAAAATGTCATAAGGTGACATTTATCTTTTCTTTTTTTATTATGTATATATTTTTTACCGGATAATATAATGATATTTTGATTGACTTTTAATCCATCACTTCAATTATCCTTTAATAATTTATTTTTATTTTTTTTAATAGTATAATATGATAATTTAATATCAAAGTGATGGATTAAAAGTGGATAAAAAATGAATTAATATATCATTATTCTTTCTTATATGTGTTGGACAACCAATTACTCTGTTTATAATTGCCGAGGAAAAGAACAAAATATAATACATATATAATCCATATGTGAAATAAGATTCACAATGGTTGATAATAGAAAATAAATGATTAAACCATGAATTTTAGTTTTAAAGTATTCTTTAATTAATTATTATGTTTTTATATTTTTAATTAAGTTTTAAATCTCTTATAAATTAGATATTTTTAACTAGATTGTTTTAATGAAAATAATTGAGTATCCAAATGTCCAATATTTGTATACTTTTTCAATTCAGTTCCTCCATTTTATTGTTCTATCAATTGTGTCAAATTCGACCTTTATCTTATCTATAATTTCTTACATGTCTTTACCTATGACAAATGCAAAAACAACTTAATTAAGTTTAAAATTTTTATAAATTTAAATTTTTTTAATTGGTTCCTATTAAAAAAACGTAGTCAATTGAATTCTGAATTTTTTATAATTTTAATTCAGTTTTATTTTTATTTTTTTACTAAATATTGGATTTTTTTAAGACAGTCGAAAACCTAAACTAACATAATAAAAAGTTCTTTTACTTATATATTATTTAAAATGTATATTTTAGATTTTACAATTTAAATATAATAATTTTTTTTTCAAATTATACAATGAAAATATATTTTAGATTGCATAGTTTTGAAATATATTACATTCATAATTATATATTTATACGAGTGTTTCAAAAGTATTGTATAGATTCTACAATTTGAAAGCTAAATTTACAATGATGTATTGCACTATAATTTAAAATATACAATTTTGAATTTTATAATATAGACTCTTCTGATGGATGCACTTTGGAATTGTGCAATACAATAATAATCTAATATAATTATAATGAACTTCTAAAGGATATCATTTGTAATTTCATTAAATATGAAATTATTATCCTAAATTGCTTAATCCAAAAAATATTTAGATTACTTAATTTAGAAAGTTTTTTGATTGCACAATCTAAAAATAATTTAAAAATCAGTGTCATCTCAATAATTACTGAAATCCTTTTAAAAAAATGAAAAGTTATTCAAAAGAGTGAACTTACTTCAACGCCATTTCTTTTTCTTAAATTTAATGAAAGAGTTCAAAACTAAGCATACCAATGGAAGACAACAAAACATTTTCAATAGTGAATGAATAGTAAGACACATAATAAAATGAACATTTTCAAAAATATTGGGACTGGAACATAACATAAACAAAAAACGTACCTTTGAAGGGAACGATACCTCTTTCAACCAGATCATCATATTGCAAGTATCCGACAAAACCGCATGCTGAGGCTGTCCAAAGTTGAACTTCTGGTATGCCCAAATCCTTTGCAACTGTTGCAGCAAAGCCCATAACCCCATCAGCAACTATGCAACTGATTGAAGGCACATCAGCTGAAGAGTTAAGCTTCAACAACAACTCTTTGAAAGGGCCATAACAGTTTTTTCTGGTTGAATCACACAGCAAGGTAATGTCTTGCGTTGCATCCTTATCAGAAGGTGGCAATCCATCGGGTATGGTCTCAAATACAAAATCTGGGAGACCCTTAACAAACTCTGCTCCATGGGACCTCACAAAACGCTTGTGGTTGAACTCGGTGTTCACAAAGGTTATGTGGAAACCCTTGCAGTGAAGGAGTTTCGCGAATTTCATGAGGGGATTCACATGGCCCTGCGCTGGGTACGGTACGCACACAACGTGAGGCTTTGAGCTTTCAAGGGACTCCATTTTTGTGGACTGAGATATGTTCAAATAACAAACCTCAACACAAAAACAAGAACGTGTAAAGGTAAAGGTATACAAAACTGTGGTTACGCAGTGTAGTCTTGTTTAGCTTCCATCATTGATCAGTCTTATATAGAGAAAATTGTTAAGTAATCATAATATTTAATTAAATCAAAAAATCAAACTTGATTAGGTGTTAATTTTTTAAAATAAATGATGTGACACATGGCTGTGCATATTACCATTTAAATACGGTGAGTTAGTTGTCTCTTTCGTGGTTAATCTGTAGCCCTGAGATTAAATAATGACTGTGTAATGATGTTCTGCGGTATCCTTAAGTTAAAACGTAAGAAATTAGAAAGAAAAATAAATAATAACGTATGTTTTCTTGCTTGAAGGAAAATTAGTTAAAGTTTTGCTTTCAAATTATCTAAATATTATAATTTAATGGTCGTCCATTGATTTGATGATACAGTTATTTATATGATTGATAGTCATATGATTCATTAATTTTTGTGTAAATATTTGTATTAACAATTTGATTTGTATTTTTTATAGGTTACCATATTGTATCTATAAATAAGACTCTTCCTATCAATAATAAGATACACAGAAAAGTTATTCCCTAATGTCTCATCTCTATTTTTTCTTTCACTTCTTTTATTTATTATTAGCTTTATTTTATAACACGTTATCATTACTACGCTCCAACCAACTGAGCTCTAACGGAAGCATTTTCTCTCTAAGAACAATGTTCTGCATGTCTTAATCTAGACTTTTTCTAATTTTTTCTTTATTCACAATTTTATCTTATATTCTTATTTTTGTCATAAAAATGGTTCGACTTTATCAATTTTGATCTTTGTTTTATTATTATTATTATTATTTATTATGATGGTGATTATTATTAATTATTATTTTATGTGACAGTTCTAAACACATGAAACGTTGCAAATTTTGAATTTATGACCCTTGATATTACAAGGAAGAATTACTTATATTAGATATTAAATGTTGAAATACATTTAGATGCAATGGGTCTTGATAATACCATTAAATAAAGAAATAAAGCATCTGAGCAACTAATTTGCTCCTACAACAAAAATATTGTGAAAAGAAATTTCACAAATATTTTGAATTTATTTGATGCCTTCTTGTGGTTGAACAAAGCAATGAGCTTTTGATAGAAAATCATGAAACATGTCCAATTGGTTCTGCTCCATTCCCAGAAGTGAATGCAACAACATTTGATTTATATTTTCATGGTCGTCATAGTGATTATGGACATGGTTATAAGGAAATTTTAAAGACACATTTTATCACCAGAAGTGGGACAATAATGTGAAAAAAGGAAAAGAAAAATGTAGTGCAAACCTTACCTTACAAGCCAATTTTGTGAGGTTGAGTTAGGCTTAAAGTCCACTTCTTAACATGGTATGAGAGCTATTGTTTAATGCCTATCCTAGCAAGATTTGTGTTTGTTGGGCATATAATTCCACTCACTATCGAGCTGTTATTGGATCATCCATTAATGTTTAGTCCCACGCATGAGATGTATATACCTCGGCGTGAGGGATATGTGTTGGAAGTCCCAAATCGACTAGAGATAAGGCAATTTCATAGTATATAAGTGGGTGCAAGATTAGAATTTAAGTTATCATTATGGTGATAAAGGTCATTTGAGTTATACTTATCAAACATCAAAGCACCATAAAATATAAGGAGAAGAATATAGAAACACACTTTGCTTATGAAGATGGTGATTCTGATTATGGCCATATGGATGATACTCATCTTGATATTGTTATTTTATTTGCTAAACCAAATGGAAGCATTGATCACCACATTGGTGATGAAAGTGTTAAAAAAATGATATTGTTATTTTCTTTGCTAAACCAAATGGAAACATGGATCATACGACATTGGTGATAAGAGTGTTAAAAAAATGATTTTCTCTATTCATTTATGTTTATATGAAGAATGAATGTTTGCACTAGCACCAATGATGAGGATATGTGTCTCATTGATAGTGCAACAACTTATTCAATTCTCAAGAGCCGTGGGATGGTGACTGAATGGCTGTGGTAGACACAATAGGGTGTGGTGTAGGAAGCACAATAGGGGATGGTGACTGAATGGTTGTGGTAGCCACAACAGGGTGTGGTGTGGATGTAGATGGTGCTTGAATGGGTGCACTCTATGGTATTTAGTTAGGAACCTTTATGATATAACGTGGCAGCTTGTTTGGTTTTGCTATTTTCTTCCCTTTATCGGAACCAGATGGACATTTAGGTGACATACATCAATCAAACTATATAAAACCACAAAATTTCAACATCAAGTATCAAATAGATAATTATTTTACAGTTTCAAATGACAAGTCTTATTTCACAGTATAAACCACAAAGATAATACTTTTATAAGTGATATATTTAAAGTTTGTCAAAAGATAATTAAGGAATGTTTTACATAAATTTAACAATTACAACAACCACAATAACATCTCACAAAAACCAAATATTTCAATCATCGTTGTTATCCTCCTCCTCATTAGAATTTTTGTCATGATCGTCATAGTCGTGGTCGTCGTCATCATCATATTCTTCTTCTTCTTCATCGTCTAGTCTTCTTCATCTTGTTCTTGTATTTCTCCTTCCAATTCTTCAGGAGCACCATCAAAGTCATGAAATGTAAATACACATTCAACTTCAATTATTTCATGGGCATATGACATTTCATCAACTTGATAGGGAATGTCCTCTTCCACCTCATTGGACTCAATGCGAACCCTAGGCTTAGTTTGTATTGCAACACACCAACCACCTTTGTCGATGCTCCGAAATGCTGGATAGGACATAATACACTTGTCTAACATTAGTTGCTAGAATGAATGGATCAAATGGTCGATATCTTTTACTCATTTCAAGTTCGACAATATTATACCTAGGATTCACTCTTGTAACATCTCTAGAAGGATCAAACCATTCACAATAAAAGAAAACTACTTTCTTTGGAGAAGTACAAGTGTTATACTCTAGCTCATATATTTTATGAATTATTCCATAAAAATCATCATAACCACCCTTGTAAGGCCCTTGACATACACACCATTAGTGTGAAACTTGTACCATTGAAAAAGTATGTGTGTCATTCTTTGACGTATCTCATGGGCCAATTTGCCAAATCCCCTAACTCCTGATTTTTGGGACTTAATGACGCATTCTAAACCTACAAATACGCAACAATAAATAGTTACATCAATCTTTATAACATTTTATTTAGGAAACGAGATCATACATACTTGATGTTTGAACTAGTAAGGAAACTCTTAGTATATTCGAGCAAATGCAGCTCCTTCAGGTACTTGCTCAGCCACAACAAATGAGGTATTAGATAAGAATATAATTAGTGAGTATAGAATTTTCTTGATTAGGGTGTAGAGAATTAGATTAGAACATACTCAAGGTACGATTTAACTTTAGTGCAATTGATGAACACATGGACATGAGCAGAGTTGAATTTAGCATCAATTAACCAATGAGTCGACTCCTTCCCTACATGACGACCAACTTCTCGAAACACTAATAATATTGGGTCACATGTTTGACTTTGCATATGTGTTTCATTCCCAACATTGTTAGGCGACAAGATGAAGTTCTTGAAATAATGAGAACAAAAATATGTTGTTTCACGATGCAAGTAAGCTACACAAATTGATCCTTCCACCCTGGCTTTGTTTTTTACAGAACATTTTGATTCCCCTATAAATCTATACAAAGAAATGAATAGATTATGATTTGAAACAAGAAAAGTCAAAAAGATATAGAGAAATAGTAATCATGGGTTATCACCTTTCAAATGGATACATCCACCTATATTGCATTGGCCCACCAAGCCATGCTTCATATAGCAAATGAATAGAGAGATACTCCATTGAATCAAAGAAACCAGGAGGGAAAGTGCTCTCAGTGACTGATCCTTTAGTGTTGTTGAGCACAAGTCTTTGAAGAAGTGACTAATTTCTATAATAGGATTTTAGACGTGCATTGGCAATGAGCTGAACACAACAAGGAGTAATGTCTCCATGAAGACATGACAATCATGACTTTTCATATCGTGAATACAACCCTTTTCGATATTAGCACATCTTGCCAAGTTTGAAGAATAACCATCTAGCATTCTTAGTTCCTTGATCCAATGACAAACTATTTTAGACTCATCTTTTGTTAAAGTGTAATTTGCTTTTGGTTTGAGCAGCCGCCTATTAGCTTGTGACTTCAACTGCAAGACTTTTTGCCCAAAATATAAGGATAAATCTTATCTTGCCTTATCGTTATCTTTTGTCTTGCTACTAACATTCATCACGGTGTTGAAGATATTGTCAAAGAAAGTTTTTTCTATATGCATGAAATCTAGATTATGTCTAAGCAAGTTATCTTTCCAATATAGAAGATCTCAAAATATGCTTCTTTTAGTCCAATTATGCCACTCCCCATACCCATCTATCCTTGTCACACCACTTTTAGTCACTTTTGGATAATGTTTGACTCTTCTCCAAAATTGTGATGGGGTCAACCTAGGAGTTGGCCTATCGATTTCAACTTCCCCTTTGCGAAATGCTTTTTTGCTTCTCCTAAACAAATGGTCAGTGGCCAAGAACCTACGATGGCAGTCAAACCAACAACTTTTCCGACTATAATTCAATGTGAATGTCTTGGTGTGCTCCATGCAATGCGAACAAGCTAATCTACTATGTGTGCTCCAATCGGATAATATTCCATATGCAGGGAAGTCATAAGAAAATTTTGCTTCCTTGAAACATCATACGTCCAAATACCATTCCACAACTTATTCAAATCATCAATCAAAGGCTCAAAATAAACATTTATGGATGCCTTTGGATTAGATGGACCTTGTATTAGACACTTTAAAAACATAAAAGGCTTTGTCATACATATCTTAGATGGAAGATTATATAGAATAACAATCACAGGCCAACAAGAATATGGTGAAGACGACACCTGAATGTATAAATTAAATCCATCCAAACAAAGTCCAAGTCGAATGTTACCGGGATCACTGGCGAAGGATTGATGCTTTCGATCAAAGTGCTTCAAGGCTTCACCATCAAATGGATGACGTAGCATTCCTTGAGTTTTGTTCTCATAATGCCATGTCATGTCTTGTGTTGTTTGCATTGAAGCAAACATTCTTTGTAATCTTGGAATTATAGGCAACTAGGACATGGACTTCAATGGAATTAGGTTTTTTTTTGCCTTGGTCTTGGATGGATTGTGTGATATCGAGCATGTCCAAAAAATTTACATTCAAGCAAGGATGCATCATTTTTTCCATTATCATTGTCATAAAAAAGCATACACCCATTCACAAAACAATCAATTTTCTTGGACTCCAATCCTAACTTTGAAACTAATCTCTTGGTTTCATAATAATTCTTTGGCAAAGAATTATTTGGTGGTCTTAGATCTAAATAGAGTTTTGCCATACTGTCCAATGCTTGGTTGGGAACGTGCTAATTAGATTTGCATGCCAAAAGTCTAATGCATACTGACAATTTTGACTCTGTTACCCCTTCAAATACAGGTTGATTTGCGTTTGCCAATATATTGTAAAACCTTTGACTGGCTTCATTTGGAGACTCTTCTAAATGATTATCATCTTGTTGTTCAAATAAAGCATGTCGGTGAGCATCACTCACCATTTATTTCATATACATAAATTAATCCATCTAGAGGTATGTGCATATACTATGAAGGCAATTTTCACGTGTAGTCAAATCAACAGACGATATTTCTTCCCCATGAAATGTCCAAATCTTGTAATTTGGCATGAATCCTTTTTGGTATAGATGAACTTTAATCACCTCTCCTTTCAGAATTTTAGTGCATTCGCACTTTAAGCATAGGCATCTAATCCCTCCATCAAAAGAATAATATTTATATTGTCAAGCGGTCCTCTCTTCAAATCTTATGAGAAAAGTTTCCTTCAAACCTCTTCTACCAAGGTAACAATAGTCAACCATCCAACCATGGTGGATGGGAACTTCGGCCATGTCATGGGGTACGCCAAAGGAGGAAAATGTTATGTTACACAACATAAGTGCAACAAAGGACAATTATCAAACATTTTAAGTAATAAACCTATTATTACTTAAGCCCATGCACGTAGAAGGTAAAGACAGAGGGTGCATGAATAATTTGTTCATTGTAGCACACCTCTAGTTTACTTGATTTCAAATTTTGCACCTATTTTGTAGTCTTCTTTTCGTCCAATTGAAATTTACATATAGAAATCATGTTCAAGGTAGAAATTATATATATTAAAACAACAAAAGCAAATTACAGTGAAGGCTACATACCCAAAACACCAGAGAAGGTTTGAGGTTGACACAAAGAAGAAGGAACTGAAAAGAAGCTAGTCAACGTACCTGCAAAAAAAGAAGCCATTTAGAAAGTAGACATAACACTTTTATGTGTACAAGAACTTGCTTTAATTAAAAAATTAATAAATAGCTCTAATGTATGTTATCTTTATCTTTGTGATATTTATGAATTCATGGACGAATTCCTCTCGAGAGGGGGAAGGATGATGTCAGTAAAGATCATTGGATGTTGAGGAAAGGAACTTAAGAAAGGAAGGACAAATCAAGAAACTAGGATAATTCCAAGTTGCTAGACGCATGGAAAATTTAAGAGTCAAAATAAGCCTAGTTTTGGGGTCTAAGTGCACTTTTTTTTGGAGTTTTATTGTCTTCATCTTATGATTTTAGGTCATTTGCATTTCCTAGAGTACAATTCTAAGTTTTGTAGAAAATGTGTTAAAAAGAGACTTTTATAGTGATTTCTTAGTTTAGTGAGTATTGAGTATTAATACCTAGTAGTATAAGTGGAACTTGGCTCCAATTTTATTTAACTCCCTTCACTTGCCTTAATTTAGACTTTAATTGAGTTTTTCAATGGAGTTGAGATGAGTTTTATAGAGTGGTGAACCTAGAGAAATGGACCAAGAGCTACAAAGAAGATATTAAGCCAAAATCAAATTGTATTATCATTAATCCTATATGGCAGCTAGCTTTAAGCACTTTTGGATGCATCATGACAGTTTCACAAACATGTCAACATCAAAGGAATTAAGTTAAACCATAAAGTTAGAATTCTCTCTACTCAAGCTACCTAGTCATGAATGAAAGAAATGCATAAACCAACTACAATTCTCTCTACTCAAACCAGAATTTTCACATACATCCACATCACAAAGTTGACCATAATGAATTAGTTTAACTGTAAAAGTTGTAAACAATATCCTAGAAAATAATTAAATCTATCTACACAAGTCCTAATTGACTAAAAATAACCAAAAATTGATTCAAAAACCGACTTCTAACAAGATTTCTAAAATTCTTTACTTAAACCTCAAAAACTCTAATAGATAGCTAAAATTTCAAAATTGGACTAAACTAGCCTATAAATATGTAAAGAAACTATCCTAACAAGTTTAAAATGGTAAAATCTAGCTAAGAAACAACTCACATTATAAAAACTACCTAAAACTCAAAATATGACTACCTACAACCTAAAACTAGCAACTAAAATAGGCTAAAAGTGCTAAAAATTAAAACACCACTAAACTATAGTTTTAAACTGCCAACTAACTATTTACACAACTTTTGAATGGTAAAAGAAAAGTGGAAACCATCTAAAAACCCATAAACAACTACAATTTCGAAATCTTACATGTTACAACCAAAAATATGCACTAGAATATGTTGACACTATGCATTAGTATGTCAAGAATTAGGTAACTTTTATTCACTGCATAGTTTGCTGCCAAATTTGGTCCAACCAATGATTTTGAGTTTTTGTTATTCCAGCACTTTTTTATCATTCAGAAAGTTTATTTGGAGATTAGAAACATGTCAGAACCCTCAATTATGTCATTCCATGCATTTTACAAAATTTGACCCATTGAGTACATTTTAGGTTATTTACACAAACTAGAATTGGAATTGTTTTTCTGCAATAGTTCTTTTAATAAATCTAGTATTTTAGGAGTCCATTAGCATCATAATAAACATATCAAATTCTAGGATCATGCATTAACTAGTTCATTTTTTTGTTGAAAATTATGGTTTGGATAGTGAGTTTGTGCATTTGTGATTGTTGGGGAGTTTTGAGAATTTCTTATAAGTTTGTTTAGTGTATTAAAACTTGTTCATAGCATTTACAATCACGAAATGAAGTTCCCCTGTTCATATACATGAATTTACCCAATCCTAGAAGCTAATTTGCATTCATTTAGGTTCTATTAGCCATTTTCTAATTTCTTCCATATTATGTTCATTTCTTTGTTTCTATATTCAATTTCCATCATATAATATTTGTTCAATTGCTAAAAACGCTAGTTCATTCAAATAATTCTATTAAACCACATGAATTTTGCACTTAAACCATAAGCTGTCAAAACTAAAAGTCAATATCTTTGTTGTCAAGTGTGGTTAAATGGGAAGGCTTTGCATTTTCTACATATTTGACTTTGTTTCTACGTTGTATCCATACCCTTAGGCATATAGAAACTTAGTTCAATCATTATCAATGGATCAATATCTTAAAATTGCATGATCATAGTTGTTGTCAACACCTAATTTAATTGTCTTTGTTGTCAATATTGATTCAAGTAGTGATTTTGTGATTTGTGAGTTTTTTATTCATTTTGAGCATTGATTTAGCATAGGATATCATATAGAAACATTTTTAGGTAATTTATATTGCATGACTCTCAGGTTAGTACATTTAAGCATTTCACTAAACACTTAGTCAAACCTAGGGTTCATTAAGGCATTTCATCAAACAATTTTCAATTTCGCATTTAGGCATGGAATTAGGACAACTTTGGACCTCCAAAAGATTCATGCCATGTTTCTTAATAGTTTTACTTATTTATATCTCATTTTAATTCCCTTACATTACCAATTCGACGAGATTTGCATATTTTTGCCTTAAAAAGTTGTCTTGGAACTTGGTAGTGTTAATGACTTGAGATTTCTTTTTTTTTCTTGTTTTCAGCAACACTTTTTCATAATTTTATTGTATATTATGCAGTCATTTTATCCAACCATATTCTATTTGGTTTTAGAGTGATTATAGACTCAAATTAGCTAGTTTGCTGCCAACTTGGGTTTAAAAGGTGGTTCTGTGATTCCAACTACGTTGGATAGGTTCTCTACAAGTAATTTCTCTTTATTTTCCAATGGACTTGTTATATGCTACTTTTAGGCAAAATTCATAATTGACTTGTAGGCTTCCATTGTCTAATTAAGGGGAAATGTAAATAATCAAAGAATTATTTAAATGTTTTCAGTTGTTTTCTTTAACTTTCATATCCTCTTGTTTTCTTTGCATAATATTTTCTCATGTGTACATTATCTCTAGTATTGGCGACTTAGACCTCACAAGCTTCAAAGAAAAAAACACATTGATATAGGAAATCGCGAGAACAACTTATTCAATGCATAAAGAAGTGATCAAAAAGCAAAACTAGATGGTAAAATAAGCAACTAACCTTTAAACTGAAGGCTTCAGCGAAGAATCCTCACCACTAATCAACAAGCCTACTCAAAAACACCTACATTGGCACAAATCAAAAACCAATAAAATAGTTACAAATACCAAGTAAAAAACATAATTAAGGACACTTTTATAATGCAAACGCAAATCTATACAAACACTAAGGTTACACCCAAAAAGTCGATAAATCATTCGGGCACAATTATAACTCAAATTGTAGGACTTAGGTATTATTGTACTGTGTTTGGGGGAGAATGAGGGGAGGGATGCAAAAGCTTACCAACCCAATTATGCCAATTACGTCTAACGCACCAAATGAGGAATTGTGGCGGATGAATGAGGGCAGCTCTAGGGGAGAAATTAGAAAATGTGTGGGGGTGGTGGACGACGGCAAAGGCGTCACGGACGATAACAAGGGCTTGGAGAAGAAAACTTCACGGCAACGCAGGCTGCACCAAAATGATGCCCTCAAGAAATTGGCAACATTACGCTCTTGTGGGGTAACAATGGATTTAGTGCAATCTTTGGTGGAGGAGAAACGTGGTTGGAGGAATGTCTTTTGTAGTATATGCATTTTAGGGAGAAAAATGGAAGTGAATATGAAGTTTTAAATAAATTCATTCTGCCCATTTACTGGCAGATAATTTTGTCACCATATTTCTCGTCCTTTATTACCAATGAATTATTCCATTGGTACATACACACCATAATCCATTAGTGAATCCGTCGGTAAATCTTAATTATCGACAAAATTATCCATCGGGAAATTCAACACTACAATTTGTAGGAAAATTTGTCGGTAAATCTCAATTAGCGACATATATATATATATATATATATATATATATATATATATATATATATATATATATATATATATATATATATATATATATATATATATATATATATATATATATATATATATATATATATATATATATATATATATATATATATATATATATATATATCCGTCGGAAAATACCCGTCGTTAATTTAATGTTTTCTTGTAGTGTAAGTTATTAGCACAATTGATCAAGTTAAGAGCCCACTTCTTAGATTATCCAATTAAGAAAATTCTTCTTGATAATGCTGGTGAATTTACATCTCAAACTTTTAATGAGTATTGTATGTCAATTGGAATTGAAGTTGAACATCCAGTAGCATGTGTTCATACTCAAAATGAACATGAAGTATCATTGATAAAACGTCTAAAATTGATTGCAAGACCATTACTTATGAAATCTAATCTTCCAATGACTACTTGGGTATATGCAATTTTGCATGCTGCAGTATTGATTCACATCAGACCAACAAGTTATCACAAATACTCTCCTCTACAGTTAGTTTTTGGTCAATAACCTAATATTTCTCATATAAGAATTTTTAGGTGTGTTGTATATGTCCCAATTTCCCCACCAAAAAGGACTATGATAGGTCCTTAAAGACATTTGGAAATATATGTTGGATATGATTCTCCGCAGATAATAAAATATCTTGAACCATCAATAGCTAACTTATTTACAGCTCGATTTGCTGGTAGTCATTTTGATGAATCAGTTTTTCCAATGTTAGGGGGAGAAAGAAAGAAATTGGAAAAGGATATTAGTTGGAATGAATTATCATTATCTCATCTTGATCCTCGTACAAAAGAATGTGAACTAGAAGTTCGATGGATAATTCATTTACAAAAATTAGCCAACCAATTACTATATGCTTTTACTAACACAAAAAGGGTAACTAAGTCACATATACTCGCTACTGATGCTCCAATCAGAATTGGTATTCTTGTTGGACAATCTAATATAGCAAATGAATCTTAAACTCGTCTGAAGTGTGGTAAGCCTATTAGTTCCAAAGATAAAAAGTCCTCGGATGAGAAAAAGGGCAAAAAGGCAAGATGACCTAATCGAGGGGGTAAAAGTCCCAAAAGATTCTTTTGACATAATTAATGATTTGGTTCCAGAACAACCTTAGGTACCTAAACTTGTTGAAAATGATGGGATCTCAATAAATTATGTCATGAATCATATAATATGGAACCGAAATAATGTAGCAATGGATGTTATATGTGAAATTGAGGATCGAGAACCAATGACAATTTAAGATTGTCGGCAAAGAAATGATTGGCAAAAATGGAAAGATGCAATCCAAGAAAAATTAAATTCACTTGCTAAAGGAAAGGTTTTTGCACCTGTAGTTTGAACACTTGAGGGTGTAAATCGTGTTGGGTATAAATGGGTTTTTGTACAAAATCAAAATGAGAATGGTGAATTTGTTAGATACAAAGCACAGTTAGTTGCTCAAGGTTTTCACAAAGACCTGGTGTTGATTTTAAAGAGACATATTCTCTAGTATTGGATACAACAACATTTAGATATTTAATTAGCCTTGTTGCACAAGAAGGTTTGAATTTACACCTCATGGATGTTGTTACAACCCATTTGTATGGTTCTCCTGGGAATGATATTTATATGAAACTCCTTGAAGGATTTAATTTGCCCAACAAAGCAAATTCTAAAGAGGATTATTCAATAAAATTGAATAAGTCCCTTTATGGATTGAAACAATCAGGATGTATGATGACATAAACATTGTTGGAACTCCTAATGAGCCCACAAAGGAAAATGATTGTTCAAAGAAAAAATTTGGGTTTAATTATGCCTTTGGTCCTCATTTTGGAGTCAAAATCTCAAAATGGTACCCAAATGTTTAAAAGTCTCAAAATGTTCCCCTTTTTTGTTGAAACGTCTCACGTTTGCCCTTGCCGTTAAGTCAACGTTGACGCCGTTAGAGGGAGTGCCACGTGTCAGTTCCTCGATTTTTTGAATTTTTTTATTAATTTTTTTTTTGAATTTTTTTTTATTTTTAATTTTTTTTTTGAATTTTTTTAAAAAAATCAAAAAATTGCTACGTGTCAAGCTGTCATCGTGCCACGTGCCAGTGACAGTGACACGTGTCAGTATTACGCCACGTGTCATTTTCTTAGTCTCAATTTGGTCCCTTTATTTTAATTTGTCTCAATTTAGTCCCAATTTTTTGTAAAAAGAAGCAATTTTGTCCCCCTTCAAATTGAAACAAAATTTAATTTTATATAAATGTTATACCAATATTTTTATTAAATTTGATATTTTTATTCAAATTGATATTTTTATTATATATTTTTAACATAGCTAAGTTTAGTTAAAATTATGTTTCACATTCAACTTTACTTAAAATTGTTTTCAAATTTTAAATTTATATGTGTTTTATTGTAACATGAACTAGGTAATTTATGATTTTTTTTTCTATTAACATTATTTTCTATTAACAACTTTTAAACCATTTTAAATAAAGTTCAATGTAAAATATTAATTAAATGAACTTAATTTGGTTAACAATATTTACTTGAAATATCAATTTTGATGAAAATATTTGTGTACATTTATACAGAAATTAAATTTGATTTCAATTTGGAGAGGGACAAAATTGCTCCATTTTTACAAAAATTGGGACTAAATTGAGACAAATTAAAATAAAGGGACCAAATTGAGACTAAGAAAATGACACGTGGCGTAATACTGACACGTGTCACTGTCACTGCCACGTGGCACAATGACAGCTTGACACGTGGCAATTTTTTTAATTTTTTTAAAAAAATTCAAAAAAAAAATTAAAAATCAAAAAAAAAATAAAAAAAAATTAATTAAAAAATTCAAAAAATCGAGGAACTGACACGTGGCACTCCCTCTAACGGCGTCAACGTTGACTTAACGGCAAGGGCAAACGTGAGACGTTTCAACAAAAAAGGGGACCATTTTGAGACTTTTAAACATTTGGGTACCATTTTGAGATTTTGACTCCAAAATGGGGACCAAAGGCATAATTAAACCAAAAATTTGAGATGAAGAACAAAGTTCTTTCTTTGGGATTACAAATTCAGTATTTAAACAAAGGTGTTTTAGTATATCAAGAACCTTATATAATGAAAGTTCTTAAAAAGTTCTATATGGACAAATCACATTCATTATGCACTCCAATGGTGGTGAGGTCGTTAGATGTTGATAAAGACCCTTGTAGACCTAAAGAAAAAGATGAAGAACTTCTTGGTCCTGAAGTACCATATCTTAGTGCTATAGGAGCACTAATGTATACTGTTAATTATACTCAACCTCACATAACATTTGCTATAAATTTTTAAGCAACATATAGTTCTTCACCTATAAGAAGACATTGGAATGGAGTAAAACAAATACTTTGTTACCTTAAGGGTAGTATGAATATAGACTTATTTTACCCGAATGCTTCAAAATCATATCTAATGGGTTATGCAGATGCAAGTTATTTATCATATCCTTACAATGGTCGATCACAAATAGGATATTTGTTCACATGTGGTGGCACAACGATTTCATGGCGGTCTGTGAAGCAAACAATAACAACAACATCCTCAAATCATGCAAAAATTTTAGCATTACATGAGGTAAGTCGTGAATGTGTTTGCTTAAGGTCTATAATTCAACATGTGCGACAAACTTGTGGTTTATCTTCTAGAAAAATTAAATTAACAACCATATATGAAGACAATAGTGCATGCATTACTCAATTGAAAGAAGGATATATTAAAGGAGACAAAAAAAGCATATTTTTGCCAAAATTCTTTTTCACTCATGATCTTCAAAGAAATGGTGACGTAGAGATCCAAAATATTTGCTCATGTGAAAATCTAGCAAATTTAATTACAAAGTCTTTGCAAAGGAGAACTTTTGAGCAATTGGTTCACAAGATTGGACTCCGTCATCTTAATGATATAAGTTTACATGACGGGGAGAAATAGAAGTTGTAAAGAAAAATATCATATAGAATAATGTACTCTTTTTTCTTCACTAGGTTTTTATCCCAAAGGGTTTTTCCTAGTAAGGTTTTAACGAGGCACATTCTCTTATCAATGGACACCTAAGGGGGAGTGTTATGAATTAATGGCCATCCATTGATTTGATACAATTACTCATATGATTGATATGATTGATACTCATATGATTCATTAATCTTTATGTAAATATTTGTATTAATTATTTGATTTGTATCCTTTATAGGTTACCACGTTGTATCTATAAATATGACTTTTCCTATCAGTAATAAGACACATAGAAAAGTTCTTCCCTATTCTATCATTCTTTATTCTTCCTTCTCTTCTTTTATCTATTATTAGCTTTATTTTATAACACTAAGTACCTTTATTCTAATTTATTATATAAAATTATTCATATGCCATTATTACTTAACTAACCTAATACATAGATTGATAGATGATTATTTTGTTTAATCAAAATATGATTCTTAATATACATCTAAGTAAATAAGACACTGTTAATTTTTAATTTTTACATTCATGGTTTATTATTAAATATTATGGATTATTTTATTATTAAACTATATTTTAAGGATTATTTTAATAATAAATTGATAAATAGTTATACTACCATCCATCCATGATATTAGGAAATACGTCCAAAATGGTTTTTAATCAAACTTAATCTCAAGTATCAACATTCTAACTTAAACTCAAGTATCAACATTCTTATATCTCGAGATGAATTCTAACATGATCTTTTATCTAAAAGAATGAGAAAAACCTCTAATAGATGGTAATAATCAATATGTAGGAAAAAATTGATAAAATCTTAGAGTACTATTTAGAATTTTTTATGAACACAACATCATGAAGAGTTTAAAGTTGAGAATAAAGGACTCGACAATCTTGATAGATATTGTTCCATTTAACATTCAGAGGCAAAGGGATGTTCTTGACATTTTGAACAAGTGGCCAAGCCTTTTAGTGCTAGAGTTTCCAAAGTCTCTCCTACCACAAAATGAAATAAGCAAGTTTGATAGCATACCTCCTAATCATGGTCAAGCACAGTAAGAAGAGTTGGAGTCATCTATGGAAGGTGGGCGCAAGCTCTTATCATCATGGGCCAACAATGAGTTCTTAGTAGAGTAGGTTATTTTGAACCTTGAATTATGGGTCTAGTAGTATAGGATTTTCTTTTAGGCCTTGGATAATGGGCCAAGTTGTCTAAGATTTCTATTTGGGCCTTATATCATGGGCCATGTTGTCTAGGATTTTTGTAGAGAGTTTACATTAAGCCAACATGAGAAGCCTTGTCTTCCAAGGTAAAGGGCATGAAGGTCATCTTCTTTTGGGAGAGTAATGGCCATATGGCATGCTCCTAATGCAGAAGATTGCTCCTTAGTAGTGGCCACAAGGAAAGCTTATAATGGAGGATTTCTCCTTAGTATTGGCCATGTGTCATGCTCCTAATGGACAGGATGCCTCCATAAATTACCATGTTTCAACCTCATAATGGAGAGAATTTTGCCTTGTTCTCCAAGGAGTAGAATTCGGGTTTTGCTTCTCCTTTTCTTGAGACACATCTAGGCTTAGTGGGGTTATAAATAGAGGTGTCTCCTCCATGTAAACCACCTTTGAATTTGAGTATCGTTATGTAGCCAATTTTATGCCATACTACACATCTTAGGTCACCAAGGCTAGAGCACCCTTCTAGGTTTCCTCTAGCCACCTTTCCTTAAGAGTTTACCTAACCTCTTAAGACCACCCAAACTCCACCATAACCTCTCCCCCTTGCTTGAGTCATATAGCTTGGGTGAGGATTCATCATCCCATCACATCAAAATCACCATATGCCACTACAATAAAAATGACTTTATACAACGAGTCCACAATTATAAAAATGTGGTCTAAAATACACTAAAAATTAAAGTTTTTATATTAGAAATATTCCATCTCTCCTTTTTTTATTGAAAACGTAAAACTCAGTTCCAAAAGTGCAAAAATTTGAATTTTGTCCCTCCCTTTGATTTTAGACTAAAAACGCCAAGAGCTGACAGTGTTGAAAATGTCAAGTTTTGAAAAACATGTACATCAAAATTGTTGCCTATTATGAGGATTTTAAGTAAAGATTTCAAAATTTTTGTCCTACTTAAAACCGTGGCTTATTACCTACAACTATGCTCACCTAGACTATGCCTAAAAATATTGTCTAAACTTTAACCCATGGGTTTTATGGTTTAAGTCATAATTTTGTGTTGTTGCCTAAAGCGATTTATATTGTAGTGTGCACACCATATTTCCACCACCATCAATCTTCCGTAAACCACCACCCAGTTAGGAGTCTCCCCTTGGCCTGAATCATATAGCTTGAGGGAGCTTATCCTATCACAATTTCCAAGTCTCAAGTACAAACATTAACAAGGAAAAGTTTCGACCAAGCTATAGAATCATGTTGGAACAACTCGAAAATTCATGATGTTGATTATAACACATTGTTCAAAAATGATAGAAAGGATAGACAAGTAGAAATATACTCTCGACCACCCGAATAGTTTCAAGAAATGATAAAAGATCGAACATTCCTCGGGATCCTACCTAAGTTGCGAAACAATTTACATAAAGAGAATCATGGATATGTGATAAAAATGACATAATATTTTAGTTATCGCTAAACTTCCATTGAACGAGGTCATGCAAGCCAACCTTAATGATTTTTATCTTTTCACTCTAGAGATGTTTGAGTTCCCAAGCGGATTTCCCATAATATCAACAAATATGACATATCCATTGATCTAAAGGCTCACATTAAGGCATCCCTAATTAATGAAACATATTTTTTATAAGATATGGGAGTGCATTGTTGGCTCTTCCTCGGTCAGTCTTAAAGGATAAGCTTTAGAGTGGTACTAAGCCTTTCGTCTCAATTCCATTGATTTGTTTTGCAGATGTTGAGCCTTGTTTAAAATGCAATTTGTCTATTGCAAACTTGTGGAGACCTGATCAACCTTTCTTAAGCATGTTAGTCAAGAAGATCTTAAGCCATTGAGATAGTTTATGTATTGATTCATTTTTACTATTGATGATGTTCTCGATCTACACCGAGTAGTGGCAATTCATGCCTTATTATGTGGACTTCCCTTAATATTTTTTGGATACCTTGTACGTCGATCGTCCCAAAAATATGGATGGACTTCAAATGCAAACAGCTTGGTACATCATCATTAGAGAAAACTCTTGTGGTACATCATCATTGGAGAAAACTCTTGTCGGAGCAATCAATCAATAAAAGCTCCATGCCCTCCATATCAACACTTGTGCTTTCAAACTAAAGCATATTAGAAAATACCATAGTTAGTCTTCCCTAAACGCTAGTCAAGATACCATTCCTCAAGAAGCCTACAACCTTGAGCTTATATGAGCTCCATAGCCTAAATAGACACCAAAGCTTTCTAATCATAACAACCGATATAACTACCATAAAAAACCATGGGCACACAACTAATGAATGTTACAAGGTGAAGGACCTTATTGAAGAGATTGTTCAACCTGACGCCTTGGCCTACTTTGTTCAAATTCACAAATAAGAAATGCATACTCTTTTTACTTAGTTTGAATTATTTTCTTAAGTAAAATTTTGTCTGACAAAGATTTAATGAACTACTAATACAACTAATATTTGTGAGAACCAAGAAAATAATAGTTTAGAATGAGTAAGTGTTTAAAATAATGGAACTCGATTATTTTATTATTAAAATAATAAAATATAAATAAAAAATCGAAAAACGAGTTTCATTAGTTATGAACACTCTATCTCTCTAGAAACTGTTTCTTAAGTTCTCTATGCATTCTCTCTAAAATTTTGACTTTTGTATTCATCTATCTTACAATCAGAGACCGCTAGAGGGACCCCTAAGGCGCACTCTCAACTTCTGTCCAATCAATTTCTCCAATAGAGTAAGTTAATTTTTTGTTCTTAACTCTAGCTTAATTGAATCCCTATACATGTGAGAATTCTTCTCTCACATAAGTCATCTGAGTTGTTCTTATGATTCTTTACTAATCAATGATACTAATTATGTTCCATGATCGTGTTATTGTTGTTTTAGGATTGAACTGTGATCTCTCCTAAGTTTAAAAGGGGGTTGATACTCGAACTTGGTTTTCTACATTGTTTCACAAGTAAAGGAAGCTAGACTTTTTTCTAAGATTTGAAAATGTATTGCTTGTTTAGGTTTTGATTGTATGTAATTTTTATGGATTGATGAGTCTACTAGCTTGAATTGAATATTGGTTGGTGTTGCTTTGCCATTCTGGGTTTGCATATTGTGAGCAAGTGAGAATCTGTTGTTTTCACCCAAACGAGTGGCTCTCACCTAAGCGAAAATAGCAAACAAATCATCTCTGATATATCTTCGAGTTCTCACTCAAGCGAGAATGTCTCACTTGAGCAAGAGAACTTTTGTCGTTGGGCGATCAGTTTCTCGTTGGGCGAGGATGTGTTTCCCGCTTAAGGAAGATGCTATGAAATCTGAGTGAGAATTGGGATGTATTAACACTAATTCAAGGAGAATTAGTTATGATCAATTGTGGTAGTGTATGCATTGAATTAGGGATTTTCTTGGCAATTATCCTGATGTTCTAATAATTGTAAGATCCGCTAAATTTAATTAATTAAATAAATAATTAATTAATAAATGCGGGCAGTGGGACCCTTTATGGCATTAAATATTGATTGATATAACGTGGAATAGTACTAGCTCAAATGGTTGAGAGTACTTGATTGTGCGAGAGGACTTGGGTAATCTAATTTTTATTATTTTAATAATATGCTTGATCGTGATGAGTGATAATATAATCCTATAATTATAGGAATTATCATGAAACATGAATTGGTTGAATGGTCATACGTTGATTGATATAGGCATGATTGTGTGGTCGAATCTTAGTAGAGACAAATTAAGCTTTTTTTGCCAATTTTATTTTTGGCATGGATGCAAAGGGTCAGAAACCCTAGTCGTCATAATGGGCAACCAAGAGGGCTGGAAAAACCACCTAGTAATGGTGCTTGAATAACCATTAAGCCAACCATTAATCTATTTTCGTTTTTTTCATTAACTTCATGAAATAAATGGCTGAAAATTTGAGAGACGAGGGTTGCTGCAGAACCGAGTTTCTGGGTTTCCTCTATGAACCGCTTGGCAGTTGCATGTGTCCCGACAAGCGAAGCGAACTAGTTTGGCCATTTTCTCATGGTTTTATGATTTTCTGTGATGTGGATGATGATTTTGTACCGCCAGGCACCACCTTCTTGACTTTTGGGCATTAGGCACCACCATTTTTCTTGTTTGCACAATTTTCATAAAACTGCATTTTCCAGTTCGTTAACCCTCCGAATTATGTGAAATTTTGATAGGTGGTCCAAAACATGTAGTTATTCACTTTGAACAGTGGAGATTTGATTTTGAGGTCAGTAGATAGAGATATATGCTACTCATTATTGCTAGTTTTGAAGTCTTTAAAATGCATGAATAAGCTTTTGACAATTTCAAGTAACTTCTAATGAAGCATGATTGGGTTATGTTGTAAGTCTCTATGAATTTAAATGTTCTTTGGGTTAGTCACATGTTGAGAATTGGTTTATTGATGATTGCATGTCTGTCAATATAAATTAACTTGTTGCATAGGAGAGGCGATAGTGTTATATTAATTTGCATTGGTGCATAGGATTATGCGCTTAAGTTGTCAGAGTGTTGTTGTTTTACATTTGTTTGAGCATATGTTATTCGTAACTTGAAAATGAATGCTAGCATGGATTTAAAGGGTGGAATATATATATATATATATATATATATATATATATATATGAACATATGGGGATTGATGCATATGATATATAGTGATACTTGTGTACGCATATGATGAAGCCATCTAAATTGAGATTGTGCATGAGAGTCATGTTGATATTTGGAAGCCTATATTCTTGATTATGGATATGCATAATTATAAGAGTATGATTGCTTTTACTTTGTTGTGGGTGCTTAAAAACTAGTACTACGCAATTAATGGTGTAGCGCCTGGCGGTGGTGTTTGACCGCCAGGCGATAGCCACAAAACCAGTAGAGCATTGAAGCGTGTGGCGCTTGGCGGTAAGAGTTGTCCCGTCAAGCGATACTTGTAGAAATAGTAGCATCAAAGGCATTTGGCGCCTGACAACATGTGTCCCCCGCTAGGTGATATGGAAGCGAGTTTCGCATGGCGGCTCCGAAGTAGCGTCAGGCGATGATGCAAAGGCATAAGCTTTGTTTTCTTTCGATGTGCGTGATCTACAAAGCTTTGGTGATACCTCAAAGGTCGGCGTGCTAGGTTCCTTGAGTTGTGGCTCTGAACGTATCCCTTGAGTTGCGTCTCAGAATGGCAACTCTTGAGTTGTGGCTCGGTATGACGGATGAACATGAGGAACTCTTGAGTTGTGACTCGAGTTGGTGAGTGTTGCCGGCGTAAGTGTGCATGTTGTGGCGCGTACGGTGAGTCCAGATAGATTGCCCTCCTTTGTTTGAGACCAACGAGTTTGGTAGTCTTTGGATGTTACGAATGTTATTCGTATTGGGAAATCCACCTGGCGTTACGGAGTGTGGTCCGTAGCATGGTTTCCTGCACGTGCTCTACTAGTTGTGGCTGGTAGGTGTGGCAGCAAGACGTCTTGAGGTACTCATCAGAAGATGTAGAACATGGGTAACAAGGTGGTGGTCATGTGATATGGAATCAAAGGATGGAATTCCTTTGGTGTGTTTGTATGTATATATATGTTATATATATATATATATATATATATATATATATATATATATATATATATATATATATATATATATATATATATGATTGTTTAATTGTTAGCTAACCCTATCTGCTTGTGTTTGGTGATGATCGTGTACGCGGTACAGGGAGCATATGATGTTACATGTGGATCTGGTGAGACATAAAGTTGGAGTGGGGATAGTGTGGGAGAAAAGAGTTTTCTGAGTTTTATGTTTTCTGTTTCTAAATAAATTGTAATATTTTATATTACTAGACTTTGGTGATTGAATGAAGTTTATAATTAGTTATTCTATGATGAATGAAAGTTTTAAATTTCCTGCGTTTTGTGGAATTACAATTATATTAAGTGAGGTTTTAATATTATATTATTCTATTTTATTTAAAATTCGTAATATCCGGGCGGGATATTACAATAACCATTCAAATTCTCACCTAGAGAGGAATGAGGTATGTGGTGAGAGGAGTAGAAGGTCCTAGTTGTTAGTTTTGAAATTGTTGAAATGCCAAAAAAGGGGGGGGGGGTTGAATTGGCTAGTTAAAAATTTAGGCTACCTTTGAACGTTAAAAACCACCTTTAATTGAATCAATTAGATCACCAAGTTAGGATGCAAAAGCTACTGGACAATATACTTTCAATCGGTCAAAAATAGAGTTAATCGATTGATTTTACTAAATAGATTATGTTCTGGTATAATCAACCGAGTAAATGTAGAAATGTAGATTCGAGTTTTAAACCAGGAGTAGTGCACAAGAATGATCAAGACATGTTCTAAATGATTATGCAAACATGCTCAATATTGTAGATGTCATGAAAACATGCAATAACACAAAAAAGATGATTTAAACACAAGTTTTTTAAACTTTAAATGAATATGCAAGAGAAAAAGGTTAGAGAAAAGGTAAGATCACAAGATTTTTATATTGGTTCACTCACACCTAAGCTACATCCAGTTTGTCAAGGCAACCTGAGCTTGACTTTGCACTATTTCGAAAGATTTACAAAGTATTCACCCTTACACTTTTAAAATATGCAAAAACCACAAAAAGACTCTTGAATCACACAAGAATCACACCAGCACAGCAAGAACCCTCTTGCAGACCTGGAAAACCACCAGGCACACACACAAAACTTGAGAAAGATCAAACCTCAATGGTAGCATTGCTCAGCCTACCAAAAACCAGTTTCTCCAAGCTTCAAACCAAGCCAAAAGCTCCAAGAATTTATCCAAGATCAATCTTCAATTGCTGTAAACTGAATGATCACGAAGGAGAGAGTTTCCACAAATTTCCAGAATAATTTCGCGCTAAAAATGATTAGAATACCTCTCTTTCGAAAATCACAGCTCTTATAGTCAAACTATTACGAAATTGAACAGGTTGATTTCCAAATAAATCGGTTGATTTCACTTTAGTTAAGTGAAATCAGTCGATTAAAAAATAAATTAACTGATTGAATTTGTTGCAGTTTAGGACTACTACAACCAACCTTTTAACCTGTTGAAAAATCATTCAACAGAGTAAAAGAGACATTTTAACATGTTGAAAAACCATTCAATAGATTAAAAGACAAACCAAAGACCAAATACATCTAATTAATGCTACAAGGTCTACAATATGAATTACGAACATCAAATACACTTTCTTAATGATGTAACCATGTCGAGAGCACACGTTCCAACCTTGATCAACATGAATACCATCAAATCTCCTTTCCTTCATCAATGTAGGCTTCATTTCAATGGTAATGACTTCAAGGTAGTTCAAAAGGGCTTAATCAAATCTTCATTAAATCTTTAAGAAGCATACCACCTTGGCTTCACATGTCAACATTCTCCCTTGATTTGATGAAGGCAACCTTTATCTTCTTCTATCTATTCTTCTTCTATCTTCCATTGCAAATTGCTTACATTGGTTGGATACCAATAAGTTGATGAAGTGACACCTAAGCTTGAAACTTGTGAACCTGAAAAAAATTTACATTAGCAATACACACAAGCTAGCAAGCACACAAATATTGCACATGCTCCCCCTATCAAATTTAGATTTAATTTTCTCCCCCTTTGGATTCATCAAAATAGAACAAATGTATAAAGAGAACAAACATTGCATATCATTTTATTAATACTGGAACAGACTGAAAATAAAAAAAAAACAACTAAAACTGACAGAGCTCAAACTGAAAAACCACAAACACATGCATGCAATGCATGATCCTAAATAGCCAACACACCCAGTCATCTTGAGGATCATTTCTGGTCTGGAATGAGTTCAGCATGTCATGGATATCATGGATTTAGCCATCTAATGCATTGAATCTCTCATTGCAATAGTTGTGATGTGCATGTTGGGACACATTGAGCTAATGCGGTTGATTTGGCACCATCCTCTCAAAATGTGAGTACACAAGGCCTCTATCCTCTAGAGGGTTGTAGGGAATTAGGTCCATGGGTCTAGCAGTTGGTTCTACCTCTTGATTTGCACCACTTAGGCCAGCTTCATGATCATGTGCACCACAAACTACAGCACCAGCAGTTGTCCATGCATTTCCCACCTTGAGAAAGCCCATTTTGTGGTTCAACAATTCAGTTGTCTCTTCTAGCTCATCCTCTACATCAATTCCAAATTATTCAATGAATTTTGACACCAAAACCACATATGGCAGCCTAAAATCTGTGAGTCTCTTGGCCTTGAGCATGTGATCACGAAACACATAGATCCAATCCACTAGAATGTTGTGTTGGATGCAGTACATGAGAATCAAATCTTCCTCATTCAATGTTGAATGGTTGCTACCCCGTGGAACTATGATTTTTGTGACAATCATAGCCCTTGATCATGGTTGTTACCCAAACCAGATTAATGCAGTCCAAAATAGTATCTCACGTATTCATGGTGTTTCCAATGTGTTTTTATGAGTGAATCAATCAGTTCAGATCATGTTAGCTGCATGCACATTGGAATTGTACACTAAACATACTCTTTGGTCAAACAAATCAGTAAAAGCAACACATGGCTGATGAAATAGTAGTTAAGAACATATAGTACCTGACAAAAAGATGATTTTTGTAACACCCTAGATGGATATTACTAGATAAAGCATATATCATAAAATTTCTTTTGGAATTAAAACATTATATAAAGTTCCCAAGCGCGAGAAAATTTAAAACTTATCTCGCTGTAGTTCAATCACACTGCTCCATCTTTATTTCACGTTCATAATAAAGAAAAGCATCATAAAATTTATTACAAAATGCATGAAAATAAAACGTAGAGAAAAAATTCCCCATCGTCTGCCTCGCTCTGTCACTATGCATCGACGTTCTCACCTGGATTCACATCTACTCCCGCGTGACAAGTCACACGATCATTGCCAAACACAGACAGAAATGGTGAGCTGAGAAAGAAAAATAATACAATCAATAAAATAATAAGAATTAACCTTCACCCAATCTATGACTCTTTGTTTCCTCACCCCCTCTTCTCTCTCTCCCACAAATTCAGCCTAAAATAAATAATACAAATAATAAAAACGAAATTAACTTAAATTCAAGGTTTAATGGCCATTATTTTTTATTACTGCACCCCAACTACTACCTCTCTGGTTTCTCAGGGGATTTCTATAGTTTCTAGATTTTTCCATCGCTTAACAAAAATATAAAAATATAAAGGGTCTAATTACTTTAGCCAAGATTCGAATCCACGTCCTTCCAACTCATCAAACACATGCACACCAATAAACTATCTCATGATTCATGTCAATTCACAGATTCATACGAGCTTAAACCATGCTTCCGCATTCACAATATATTTGCAAAATAAAATAGAATTAAATAAACATACTAATGACATACACAGAACTTGAACTCAAGTCTTCTCAACATAATCAAGTGCTCTTAACCACTTAAGTTCTGCTCTCAACCACTTAAGCTAACATTATTCCTTGTATAGGGATTATCAAGGAACTCCCTTAGGGTATTCTCAACCCACCATTACTTATACTATTAATTATTATTTGTATGAATTTCTTAGGTCTTACACTTTCTTTGATTGGGTCAGCTTTACAATTCAATTCATGAGTAAATGCACAATTTAAGTAAAATCAACACGTTGAAAAGCAAAATCGGTCGATTAAAACAACATCAGAGCATCAGAGATTTAAAACCAAAATATGGTTAAGTGAAATCAGCTGACTGATTTTGAAAATCAATCGATTGAAAATCTTAAAATTGAACTTTATTTTTCCAAATTCAGTTTTAATGAAATCAACATACTGAATTGTGAAAACAACAGATTAAAAATCATAGCAGATCAAATTTTCATCATTCAGTGGAAGTTTAAATGAAATAAACACATTGAGGATCCATTGCCTATAATTCCATTTCCAACGATTTTTCCTTTGTTGTTGTATCCATAGGTTACAAACCCTTCCTCCTTCAACTTCAACTTTGCAAATTTGGTCTTATCTCCTGTCATATGTCTCGAACAACCACTATCATGGTACCACAAATCTTTCTTATCACCTTTTATGACATGCAAAACAGATTTGGATTACTTGGCACCCTTGGATAGGTTGGGTCCATCATGGTTATACCTTTTTAAATCCTTTTGGGATCCATTTCATAACCCCTTTAGGAATTGGAAGAGGCAGTGGAAGACGCCATGGAGGAACTAGAAGAGGCGCAGATTCGTATGGCGTATGGTCACCGGTCGGAACTGAAACTCCGGCTCCGGTGGCGGTGGCGGCAGGGGTGGAGGCAGCGACAACGATGACGAAAAATATACCTTAAGCTCTAGATACCATGTTAGAAGTGGAATTTAAGCCTAACTCAACCCCACATGTTAGAAGTGGAATTTTGTTCTCTTCTTTATCCTCTACTAATATTTTACCTTCTGTTACACTGGCTGATGGTTCTAGAGCCTCATCTCATGGTGTTGGCACTGTTAAAATTTTCCCTTCTTTAACCAATTATAATGTTCTTTATGTCCCTATGTCTCCTTTTAACCTATTTTCCATCAGTCGTCTAACTCGTTCTCTTGATTGTGTTGTTTCTTTTACCAACAATTCTGTGTGTTTACAGGACTCGTTCTCTTGATTGTGTTGTTTCTTTTACCAACAATTCTGTGTGTTTACAGGACCGGAGTTCGAAACAGGTGATTGGCACAGGATATGAGTCCCATGCTCTTTATCATCTCCGTCACTCTACACACATTGGTGCAGTTATGGAGTCTCCCTCTCTTATTCTTGCTTAGTTAGGTAGTCCAAACATTGTCAAGTTACAGCAGCTTGTCCCTACCTTGTCCAAGTTGTCTCGTTTGGATTGTGAGTCGTGTCAATTAGGCAAGCATAGTCGTACTTCCTTTCCTCATAGTGTCACATGTGATGCTTCGTCCCCTTTTGCCTTGGTTCACTTTGACATTTGGGGTCCTCGTCGCATTAAGTCTACTTTAGGTTTTAAATACGTTGTTACTTTCATTGATGATTATTCCATATGTAGTTGGTTATTTTTAATGATTATTCCATATGTAGTTTTCGAGTCTACATGTTTTGTTCATAATTTTAGTCTTGGTCTTGACAAGCTTTCTCCTAGATCACATAAGTGTGTTTTCTTACGGTTTACAAGATCACAAAAAGGATACAAATGTTTTTCTCCTTTTCTTAACTGTTATTTTGTGCCTGCAGATGTCACCTATACTGAGTTCTCCCTTTATTTTAAGAGTCAATCCTGAAAAATCTCCTAGTACCTTTTTATACATGTCTTTCCTCTCTTTCTTCTGTGACCATTCCAAAATCTGTCTGTGACGCTTTAGCCCATCCTGGTTGGTGTCAGGCCATGGTAGATGAACTAAGTGCTCTTCATAACAATGGAACTTGGGAACTGGTCCCGTTACTGTATGGGAAATTTGTTGTTGGTTCCAGGTGGGTGTTTGCTATCAAAGTTGGACTTGATGGTATTATTGATCGCCTCAAAGCTCGTCTTGTGGCCAAAGGTTATACTCAAATTTTTGGATTGGATTATGGAGATACCTTTTCCCCCGTGGCAAAGATGGATTCTATTCGTTTATTTATTGTCATGGCTACTATTCAACAATGGCCTCTTTATCAACTAGATGTTAAAAATGTTTTCCTCAATGGTGATTTGTAAGAAGAAATCTATATGGAGCAACCTCCTGGTTTATTGCTCATGGGTAGTCTTCTGGGACGGTATGTCATCTTCGCAAATCCTTATATAGTCTAAAACAATCTCCTAGGGTTTGATTTGGAAGTTTAGCAATGTTGTTCAGCAATTTGGTATGACTCGGTGTGAAGCAGATCATTCTGTCTTTTATCAACACTCGAGTGTTGGATGTGTTTACTTGATAGTATATGTTGATGATATTGTTCTTACAAGGAGTAAAAACAATGGCATCTCTCAGTTGAAACAACATCTCTGTCACCATTTTCAGACCAAAGATTTTGGCAAACTGAAATATTTCTTGGGTATTAAGGTGGCACAGTTCAATGATGGTATTGTTATATCTCAGAGAAAGTATGTCATGGATACTCTGGAGGAAACTGGGTTGATGAGTTCAAATCTGTTGATACACCCATGGGTCCCAATACTAAACTTCTATCAAATCAGGGGGAGTCTATATTTGATCTTGAGTAGTATAGAAGATTGGTTAGGAATTGAATTATCTTACCATTACTCGTCCTGACTTTCCTTTGCAGTCAGTGTGGCAAGTCAATTTCTTAATTCCCCATGTGAAGATCATTGGAATGCAGTCATTCGTACCTTGAAGTATATTAAAAGATCCCCTGGAAAAGGATTGTTATATGGTTCTAATAACCATACAAGAGTTGTTTGCTATTCAGATGTTGATTGGGCAGGATCTCCTTCTTATAGAAGATCTACATCTGGGTATTGTATCTCTATTGGTGGTAATTTGATCTCGTGGAAAAGTAAGAAACAGAGTGTTGTAGCAAGAACCAGTGTAGAAGCAGAATATAGAGTTATGGCCTTAGCAGCCTGTGAACTTGTTTGGCTTAAGCAATTGCATAGAGAGTTACAATTTGGAGATGTTACTCAAATGACACTTGTGTGTGACAATCAGGCTGCTCTTCATATTAGCTCTAATCCTGTCTTTCATAAGAGGACCAAACACATTGACATTGATTGCCATTTCATTCAGGAAAAGATCATGTCTGGAAACATCAAGACTAATTTTGTTAACTCAAATGATTAGTTAACAGATATTTTTACTAAGTCTTTACGGGGGGCTAGAATTGATTATATTAGTAAGAAGCTTGACACATACGATTTGTATGCTCCAGCTTGAGGGGGAGTGATAGATATTATTTAGATATTGTTTGATATTATTAAGATATTGTTAATCACAATATCAAACAATATCTTCTATTTACTCTATTTATTTTCAGTTACTCTTTTTAATTGTACCTCTCTATTATACATAGATTACCCTATGTGTAATTTATACACAAAGAAGATTAATCTCAAATCCTATTTTCTTTATTTTCAATAATTTATACTGTTAAATGGGATGTTACAACATCCAAAGCTACTAATACACTTAAGCTTGGATGCATTCAACATCCACAAGCTACTAATGAAACCATCATCTGCAAGCTACCAATACAATTAAGCTCGGATGCCCCAACATCCGCAAGTTGCCAATACAATTAAGCTCATGTGTAATCGACATTCGCAAGCTACTACTACAATTTAGTTCGAATGTTATTAACATCCACAACATACTCATTAAACCTTGGACCCCAGACATTTGTAGGCTACTCATTAAAGCTTGGATCCCTAGACATCCACAAGGTACTAGTTAAACTCAAATCTAAACCCATCTGATTTGTACTTAAAACAAGTTAAATAAAGTTATTTAATGTATTTCATTAATCATAACAAAGTAATCCAAATTGAATATCCGGAAGTCAATTTAAAACAAACGAACATTAAATCGAGATAAAGTAATAATCCAAAGCCATTTTTGGAAATACAAATTACTTGTACTGATACTTAATCTTCTGGATTTCTCCTGTATTTATTTTCAGGACTCAAAACTCTATTTGTATGAGTCAACGACTCAACTCTTAAAAGGCTCATACACAACTAGAAAATTACTCTAACCAAATCCAATAAGAAGGTGATATTATTACGCTATGATATTGAAGACTAATTTATATTATTTTTCTACCCTATCACCTTCCAGATCAGTCTCAATATAATTTTTCAACTTTTAAGTTCTCTATTCTTCCCATTAATTTGTTATACCACTTATTATGAATTCAATTTTTTAATCTTAAATTTAAATCTCGTAAATAATATGTCAAATTAAAAAAAATAACATAAAAATAAATAAACACGAACTAAAATATATATATTAAATTTAAAATTATTATACATGTTGATATATAAAATAATAAAAATTATTTCAATAGTTAATATTTTAATTAATAAAATAAAATAGTGTACTAATAAAAATATTAGCACATGTGTTTTTTCATTGGCTAATATTTACAAACTAAGTTAAATTTGTTATTTGTCAAACCATTAAATTAACAACTTTTCACGTGTTTATGATCAATTGTTTCATTTATTTATTTTTAGAAGTTTCCTAAATCTTTAAGTATTAGTTGTAATTCTCCAGGATACCTCAATTATAACAAGAAACCCAAAATAGTTAATTCTTTTGTATTTTATTTAATAGCTTAGGCAAAATATTTGAACATGCACTGTGGCGTGTAAGTAGAAACTAATGCGTTGTGGTATATTTTGTGATAAAATGCATGTGATATCTTATAAATGCACATGATATCTTAATTTGTAGATCACCACACCACCAAATCTGTAAGATCTGAATTAGTATTTTAATATATATTCACATAAATTTTGACCGTGTCAAAAGGTCGCGCACTGGCCAATATTTTATCATTTTGTTTCACAAGATGTGCCCAACAAGCTCTCTTAATGGAATCTTATAACCGGTGACGAATCATTGGCAAATATTGTGGGACTGTAAATTCTTTTCTATAAAAGTATAGAGAATTTTGAGAGTAGCAAATATATAAAATTTATATAATTGAAAAGGTTATTTTTTATATATTAATTTTTGTATGTAAACAAACTTTAGAAGAACGATAACCTCCTCGTTGACTAAGTTCCGCCACAAATTTATTATAGTTATCTTATTTATTTTGAACTGATGTGAATTGGTATATGTCCTATTGTTATTAGTAGTGATTTTTATTGAAGCAAAAAAGGTTGAAATGCGTTTAGTAAGTTATATTTATAATTATATACAAAGGATTTGTATTTTTTTTTATTTCTTTTAATTTTTCAAATGATAAATGAATCTCTTTCTATGAGTATTACTTAAATCTATTTTTATTTTGACAGAATTTCTTTTCATATTAAGTGGTTATAAACATGAGTAATATCAAATTTTTTATTTGAGTGGGTACTAAATGTTAAAATCATTAACGCTAGGCCATAAATTACGATTATTTGCGGGTTTACTCGGTTATATAAAAATAGTATATCATATCGTAGTAAAAAAACAAACCCTTCAGATTATGGTTTTTTGCTTTTGCAAATAATTTAAAAAATGTCATTGTTTCAGCATTTCATGTCTTTTTATTAGAACTTTTCAAAATGGATAACACAGCTCAACCCAGATCGACTCACCACGGGTTGATGATTTAATGAGTTAACCCAACTCAGCTTACTTTTTAACGAGTCAAAAAAATTTGAATCCGGTCCAGCCCATCACGGGTTGATGGGTTAAACAGCTTGGTCATGGGTTCAATTAATTAAAAAAATACAATTTTTTTTCAGTCAAAACTAAATTGTAATTCTAATTAAAATCTAAATAAACTTTAATACAATCCAAATATAAACCAAGATAAAAAAAATACAAATTATTTATGTGTTGCCTAAAAAAAACCTAACATGACCCAAATGTAAAACCCAACTTAATAAAAAACATTTGTGTAACCCTTTTATCTATGAGTTAGTGAGTAGGGTTCTAGATGAGCCAAGTCAAAAATCAACCCATATTAAAATTTGTAAAAAAATTTCAACCCAACCCGGCTCGAACTCGTGGTGAGCCGAGTTGGCTAACGGGTTCCAACCCATTTTGACAGCTCTACATTTTATGATAACAATAGTTTATGTATGTAGTTATTTCACATATTTACAATAGTGAATATGCACTATACATGTTGCCTTCCCTGTTTTTTTCTTTTTAAATATACACTAGATAAAAAATTTTGGTTAAATTATTCTTTTGGTCCCTCTATTTGTCATGAAATTTCAGTTTGATCATCAAGTTTTCCGTTGTCTCAATTTGGTCCTCATTTTCTTAAAAATGACTCAATTTGATCCTCACCGTTAACTTTGACCAAACGGTGTTAAAGTCAATGCACGTGTCAATTTCTGGTTTTTTTAAAATTTTTGAATATTTATTTAATATTTTTTAATACTTTTTATTTTTTACACGTGTCACTTCATATTTTGACACGTATAAAAAATTGACATGTGACACAACTATGAAGTGACACGTGTAAAAATTTTAAAAAATTCAAAAAAACTATGAATTAACACGTGGCGTTGACTTTAACACCGTCTAGTCAAAGTTAACGGTGAAGACCAAATTGAGTAATTTTGAAGAAAATACGAACCAAATTGATGAAGGATTATCTTGTTCCTTTTTAAGATTATTGAATATGGTGTGAGTTGATTAAGAAAGCTAAGCGAAATCCCCACTGGACATTAAGATAGCAAGCTATCTAGATGTGAAGGTTCCTTTCACAAAGCTCAAGAGAAGAAGATGATGAATTGATTCAAAACTAAAAGGAAATGGAAAGCACATAAACCATAGAAAACCAAGAACAATTAAAGGAAGAAGAAAACATAAAATGGAAAGGAAAGAAATGGTAAAAATGTGAGAAGCACGCCACTACAAGGCTAGGCTAGAAGCCATGACAACCTTGAAGATGAGTGGATGTGTGCCGCCATTTGCTATGCAAGATAAGGCTTAAAAGTTTCACTCCCAAGGGAGGAAACTCTCACAAATGGTTGAGACACAAGAGTGTTTTTACTTCAAAATGTTCAACCCTTTTACATGTCTAGGAGCACCCCTTATATAGAAGAGTTTAGGGGCCTCTAAGCAAATAAAAGATACCTAAGGATGTCTCTACAAAAACCTAACCTTAGCTTCTAGAAACTAGGTCAAATAAGGTTACAAAAATGAGAGACAAAAGAGCTAACTATGGTGTGTGCAAGGCTAATTTCGTTCTAGCACAAAAGGAGACAAAGAATGTGTCTCATATGTCTCCAAAAACTGGCCAAAGTGTGCTAAAAACAAAGGAGACCAAAGGTACATAGGTACACTTGTTTTATGCCTTTTACTTTATGCTTTATGCCTTTGCTTTACTCTCTCATCCACATCATTTATGCTCCCCAATCACCATGTGCCACCTAGCATTGCTTTCTTATTCCTAATTAACCTACAAAGCAAATAAACATAGATTAGCATGTTGGCTTAAGTCAAGTCAACTATAGTCAACAAGTCAAACCTAGTCAAAGGTCAACAAGTCAACTAAAGTTGATTCAACTAAGTCAACTTAGGGAATCAAAAATAACAAACACAAATGAAAGGGATGAAGGATTAGTGAACTTCCTTTCTAAACATGCTTAGTCTTCTTAAGCATGTGCCTTCATCCTTGGTTGGGGTCAATCCTTCATCACAAATTCAGACAACGAAAAATTTCATGACAAATAGAGGGATCAAAAGAGTAATTTAACCTAAATTTTTTATATTTCATGAAATTTTTCTTACGAATTTCTTATAAAATTTTGTACGAAAAAACATTTTTTTATTATTTTTTCTAAGAGTTTAAATTGACTATTAATTCTTTCGAAGATAATTATTTCTTACGAAATTATAAAATTGGAAAGTATTTCTTATAAAATTATAAAATTTGGAAGTACTTCCTACAAAACTTTTTGTGAAAAATATTTTGCGTAAAAATTGATAGCAATTTCTTGCTAATTATTTTTCATAAAATTTTTAATATATCTTGTGAAAAAAATTTCAAAACAAAATTAGTAAACAATATGTATTTTTTTAATAGTGATAATTAATGTGATTATATTTTGTACAACGTTTTTTCCTTATGAACATAATTAAGTTTTCTTAATTTAATACTTAAGAAAATTAATCAACATAAATATCAGTTATGATAATAAAAAATTATAAATATTATAAAAAGTTGGCAAACTATAACTATTATATATATATATATATATATATATATATATATATATATATATATATTTCTTACAAAGAACTTAAGGTGAGCTTTTGGATAGGTGGCAAGATCTTGATGACTTTGATAGACCTTGATGTTTTAAGGATTGAAATACAGGAGAAGATTCATCTGCAAAAAACTCTCATGTCCGAGTCAATAACAGAGTTTTTAGAATCTTTTATGAGGAAGAATGAGTATATCAGAGTGTGTGTATTCCTTGGAGAATACTAGATATTGATTGGACCTTTTGGACCTTGGACCGAGGCTACAATTGGGGTCAAATGTTCTTGTCGAGAACTTAAGGCAAGCCTTCAGACTAGTATTTATAAGGCCTTTTGGCCTTAGACCCATCTAGTGAAATAGGTAATGTAATATCAAACAATATTAGTAAAATAACGACTTACCTCAAATAAGCAATAATAATAATAATAATAATAATAATAATAATAATAATAATAATAATAATATTTTGACGCCTTATCTGATGATATGCAAATATCCTGTAATATATGATATCAAGACATAATCAAACTACCAAGATTTGTTATGATTACTTTTAATATGTATTTACCCAATAGTTGTATCTAAATATATTTTTTTAGTCTTTTTCTTGATGAGGCTAATTGGTCTCATTGGACCATGTTACTTAGCATAATTTATTGGGCTGGATATAAATAAATAAATAAATATATATATATATATATATATATATATATATATATATAATGTAAGTTTTTTACTAGTATTATACAATATGTCTTTTAATCAAAATGAAAGTTATTAATGTGAAAATAATATTTATATTTTGAAGTAAAAATAATGCATCAAAAAGAATTTATTGATAAAAAGAAGACTAAAGTAAAGTAGAGAGATAGTTACATTACTAATCCAAAGAAATATTCCAAAATACAATAAGACGATTGGTGTCAAGATGATAGTTATTGGTCAAAAGAATCATGAAGCAGATTACTTATTTATTGAAAAAGGAAGACGTTGTGGAGAACGTGGAGAAGTTGAAGCTGCTATTTTAATGTGTCTCTACGTAAAAGATGACAAGTGGACCATCAACAAACACATAGTATAAGTTTCGTGCAAGAAAAAAATAATTGTACAGTTGCTTCAGAGTAGTCTATAAGTGAGATTTTTTGTTGTAATAAGGGTAATATATAAAGGGATTACTTGCCATTCTTAATTTTTTCTTTCTTGATTCAAGACATCTTTGAGGTAAGTCAAGCTCTTTTAAATAATTTAAATTCTTAACTTAGAAAATTTTTCCTTTTAAATCACAGGTGCCTTGCACTTTCTTTCTGGAGTTAGAATTTGGTAATTTAGGATTAGGTTCAAAAATCACTTAAAGAAGAGTTATATAGAAAAGGTAATGAAATAAAAAAATCTATATTATGTTAGAAAAACAGAGGGCACCGAAAAAAGTAAGGCTCAATTTGTAGATACTTAATCCAACTTTGGTTTTGTATATCAATAATTATAGGTTTAATCACATGTACCATTTTCGTTATAAAATCTCAATTGGATCTCAACTTCAAAGTTATTTCAATTAAGTCCTATTTTTCGAAAATTTGTTCTAATTTGGTCCTTTCCGTTAGAAAATTATTGACGACGTTAAGTGTGTGCCACGTGTATATTTTTTAAATTTGTTTTAAATTTTTAATTTTTTTTACTTTTTTTTCTTATAAAGATAACTGACACGTGTCAAATTAGGGATTTGCCACGTGTCAGCTTATGATTTTTTAATTATTTTTTAATTTTTAAATTAAAAAAAATCTGTCATGTGTCAAAATATGATTCTGTCATGTGTCAATTATTTATGTGAAAAATTTCGATTTGGTTTCTATTTCTGTTATTTTGTCTCAATTTAGTCATAATCTCTTTTTAAACAGAAGTAATTTTATTTCTTCCAAATTAAGACCAAATTTAACTTTTATATCAATATTACTATGATATTTTGTCTTAATTTTATTTAAATTTTTAACCAAATATTTCAATTTATTTAATAATTTCTAAACAACTTACATTTGAATTTATAAAGTTGTTTAGAAATTATTAAAACAAATTTTTTAAACAAAGTTCAATGCAAAATTTAAATTTAAATAAAATTAATTTGGTTAAAAATATCTATTATAATAAAAATATCATTATAATATTTATATAAAAGTTAAATTTGCTCTCAATTTAGAAGGGATTAAATTACTTTAGTTTAAAAAGAGATTATGACTAAATTGAGACAAAATAACAAATACAGAGACCAAATCGAGATTTTTCACATAAATAATTAACACGTGGCATAATCATATTTTGACACGTGGCAATTTTTTTAATTTAAAAATTAAAAAAATTAAAAAAATCACAAGCTGACACGTGACAAAACCCTAATTTGACAACCGTCAACTATTTTTTTCAAGAAAAAAAAGTAAAAAAAGAAATTAAAAATTAAAAAAAAATAAAAGAAAAACCACGAGCTAACACGTGGCACACACTTAACGTCGTCAATGATGTCCTAACGGAAATTACCAAATTGAAACAAATTTCAAAAAATAGGACCTAATTGAGATAACTTTGAAGTTAAGGACCCAATTGAGATTTTGTAACGAAAACAGGAACCTACCGTGTGATTAAACCATAATTATACATTAAAGATATTAAGGAAATTTCCTATGTGTTGAGGACATCAAATAGAGAACATTATTTAAAGATGCGATACACATGTTGACATGTGAAAAAGTGGAAAAGGGGCATGTCAAAGCAAGTAGAATCGAATAGAAAATACTATTTAAAAATGATATCTAGAACGATGTGGGAAGTTTTAGGACAATTTCTCCCATTTATGTATTTTCCTTTTTATTTTATTAGGTCAAATAACTGTCAAAGGAGGAAAAAAAACATAAATAAGGGTGTCAAATGTAAAATAAGGGTAACAAATTATGAATGCAATTTCAATTATAATGACAAATGTTGCAAATAGGAAAATGGCAAGATGAATGTTGACGGTAGCAACTTGGGTCGCCGCTCTCATTTATTTCCTTTATCATCCTTAGTAATTTAATTTCCTACAATTTACATTTCTACAAAACCCTTCGCCATCATTCTATTCTTCATCTATCATTCTCCACTTTATTTCTATTTTTTTGATTCCTCCATTAGTACATACTTAACAACAAAAAATACCAAAAACATGATCTCTAGAAAGAAATGCATGATCTGTTGAATTAAGGACTTTTGTGGCTTTGATCCACACCCTAAGGGAATTGTTTGTTAAATTGATCTTGATAATGGATGCATAAAACATTCAAACACTTTAAATTAAATTGAAAAACATTAAGTTTACTTTCCCAATGTCAATGAACTCGTGTCGAGTAGATTGGATTCATTAAAGGACACTTGTGTAAGCATCGAATTTGAACCCTCGAGAAAAAAATTGGCATGCCCAGTGGGACCACTTGTGTTTGGAGGATCATGTACAAAAGGTTAGTTTTGAGAGAACAAATTTTAAAGAGTGTATGATATTGAGGAGTGGAAAATTAACGATGTCCACATAATATACATGGTGCAACAACATCCAGAAATAATAGGTATGTGGCCCCTCCTTTTACTACTGTTAGTCAAAATTTAGGAGCAAACCATTGAAGATACTAGAAGTTAAATGATTTGTCAAATTTGAGTAATCCAATAACAAATACATGTTGAACCAAATATAATTACACTAGTAGAACATGCATTGCACAAGGTGAGTAATTTTAAAGTAGGTTGATCAAGAATTCTTAATGAGCGATACCCATGGAGGATGCCTACGTTCTCGAACAATAATCAAGTCAGTTTGGAAAGAAATGGTGAAAAACTAAAATGCCTCTTTGTATGTTATAAGATAACAAATTAATGATAGTAATTATGAGATGGTCAATACTTTATATTCAAATGATGGTTGTGTTGATTCGCTTGATTCAAACCACAATTAAGAGTTTCCAAAAAGTAGTATACCAAATGGCTCAAATAAGGCAGGCTTTGGCAATCCCTCAAGTCGAAATTGTTGAGACACCTCATGTGAAAAATAATAATTTTGATCAACAAGGGAATGTTAATCTTGAATTCAAGACAATGTAGGTAACTTCGAATTCAATACACATTTAATGAGAAATGTTTGAATGCTTAAAAGAGGTCAAAATGTTGATCATTTATTGAATATGGGACAAAATAGAAGAAGAAACATAGAGTATGATGATTCAAATACAACCATAATTTGAATAATGGACAAATAAAATGTGCGAATATGATACCTAATCCAGGCATGGAGATAAGCTTTATAATCAACCTTATTTTGTGTCTGATAATGTAGATTTTTACCATTATCTTGGCTATCTTTTGCTAACAAAATCAACTCCTCTTGAGCTTTTTACCCACTTAATCCTCATTTTTATTTTGTTTTTGTAAATAAATACAATATGGGTTACATAGATCTAATTATACCACTAATCCCCATTTTTGTGACCAATTTAATGATAGGAAGCTTTTGTCTAAAGGCAAAGAAGTTGTCAACCAGAGAAGAAAGAAGAAAAAAAGCCAAAATTGAAGATATAAACATAGTAGTTCAAGGTTGAGCGCTAGAACTCATGGATGAGCCCAATTCCTCTTGTATTTTCCATCGCTCAGCGCAAAAATTCAAGGCTGAGCGCCATTCTTCTTGCTTTTTAGGCGCTGAGCGCCAAAAGCCAGCGTTGAGCGTTGAATGGCTCACATTTTTTGGATGTTGAGCGGTGTGCGGAGGATGCTGAGTGGCAACTATACTGATCTGGCAAAATTAAACCTATTTCTTCTGGATTCTCGAGGGGAAACCATCTTTGGCAGTGTGGAGGCACGAAGAACAAATTTTTGGGGAGCTTGGAGGAGTGTTAGGGCTTGTGGGAACAACTCCATCTTCCTCTTTGTATCTCCCTTCTCTTCCATTTCTTCCATTTGTAAGCTTTATCTCTCCATGACAATGGAGAGCTAAACGCATTTTTGTTAGGGTTAGATGTAGCCACAAAACTCTTGTGTAAATGCAAATGTTTTGATTATATATATGCCTCTTTCATTAATTGTTAGTCTTCTTGTTTCTTCACTTAATGCTTGCATTGATTTGACTATCCATTGCATCATATTTGGTTCTTTGGGTGTGGAAATATCTTTTGAAACCATGAATTGGAACAAGAAAACCCAATGGAGTTTGTATCTAGAAATGGGACTTGACCCATTGGTTGTCTTAAACCTTAATGCATAATGCGGATTTGCTTATTAAGAGTTCAATGGATTGACTCTTAATAAGAAAATTTAGGCTCATTCCACTAAGGAATTAGGGTTTGAGTAAAATTGTGGGTTGACATTAGCATATTAATGTAAAGGATGCAAATTTGTAGTTGCATGAGAGCATAGTTGGTGAATTCTGGGGTGTATTTTAAGTTAGTCTTAGCTTGCTTTTTGTTTGAATACATGTTTACATAAGTGTTGAGTGCCAAGGTTCAAAGGTTGAGAGGAAAAACAAAGAAAATAAAAATACTACAGCTCTGACGCTCAGCCTTGCCCTGTACCACTAAGCTTCAGCGAAAGAAAAGTGCCCACTACAGCTTCAGCGCTCAGCACTAATTTTGGGCGCTCAGCGCCACACCAGAAAACCCTATTTTTACTTATACAACGTTGAACGCTGGTTTTGGGCGCTCAGCATTGGCTCGAGCATCAGTTTTGAATCATTTGGGCTGTGTGCACAATTATTTGGCCCAATATTACCCAACGCTCAACCTAAGCCTTTCTCACTCTCACTCTCCCAATTTCGAGCCACTGCTTTCCAATCCTCAATCTCTCTCAAATTTAAACCTTAACACTACCTCTCCAATCCCAATCCCAATTTCATAACCTAACCTAGATTATGCCTCAATTTCAACGCTCACCACTACCACTCCAACCTGGCCAGCAACCAACTACCCTCATGATGCATGGCATATGATGCAGTTCTAGATGCAATCCCTAGACCTCAAGCTAAATGCCCTCAAACGGCTGGGAGTGGTACACACGGAGATGATTCGAGTTGTGTCTTTAGCCATGCTTGAGTTGCATCTTTTATCTGCTGAGGAAGTCGAGGCTAGAGTCGCATGTCCTAGGGACCAGGTAAACCCTTCTATAGGAGGAGGAGTGACTTCCTCTTCTAGAAGCTGATGAGGAGGAGCCCGATGATGATGAAGAGGAGGGGTCCGATGATGATGTCTCCGTCAGGAGCGAGGATAACATATCATGAGATGCTTGGAGTTGGGAGGTGACTCTCTTTTGCAAGACTTGTTTTGTGAATAGTCCTAATTTTCAATTATGTTTTTAGACTTTATTTTAAATTTCAGTTTTAACTTTCTTTTGATAGTGTTGAACTTTGTAGCTTGGTTGGTGAACTAATCTTTTGCATTGACTTGGTACTTTTTATGATCATCTTTTGTGCTTGTTATGAAATGATGTTGAATTTGCTTGTGAGCATGAGCTTGTGGTTGTTCTCATTTTGATATAGTGATGCTTGATTTTAATTGTGATCAATGATTTTGGCATTTGTTGACAATTGTGGAACCCAAAGTACCTTGTGAGAGGTTGTGCCCTAAAGTTGATTTGTGTGGATGTTATCAATGTGAACTCATAATTGATTTTGCTTGAGTTCATTTGCTAATCATTTACTTGCATTCTACAGATGATCAAGGACATCTTTCTTTTTCCTGTTATATAATTGAGCGAATCCTTTTCAAGTAGATTTCTTGTGCAAACCCTTTGAGTCTTTGAGCCCAAAGACAAAATGTGTCATTCCTTGAACCTTGAGCATAGTGAAGATTTTGACTACCTTACTTTGAGCTTGAGAGAGCAAATAATTGTTAGTCATGAATATGGTTCAAGGTTAGGGGAATTATTGCTGATATAAGGGTGCATGAGAAAATTTGTAAAGTTTTTTGTTCAATTCAATTAAAAAAAAATTGTTGCAAAGAATAAAAATTGGTGCAAGCAAGTTGGGAATTGGTTTCATTTGTTCAATAGAGAAGGGAGAAAAATACTTTCATGATTTGATTAGTTCCTCTCTTAGCTCAAGGTACTTTTGTTATCCTGAAAACCCAAATTTCCTTCTTAGCCTAGCCACGATACAAGCCATAAAAGCCCTTGTGATGATAGCATGCTTGTGAAAGTTTTAGTCCTTTTGAATAAGCAAAGTTAAATTGTGTGACATTGTGATGGTGGAGAGAATGTTGTTTATATCCATACACTAGTGGGCTTGAGTGAAACACTTGTTCTTGTGACAAGTGGTTCCCATTGATCAAGGAAACATTTTGCCATGATTGTTGATCGCTTATAAACTTTTGCGTGCACTTGTAAAGCTTTTGTTTTGTGAGCACCATAGCTTTAGCTTGCCTTGCTAATGAAACACATGTGCCAAACAATCTTTCAAATAAGAGTAAGAACAATTGTCACCTGTTTTGGTTGTTTAACTATGTTATCTTGAGTTTCTAGATCAGTTCAATTATATTGTTCATATGGGCCGAGTTACCTTCTTGCATGAGGACAAGCAAGGTTTTAAGTTTGGGACAGTTGATAATGTAGATTTTTACCATTATCTTGGCAATCTTTTGCTAATAAAATCAACTTCGCTTGATTTTTTTACCCACTTAATCCTCACTTTTACTTTGTTTCTCTGAATAAATACAATATGAGTTACGTAGATCTAATTATACCACTAATCCCCATTTTTGTGACCAATTTAATGATAGGAAGCTTTTGTCTCAAGCCAAAGAAGTTGTCAACCAAAGAAGAAAGAAGAAAAAAAATCCAAAATTGAAGATATGAACATAACACTTCAAGGCTAAGCGCTAGAACTCAAGGCTGAGCCACATTCCTCTTGCATTTTCCAACGTTCAGCGTTAGAATTCAAGGTTGAGCGCCATTCTGCTTGCATTTTCAGGCGTTGAGTGCCAGAAGCCAGCGTTGAGCGCTGAATGGCTCGCATTTTTTGGACGCTAAGCGATGTGGGGACGACGTTGAGCGGCAACTGTGCTGATGTGGCAAAATTGAAGCTATTTCTTCTGGATTCTCGAGGGGAAACCATCTTTGGCAGTGTGGAGGCACGAAGAACACATTTTGGAGAGCTTGGAGGAGTGCTAAGACTTGTAGGAACAGCTTCATCTTCCTCTTTGTATCTCCCTTCTCTTCCATTTCTTCCATTTGTAAGCTTTAGCTCTCCATGACAATAGAGAGCTAAACCCATTTTTGTTGGGGTTAGATGTAGCCATGAAACTCTTGTGTAAATGAAAATGTTTTGATTATATATATGCATCTTTCATTAATTGCTAGTCTTCTTGTTTCTTCACTTAATGCTTGCATTGATTTGACCATCCATTGCATCATATTTGGTTCATTGGGTGTGGAAATATCTTTTGAAACCTTGAATTGGAACAAGAAAACCCAATGGAGCTTGTATCTAGGAATGAGACTTGACCCATTGGTTGTCTTAAACCCTAGTGCATAATGCAGATTTGCTTATTAAGAGTTCAAAGGATTGACTATTAATAAGAAAATTTAGGCTCATTACACTAAGGAATTAGGGTTTGAGTAAAATTGTGGGTTGACATTAGAATATTAATGTAGAGGATGCAAAATTGTAGTTGTAAGAGAGCATAATTGGTGAATTCTAACCCCAACAATATCAATTCATATAATTTCTAATCTTTCCATTCACTAATGTGTGATTTTTGACTTATTTAGACTTAATTCTTTTGTTCATATTTACTATTTTTGTTTAGTTTCATATGCACGTTACATGGGATAACTTATAGTTTAAGCTTGTCTTGGTTGTTGTTCTCTAGTGTATGTAGGGTAGGATCCGTACAAAGAGGATTATGTCTTCAGAACCACTCCTTGCTGATCTTGAGATAGAGAAATCTGCCCGTGGAAACAATAGTGCCACAAGAAGACGAGTTCAAGCACAACAAGTTGTCCCTCACTCTTTTGCTTCAAACACTCTTCAATCTACATCTCATAATCTTGACTTATCTTCAAAGATAGAAATGGCTCAAAATCCTCATTGTGATGGTAGAGGTATTGATAGACGCACTTTGGAAGATTATGCAGCGTTCACAGGCACTATCAACTTTAATAGTATTGCTCGGCCGACTGTCAATGCCACCAATATGGAGATGAAGCCAACTCTCATTCACTTGGTCCAGAGTAATCAATTCAATGGATTAAATCATGAAAATCCATACACTCATCAATCAACTTTCTTGGAGATATGAAACACAGTAAAGATCCATCAAGTACTAGATAAGGCCATCTGTCTAAGTCTATTGCCTTTCTCATTGGCGGGAAATGATAAAGCTTGGCTAAACTCCTTCCCACAAAATAGCTTAAATAATTGGGATGATGTGGTGGCCAAATTCTTGAACAAATACTTCCCCCGGTCTAAAGTCAACAAGGGATTTGCTTATTAAGAGTTAAAGGGATTGACTCTTAATAAGAAAATTTAGCCTCATTCCAATAAGGAATTAGGGTTTGAGTAAAATAGTGGGTTAACATTAGCATATTAATGTAGAGGATGCAAAATTGTAGTTGCATGAGAGCATAGTTGGTGAATTCCAACTCTGACAATATCAATTCATATCATTTCTAATCTTTTCCATTCACTAAGTGCCTTAAACTTCCAAAGTTCAATTTTAATCATTTATGCAAAATTACTTTCTTACATGAAACTAAAAATTCTGGATTCATTCTTTAGTTTAAATTAGTCATTAATTGCACGATTATTTTAGTATACACGAGTCTCTTGTAAAACGATATCCCGGTCTTACCGGTTACTACTTGCGCGACCTGGTACACTTGCAGGAGTCATAACAGTGTCTCCATTCCCAATTTTTTTTACTAGAAACTAAATTGCCTAGAGGTTACAAAATACCCAAGTTGTCCAAATTTGTTGCTAAATGGGAGAATCCACAATAGAACATGTTGCAAGGTGTCAGATTGAGCGCTAAGATTTTGCATTGGATAAGAACGTGAAATAAAATATTGTCCTAGTTCTTTAACAAAAGAATGCCTTTACTTGGGTGATCAGTGTTGTATCTAACCAAATAAAAAATTTAAAATATAGTAAGAGGAGTTCTTCCAAGGTCGTCTCCTAGTGACCATTATTCTCAATGAAAGGTTCAAATCCAACACAAGTAAGGGGGTTTGGAAGATTCAAGACACAATTAGTTGAACAATGATTAATAAATAGTGATAAAAACATATTGACTCCTTGATTGAAATACAATTTCACTTATCATAGGTTATGAAATTAGGACCCTATTTTACTCTCAATCCACTCAAATTTAACCCACTAAGAGAATATTAAATCAAGTTTCATCAATTAATTAAGCAATGCACACATCCATAAATATGAAGAAATGTCAAAAACACAAACTACATTCATTAAGCATGAACAATCTGAGTTAACACAAATACCCAAATTGTATATTAAGCAAACATAAATTAGTTTCATTCATTAAACACAGATTAAAGATGAAGAGCAAACATAAACAAGAACCATTGATTGAACAAATCAAAACCTCAAAGCTCATGCATTCTCTTCAAGGAATCAATACACAAAGTTTAGTTCTACATGGATATGGAGATATAGCTTAATGGAAATCGTAAATGTATCATCAAATTGAAAGGAAGAAGTGAACCAATAAAAGAGCTCAAAAGCATGAACTTTGTGGAGAAAAGCGAAAACCCTAAGCTGGGTTGTGGTTGTCCAAAGTGCAAAATGTAAATTACAAGTGTGAAATGTCTCCTGTTCAAAAACATGAAAACTGAACTTTAAAGGGGGCAAAGGGGACTCACATCAGGAAACCCCATTAAACCCTAGCTTCCCTTGGGTTGGGCCCAAATCTGGATTACAACACAAAAGAAAAATTCGAAAATGCACTATATTCATTAGAATCGATGTGAAAAAGGAGCCTAAGTTCTCACTCACGTAGAAAAAAGGTGGTTGACATGACACAAATGACATTACCCTAAATTTCTTCAAAAATTAGACCAAGTGAATTCAAATAATTAAAATATGAATTACTGGCCCAATAACCCAATTAATGAAAATGCACTAATAATAGACAATTAAACATGAATCAACAATTAAGATTGGTACAAAAGGTTAAGAAAATAGGGGAAAGTAATGGCTCATCATTTCATGACCATGTTACCCCTAACTCAATACACAATTAGGTGCAATTAGAAAGAAATTTCCATGAACAATTCTTCAAGGGGAGACTCAAGTGAGTCTTATGTATTTAATGAATGTCAAAAGCCTTCGTAGCGAAAACATAGATGATTACTCGAACAAATTCGGGAAAACCAAATCTTGATGTATCACTCAGATCCCTAAATATTAGTTGGTTAGGATGGTATCAACAAGTCGTAAGTTTTCTATATGTAAAAAGTTGGTTAACCTACCATTGAGAAATGTGACTAAATTATCTAATAAGGTGAGAAGAATCAAACAAATTAAGTATAAGAAAAAAAGGTATCGAAGATTCGATAAGTATGAAAAGAAAGGTATCAACACACCATTTTTCAAGTCTTCATCACCTTAACAAGTCTTCAATAATCTCCATTCCCATTCCCGTAGAAAAAAATCATCCTCATTCCCATATCCGAATCCAACGGGTATCAAACTTCTGTCCCTTCCCCATCCCCACCAGGTAACGGGTATAATCTCGTACCCATACCCGTACCCGTTTTCTTACTACTTCAATATTAATATTAATTCGTTTTAATAAAATAATAAAAAATTAAGGTAAAAGAAACATAATATTATCAAATATTCAATATAAGGAGGATGGTTGTTTCTTCGATGTCAAATACTTTGAAGTAAATTATAATTGTTTACATTTTAGATTAGAATACCAAATAAATTTCAAGAGAATCAAAACATTTATTAAATTTGCAAACATTAATGAAACCTAGGTTATAAAATTTAAAAATATTTTTAAAAAAATATAAAAGGAAAACAAATATTCAAATTAAAATATATTTTAAATGTTTGTTTATTTCAATTTTTTAAATTATAATGAGTCTCTTTTTTATACACTAATATAACTTATAATACATCACTTTATCAAAATGATGCAAAGAACAAATAATAAACATAATAATAAAATTTTAACATAGATCTTGTATCTTTTGAACTTCGTTGGATGGTGATAACAAAATATTCATGACAATTACATTAAATTTTTATATTGTAGTAATTAAAAGTTATTTATACAATTATAGTGAAAAAGTTATAGTATGATTGATAATGAGTTAGAAAATAAAAAATAAAATGGATAAAATACATCGAAATAGTATTCTACATGATAAAAATAAATAATAAATAAAAATATTAGAAAACTAACAAATGTGAGTCTTATGAACAATTTGAGAGACTATTGAAAGAAATCGCACAAAAGAAAATAAATATATAATTAAGGGTATGATAAAATGAAAAATACCTTAGAGATCTAAGAAAACTTTTCAAATACCAACATATATAATCAATGGTTGAGAAATAACAAAAAATGTTTCAGCGAAACAAAAGAGTTCTTCAAACAAAAATTACTAATAATAAGTAAAGATTTTTTTTTATATTACCTAGTAAATGAAAGGTTTATGCTATTAAATACTTAAATTCAGAGTATTAAACATTCTCATGTGAAAGGAAAATATACAATAAATAAAATATTAAAAAATAATAGAAATATTCAAATGTGAGACATAATTTTTTTTAATTGACATATATCATTTTAACATAATTACATAAAGGTTATGATAAGACGAAACAAAATAATTAGAAGAAATAAAAAATGGAAAGTGTGTGTGTGTGTGTGTATATATATATATATATATATATATATATATATGGTTACTTAATTAATTGTGAATATTTTAATAATTTAAACAGAGACGGAGATATGGCGGGGACGAGTATTATGGCGGGGATATGTACATCCACATACTTATCCCCATACATAATTGAAAAAGTCAAGGATTCCCCATACCCATATCCAGTCAATGCGGGAATTCTCCGTCAAAACGGGAACGGGTTCGAACAATAGCCACAAGGCGGGTTTATTCTCAATCTCTATTCATAACCTCATCAAGTCTCTATGTATATTCATCAAATCTCTATATATCTATATATCAAAGTCATTTTGTGTTAACAAAATACTCATCACAACACCACGCTTTTGGCTATGAACACCAAATAGAAGAAAGTATACCTGAAATATAAATGTTTAGAAGCTTCACTCTTGCTTTAGTAAATAAAATAAAATCTAACTATCTTAAATTCTAAAATAATTGTCACCTAATATCAATAAGAATGAAAATTGAACATGCAAAATAATGGACTAAGAACTAGCCAGGTAACTACAAAACTGATCCCACACTAAAAACAGCTACGTAAATATTAAAACAAAAACAAAATATAAACCTAATATAAAAACATTAAAGGAAATAGCTAACTTAGTTTAAAAACAGCAACACAAAAGCACTATACTAGTCTAACCTATGCTAATATCAAAACTAGAACTAAACTAACAATTTTAAGAAATTAAAACTAAAATTAAAATTTATTGTTAGCAGAAAGATTTAGTACAATATTCTAATCAATCAAATAGAACTTAGACTAAGAAAATCCGAGAACAATACTACTCTAGTATTGGTTTCTACTAAAACTAGTCTAGAACCATCTAATTAATACGAAATTAAAGAAAATAACCAATAAACTAGTGTATGCTAAGTCCATACTAAAAGACCAAAATTGTCAATAACTAGACCATAAAGAAGTGCTTTTCTTAGAATATTAAAAGCAAGGAAACTGATGGTGCCACTTCCAACAATATGCTAAGTGCCAATATGACCGTTATTGCCTTTACTAACAACCAATAGTGCACTCTGTTTTTATCTTAGTTAGTTATGCTTTATTCTTTTCATATATATATATATATATATATATATATATATATATATATATATATATATATATATATATATATATATATATATATATATATTGTAACCTCCCTAATTCTATAGACACGAAGATATACAGTAATAAAAATAACAGTTTCAGTTTTTCTTCTCCTAGTTTTCTCTTTCTGTATCTTTTCGTTTTCCGCTGCCTTCATCATCTCACATCCTCGACTATTCGTTTCTCTCATCCATGGAATGTTAGTTTCTAAGATGGTATCAGAGCTCTTCATTTGAAGAGCTCTGTTGCGCGTCTCTGAACGGTTCATCTTCAACCTTCTTTTTTATTCTTGCTTTTCTCTTTTACCCTATTTACGTTGTTTCCTTTCATCATGGCCAATGAGGATGTGAAAGCCGCTCCCCCTACACCATCGTATCTCTACCTGCATCTAAATGAGAACCCAGCGGTTCCCTTGGTGTCCCCCATTGTTGAAGCATGCAACTACCATTCTTGGAGCAGGTCTTTCGCGACAACCTTGAGTGCTAAAAACAAGCTAGAGTTCATTGATGGAACAACTGAGGAACCAAAGAAGAATAACCCAAATTACCCGCTGTGGAACCGGTGCAACAACATGGTGGTTTCGTGGTTAGTCCATTCTGTCTCCCCTTTGATAAAACAAAGCATACTATGGATGGACAAAGCAGAGGAAATCTAAAAGGATTTGCGGTCAAGATTCTTCCAGGGGGATCTTTTGAGGATCTCTGAATTGCAGATGGAAGCAACGTCCTTGAAACAAGGTGATCTCACCGTGATGGAGTTTTTCACAAAGGTAAGGACAATTTGGGATGAGCTTGAAAATTTTAGACCCGAACCTACTTGCAAGTGTCCTACCAAGTGCTCATGTGATGTTGCTTTAGTGATTAAGCAAAGGAAAATTGAAGATCACGCCATGCAATTCTTGCGAGGACTCAATGATCAATACAACAATATAAGGTCACATGTCCTTCTTCTTGAACCCATTCCTCCTATTACTAAAATCTTTCATTATGTAGCATAGCAAGAAGGACAGATTGGAGGAAATTCTTTCTTTCCTAACACTGATGCCAAGATTAATGCGGTTGCCACTATTTCATGCACCCACTAAGGAAAAGGCGGACATGTCGAATCTATATGCTGCAAAAAGCATGGTTTTCCAACAAATTTTGATAAAGGGAATAAAAACAATGCCAATAGAAAAGTCTACACGCACTGCAGACAAAACAGCCATACTATTGATGTGTGTTATAGGAAACATGGGTTTCCTTCAGGCCATAAGCTTCAAAGCGTAAAGACAGGTTCAGTCAATCAAATGGAAACTCAACACGAGCCAAAACACAATGACCAGCAACGTGATGGAGACCAAGATTTCAAGCTCACTCAGCAACAATATCAGGCTCTATTAGGCCTTCTACAACAAACCAATGATGTCAGTAAGGCTTCAGCCAACATAAACCAGGTTGGATCTATCACATCATGCAGTTTTGATCCAGGTATTGTTACTCTTACTGCACATTCTTTGAACAAAGATAAATGCTTAAAATGGATTTTAGATTTCGGCGCCACTAACCACATATCTTCATCTTTGTCAAATTATGTCTATTATAATCAAATTCACCCTATTCCTGTCAATCTTCTTGATGGGACATTATTAATTTTGTCCATTATGTGAAAACCTAATTTGGTAGAATTGTTAAAGTCATGCAATCTGATAATGGCATTGAGTTTGACATGAAAAGTTTTTTCCAAAATGAAGGCATTTGCATCAAACTAGTTGTGTTGAGACCCATCAGCAGAATGGTATTACCGAGAGGAAGCATCAACACATTATGCATGTCACTCGTGCAATCCTTTTTCAGTCCAAACTTAGCATGCAGATTTTGGAGTTATGTTGTCACTTATGCTGTTTTTCTGATAAATTATGTTCCCACTCCTTTTCTTAAGAATACTTCACCCTTTGAAAGGTTGTATAACAAAATTTTTGATATAAATCTCATTCGGGTTTTTTGTTGCCTACACTTTCTATCTACAAAAACAGCTGACAGAAAAAAAAATAGATGCTCGTGCTGACACTGGCATCTTTCTTGGGTTACAATCAAATGTTAAAGGCTACATTATTTACAATTTAAAAAGTCACACAATTTGTGTCTCTCGAAATGTAATCTTTTACGAAAATCAATTTCCTCATACTAGACTCTTTGAAAATAATGATTCTTATCATGACCTTGCTGTTGAGCATCAAATATCACACCATGACACCCTTTATGAAGAAAATTTCAATTCTGAAACCACCAATGACACTTTCAGTGCCACTAATGACGAAATCCCTGCCAATCATAATCCTCACATCGATAATAGTGATACTGTAGATGATTGCAATGTCCACTATGAAGATGTTAGTCTTTGCAGATCTATTAGAACTATGAATGCTCCAACTTATTTGAATGATCACCAAACCAATTTGGCTATGCATAAATCCAATTACCCTATCAGCTCTTATGTTTCCCTTGCTTGGCTCTCACCACATTTTAAACAAGTAGTTGTCTCTCTTGATACTAACATTAAACCAAAGAATTACAGAATTGTTGCACAACAAGAAAAATGGAAGAGAGTCATGCAAGAAGAGCTTGAGGCCTTAAAACAAAACACAACCTGGAGCATCCTGCCTCTTCCCCCCAACAAGACATCCATCGGTTGTAAGTGGGTCTATAAAACTAAATATAATGTTGATGGTTCTGTGAATAGGTATAAGGCACGATTAGTGGCCAAAGGCTATGATCAATTAGAGGGGTTAGATTATTTTGAAACCTTTTCTCCTGTAGCTAAAATTACTACTATTTGTGTCTTGCTTTCTTTAGCTGCTATAAACAATTGGCACCTTAAGCAATTGGATGTGAATAATGCCTTCCTTCATGGGGATTTACATGAGGAGGTATACATGCAGGTTCCTCCTGGTCTGGCACATAAAAAGGATCATGTTTGTCTTTTGCATAAATCCATTTATGGTTTAAACCAAGCAAATAGGCAATGGTATGCTAAATTGTCTGATTTCCTTATTTCTCATGGATATAAGCATGCCACTGTTGATCACTCATTATTTTTAAAGTTCTCTCATTCGAAAATCATTGTTCTACTTGTGTATGTTGATGATGTTGTCTTGACAGGAAATGATTTAGATGAAATTTCCAACATTACTTCCTTGCTACATGACACCTTTAAAATAAAATTTAGGTGACTTGACTTACTTTCTTGGTTTTGAAGTTGCTAGATCTGTTACAGGCATACATCTCTCCCAATGTAAGTATACTCTTGACCTTCTTAAAGACACAGGCATGCTTGATTCTACTCATGTTTCCACTCCTATGCATGTATCAAAACATAAAGTTGCTGAAAATACTAATATACTTCCGGACCCCACTCCCTATAGACGACTTATTGGAAGGTTAATATATTTGACTCACACACAACCCGATATCACGTATGTTGTGCATTTTCTTAGCCAGTTTGTAGTTGCACCTACCTCCCAACATCATCAGGCCAGCATGCGCATTCTTCGTTATCTTAAGAACGCTCCTAGCCAAGGAATTTTTCTCCAAGCAACATGTGACCTTCAATTTAAAGCCTTCAGCAACTCTGATTGGGCAAGCTGCTCTGCCACTCGTCGTTCAGTAACATGATATGTCATATACCTTGGTCAATCTCCCATTTCCTGGAAGTCCAAAAAGCAATCGACAGTCTCAAGGAGCTCCTCAGAAGCCGAGTATCGTGCCCTTACATCCACCACTTGTGAATTTTAGTGGCTCATTCATCTCATGCATGACCTACAAATTCAAGTCTCTCAACCTTCCCTCTTGTATTGTGACAATCAATCGGCCATACAAATTGCTTCCAACCAAGTTTTTCATGAAAGGACAAAACAAATAGAGATAGATTGCCACATTGTGAGGGAAAAGGTTCAACAAAAACTCATCAAGCTTTTACCTATTAACACTCACCTCCAACAAGCTGATATCCTAACCAAGACTCTTCTTACTCCTACTTTTCGTTTCCTCTGTTCCAAGCTGGGAATGCTTAATATATATTCCCAGCTTGAGGGGGGCTCTCAGAATATTAAAAGCAAGGAAACTGATGGTGCCACGTCCAACAATACGCCAAGTGCCAATATGACCGTTACTGCCTTTACTAACAACCAACAATGCACTCTGTTTTTATCTTAGTTAGTTATGCTTTATTCTTTTCAAGTATATATATATATATATATATATATATATATATATATATATATATATATATATATATATATATTTGTAACCTCCTTATTTCTATAGACACGAAGATATACAGTAATAAAAATAACAGTTTCAGTTTTTCTTCTCACAGTTTTCCCTTTCTTGTATCTTTTCGTTTTCCGCTGCCTTCATCATCTCACATCCTCGACTATTTGTTTCTCTCATCCATGGAATGACAGTTTCTAAGAGCTTTTAAATACGAAAAGTTGTAATATTTAGGGAGTTATCATACACATACGAGACTAGTGAATGCACAAATGAGCTAGTGGTCCACATATCAAACTTTAGTAGTTTAACGTTTCATAATGTAGATGTTGTAATAGTTCCCTGATTAGATGTGTAGTGAGTGGTTCACAAATCAGAAGTCTAAATCCTTGAAGTTTTAATGAATCAACTTAACTTTTCAATCTTCAAAATAATTCTAGCTTCTCATAGTCATTGGAAAATCCTCAAATTAATATGCTAGTCTCATCCATAGGTCCATTAAATCATCTATCATTGTATCAACTTCTAATGACATATGAGCATGCTTATATTTATGCTTTCCACAAAATATAAGTTAGAACATTTAATAAATGTATATGCATTACATCATATCATCAAAACTCAACTCATGGATTGTCCATTAGATCATCTATTAAAGTTGAACAGACTAAACTATCTAATTAGACTATTTTATCTAGACAGTCCAATGGAAGTTATCTATCTACAATGTCTAGTGTCTACTAAGGCTTTACTACCTGATTTTAATCAAAGATTTTAGTTAAATCTCAATTAATTCCAATTGGATAAATTCCATTTAAAATAGTTCATTTAAACTCAATTACAATGTGAGAAAGTTAAGATTAAGTGTCATGAATGTGATTGAAAATGTACATTAGATATGTTTGAATAATCATAAGAGTTAAGTATGTTTTTAGTCTCTAAACCTACATGCAAAGTTGTGTTATTTAAAACACATCCCTACACTATAGTAATGCGTGGAATACATCCTCTTCATTGAACGACATTAAGTTTTTTATGATGAGTGTAACGATGATGCTGAGTGGAGTAAAAGGTATGTACATGTGGCTAACACGTTTAATTAAAAAAAAAAACTAATTTTCTATTCATTTTTTGTTTTTCTTTTCTTTTACATTTTTTTCTCTTATTTCTTCCCTCTTTCATTTTCTTTTATGTGACCCTCAACCCCAACACCAAGGGTTTAACCACTACATCTCCTTCATCCAATTGGACACCAGCGGTAACATCGACATTACCCAAAGTCCTCATTCCCAATCCACCAAGTGATCGCTACAATGTCCCTCATTCAAGGAAAACCCAATTTGTTATCAAAACCACGTTCGAATGTGGTAGTGGTACCTTGGAAGCTTCATCCCAAACATTAAAAATTCTATGTAAAATAGAACAGTGTAAGGAGGAACAAGAATTCAACTAAAAACATGAAAATCAACCTCAATACGGTGAAACCTTAATTGAAAAAATGCAAAAGAACCACATCCAATCAATCAAGGTTTTTACTGAAAAGAAAAAAAAAAGGCTTACCAAGAAAGGAAGAAGAGGAGAGAGAGTGATGAGTGCGTATTTTTGCCCTCATTTAATGTTTAATTTTGGGTATTTAATTGAATTTATGTGCTTAAAGAGTGATTTAATTGATAATTCTGATAATAAGGTCGTTTGAGCTTGTGTGATAAAAATGTCTTAAAAAATGATTTTTAGCTGCATAAATTATTTTTGGATATTTTAACGTTTGTTGATGCAGCTGAAGTTAAGATTAAGATTATTTAAAGGTGGGAAAATAAATTGATTGAAATTTCAAAACACCTTTAAATAAAGCTGAAATTAGCAAGTTCTGGAAAAATCACTTCTGTACCCCCAATTTTTACTTATACATTCCCCTCTTTCTAAATGGGTCTCACCAAAAACCTATTCTGCAACCCCTAATATGTTTATTTACACCCCTCCTACCATTTAAACCCAACTCACTCACATCATGCCATGTGGCAATCCCCAACTTTTAAATCTGTCCAATTAAAACATTTTGCGTGGCATTAATCCTTGCACATGCATGTGAACCAATCAGGGCGTGCCACGTTATCATCTTCAACCCTAGCTTCTTCTCTTAGAAACCCTAGCAGCCTCCATCAGGTCAACTGCAGCAGCTGCCACTCTCGCCGGAGCAATCGCTATAGCACTAGAACCTCACGCAACTACAGCGCCGACCACCATTCACGTCCCTGCAGAAAAACACGAGCCAAATTGGAGCTGCGTTCCACCATTATCGCGCCTTCATCTCTGTCAACATCAACGCAGATCCGAACTAGTCACGCACCTGCAACCACGCCTCCATTGTAGCAGCTACATCACACACCACCATAGCCATCGCGTTCGGAACAACACCGCGTCAGTGTCCACCATGGCAATAGTTGTCAAAGCTCGTTTCTCTCCGCAGCCAAAGTGTGAGAGTGAAACCCTAATTCTGGAGAGAGAAGGAGCTGCCACGTGTCAAACTGCTATTGGACAATCAAATCTGGTCAAATCTGGTCAAATCTGGTCAAATATTCAAATATGGTCAAAGACTGGTCAAAGAAGAGGGGTTTAATTGCAAATATTGATATTTTTGGATGTCTCTGCAAATTTGGACTACAGGATTAAAAATGGCTTATTGATAAAATTAATGCAAATTATTTGTTAATAATTTATTAGATATTTTTAAATAATTTATTTATTTAATTATATCATAAATTATTAACCAAACTATATTTGTCAAATAGTTTAGATCTCTCCAAATATATTTGAATATTTATGTTTATCTTTATTTTAAAAGATATTTGAGAGGTTTTAGCAACCGAAAAGCCCAGTCCAAATCCTATATAAAGAGACCAAGGGAGAAGCAGAAAGGAAAAGCTCAGGACTTCGGAGTTTTGGAACTCTTAGGGGTGCCTAATTTCGTTTCCTTTCTCTCTTTTTTCTTCTCTCTATTCTTCTTTTTATTTTGTATTCCATGGATTGCTAAACTTCTTGGGTTGATTCCATTGTAATTTCTTAATTGGATTCTGAAGTTAGATCAATTAATTTCTTTGATCTTTTTATTATTGTTGAGGTTTTAATTCATCTGTCTTTTATCTTTGAATCACGTAAAAAGTAATGATTTTAAATCTATATGCATGTTGATCATATGAGTTCAAGGGTTTTTAAATTTAATTAAGACTTTACTTTGATTTTATTTAGAAACTTTCATGTGATTGAATGAGTTTTTACCAATAATTGAGACTTTACTTTGATTAAAGGTATTTACTCTAACTAAAATTAATTGAGACTTTACTTTGATTAATTAAGCTTTTTATTTGGTGAGAAGATAAAAGAATAGGCATGATTAGGCATAGTAAAATTTGATTGAGATTGTACTTTGGTTGAATTTACTATGGATAATCTAAAAGTTCTCACTTTTAATTGAGACTGTACTTTGGTTAAAATTGAGAATGCCAACAAATTAATTGAGACTTTACATTGATTAATTTGTAAATCTACAACAATAATTAATTGAGCAATAATCTTTAGATAACCGATGATGAATTTATTTTGAAAAAACAATGGAATCAATCTATTTTCTTTACTATTGTTTTTTTTTATCTCTTTTTATCTTTCCTATTTCTTCTTGTTTATCTTAATCCACCTATATTTTTTATTTTATATGACTAATTCTTTTGTATAGATTTTATAAGAACTAATTTGTTAAAAATCAATTCCGTATTCGTTGGGAGACGAATTTGGGTTATTTTACCCTTTCTATTTTGTTGACTACTTTCTTAACAATACTGAAGTTGTTATAGATAAGTAGTATTAATTTGATCGCGTCAATGACAGCGTTATTAGAGAGCAAGAAATGAAACAACGCATAGGGTAAGGGTTGTGGCGAACAAAAAGTGTTAAGAGTTGGAGCGAGAAAGAGATACATACTCACTTTAATACACTGATCAGGTTTATTGCTTCCTATAACTTAGAGACACCAGTTGGAATGTGACACCCCGACTAATATATTAAATAATTATTATTTGATAAAAAGATATGGAATTTTTTTTTTACCATAAGATTTTCCTTGAGAGAACATTAATAATAACATGACTTCATATTCATATATATATATATATATATATATATATATATACATATATAGTTTACATCTCTGTAATTGTTCATGAAATATTACAAAAATATATATTTGTATAATATTAAGAGTCCTACATCAGAATAGAAGATCATCTATATTTTTAATATCTCCTAAAAATATTAATAGAAATTATCCATGAGTCAATCTTCAGAAGATCCACCAATAATATCCCGAACAACTCTCACTGAGCAAGTTCCTTTTCTGCTCATGCAACAGGTACATATGAAAGAAAAATATGAAAGGAGTGAGGTCTTTATAAGCCTTAAATATCAATCTTAATAAACTCAACAAACAATGCAAACATCGGGGGCCTAGATTTGGACCTACAACCACAAAACTTGATCTTGTTTTACCAGACATATGGATCCATATTCCACTTCTGATGATCCATTATGAACATCAAAAGTTACTTTGGGAAGTGATTGGGTAGATGAGTATTTCTCATAAAACATTGGTACAATCATAATTATTTCTTTCTCGAGAATATTAGCCATTCATCGGCTCACAAAAGAGATATATACTCACTACCTAACCTTGGCGATGCCGAGTAGGTATCGGATAGTCCCAAGTTTGGCCTATGAATATCCTAGTCCAGTGCGCTATTCTGAACTATCCAAATATTCACCTACTTGGTAAAACTTCCTTAGACCCCACCATGGTCCTTGCCTTTCATCCTGTAGTGTACCAAACTGTGACTTCCCAAATACAAACACTTTGACACTGGTTTAATCTCAACTTATTAAAACCAGACTTAACTCTTAGGTTAAAATACCTTTTTGGTCCCAATTTTCGTCAAGTTTTTTCAAAGAAGTCCTAATTTTGGTTTTGTGTTCAAATAGGTCCCAATTTTCGTCAATTTTGTTCAATTGGGTCCTTTTTTGCTAACACCGTTTAAATCATTAACGGCCATGAACAGTGACTGCCACGTGTCACTTCGTGTTTTTTTTGAATTTTTTTTTATTTTTTATTTTATTTTTTTAAATTTTTTTTAAAATTTTTTAAATTTTTTTTAAATTTTTTTAATATTTTTTTTAAATGTACACGTGTCAACCCAGGATCGTGCCACGTGTCATTTTGTGGTTTTTTTGAATTTTTTATTTTATTTTATTTTTTTTTTAAATGTCTACGTGTTAATCCAGTAGTGTGCCACGTGTCAAAGTCAATATTCTATATTCAATTTGGTCCCTATATTTGTTAATTTTGTTCACTTAGGTCCCAATTTTTGTTAACATTAACCAATTTGGTCCCTATCGAAGATGTGACCAAATTTAATTTTTATATCAAAGTTATAATGATGTGAATTTTAATATATTATATAAAAATATTTAATAAAAATGTGAATTTTAATATAAAAATTAAATTTGGTTTTAATTTGGAGAGGGACCAAATTGGTTAATGTTAACAAAAATTGGAACCTAATTGAATAAAAATAACAAATATAGGGACCAAATTGAATTTAGAACATTGACTTTGACACGTGACACGCTACTGGGTTGACACGTGGACATTTAAAAAAAAATTAAAAAAATTAAAAAAAATTAAAAAAAATCAAAAAAACCACGAAGTGACACGTGACACACTCTTGGGTTGACATGTGTACATTTAAAAAAAATAAAAAAATTAAAAATAAAAAAAATAAAAAAAAAATTCAAAAAAATCACGAAGTGACACGTGGCAGTCACTGTTCATGGCCGTTAATGATTTAAACGGTGTTAGCAAAAAAGGACCCAATTGAACAAAATTGACGAAAATTGGGACCTATTTGAACACAAAACCAAAATTAGGACTTCTTTGAAAAAACTTGACGAAAATTGGGACCAAAAAGGTATTTTAACCTAACTCTTACTTAACTGACATAGTCTTGGATATTTTCAAAGGTCATAAAATGTGATGACTATCAATTCATGTCATTGTATAAATTATACACAAAGAATATAAAACAATGATAAAATGTACATACAATTTTCTTCTATCCAAGTTCACTGAATAAAATAATATTTACTTTCATTTCACATTTATTTATATTTTTTAATTATAAAATAATGATAAAATAAGAATCAAAGCAAGAACTTTAAATAAATAATTAGATAAGAATTAGAACGTTATAAATAGATATAATAACAAAAATACGAATAAAACAAGTCCAGTGCGTAACTGGAGATATATTAATTGAAATAAATAAACAAGATCATTGCATAACTAGAGATAAATAAAATAAAATAAATAAATAGGACCAGTGCGTAACTAGAGATAAATAAAATAAAATAAATAAATAGGACCAGTGCATAACTGGAGATAAATTAAATAAAATAAATAAATAGGATCAGTGCATAACTGGAGATTAAATAAAATAAAATAAAATAAATAAATAGGACCAGTGTGTAACTGAAGATAAATAAAAATAAATAAATAAATAGGACGAGTGTGTAACTGGAGATAAATAAATAAAAAATAAAATAAATAAATAGAACCGGTGCGTAACTCCAGATAAATTAAATAAATAAATAAATAGGACTAGTGCGTAACTGAAGATCAATAAAATAAATAAATAGGACCAGTGTATAACTGGAGATTAATTAAATAAAATAAATAAAAAGGATCGGTGTATAATTGGAGATTAAATAAAATAAATAAATAAACAGGATCAGTGCATAATTGGAGATTAAATAAAATAAATATAAGAGGATAATAATTAAAATAGGTTAAATGAAAGTAAATAGAATAATATATGAGTCAAAATAAATAAAAGATTATTATAAAACCCATGAGTTTATCAAGATTAATATAAAAAGAGCTTAACCTCACTCCCCCTTACCTTTTATTGATTGAAGGGCACACAAATAATATTTGTAGAGGACTAGGATCTCTTTTAATCTTTGCTCTAAACTTTCTTTCCTTATTTTCTCTTTCCCTCTCTTCTTTCTCTTTCTCTCTTCTTTCTTTCTCTTTCTCCTTTTCTTTCTTCTTTCTTTCTCTCTCTTCTTTCTTTCTTTCTTTCTTTCTTTCTCTCTTTCTTATTTCTCACTGTAACTTCTTCCTTCATATATATATATATATATATATATATATATATATATATATATATATATATATATATATATATATATATATATATATATATATATATATAAAAGCATTCCATGCATGTGCTCATCATCATTACCTACATTAATGAAGAGATAATCCTTATCTCTTCATCTTATCTTTTTTTTTTCTTCTTATCTTTTCTTATCTTCTTATCTCTTCTTCTTCTTCTTTTTTCTTTTCTTTTTCTTTTCTATATTTTTTTATCTCTTTTATAATATTCTTCATATCTTTTTTACACACTCCTATTTAATTAAAATATTTTTACCTAATATATATATATATATATATATATATATTAGTTTTGTTTTGTTCTTATTGTTATTTTCAATAAGTAAAAATTACATCATGATAAAATATATTTTTACTGTATAAACTACATCATAATAAAATACGAAACATTAGTAAAACTAGAAGATTTTCTAAGTGTTCTATTTAAAATAAATAATACAGTTTATTAAAAATAGGGATGTTACATGGAACGTGTCTTCAAAAAAAATATTTTAGGACCACATGTATGGCACAATGACAAGGTAAAATAATGTCTTTTCACTTTTTCTTGTCTCAACATTGCTTTTCCCACTATTTGGTCGTGTTGATAATAAAAGATGTTCCTGCAGAGAACAAATAAGATCTGTCAGACACAAGTATTACCTTACCCTGACCCGCCATCTCCTTAGTAGGCCTCTTCCCGGTTGATATATATCGTTTACGGTATCCTGGAGTGGCCGGTTTGGATCCGGGAGGGGTTACCTACAGAAGGGACTCTGAAGCTCAAGTCAACGAAATCGCTCAAAAAGTCAAATATGGTGATTAGGGAAGTAATAAATGCATACCTTTAATTCGTGGGGTCCATGCGTATTTATAGATTATTAATTATGTTTGGCCACGTCATGGGTTGGGCCCTTGCTTGGCTCGTAGGTGGGCTTGGGCCCTAGCCTAGGCCCTTAGTTCAATTATTGTGGGATGGTGAATCTTATTGAAACGTTCTGTTTTTTACCAAGTCCTTGTTTATTTTCGTGGAGTTGCCAGCCTAGGCTGGTTACTCTTTAACGGCTTAGGCCGCTATTGTTGTTTTTTGGTTTGTTTTATCAATGTCGCTTCTTAGTGGTTTAGTCTGGGTACCTTAGCATGTTTACGGTAATTGCTATTATTCGGCTTAAGTCGACTAGGTGTGGTACAAAAGAAATAAATGAATTTGGAAAAAATAAAATTGTCTTGTGGTGAGTTCTTTGTCTTTTATGTTGGTGAGTGAAGATTGTAAGGCAAAAAGAAAAACGTCAGTGAATGTGAGGTGGGGCACATTTTATGCCAACGATGAGGGCTTTAGTGGGTCTAGTCTGGTTTTTTGGATGGTAGTGGTGAGACCCTTGGAGTTGGCATTGAGGATCGTGTATGTTACGAAATTGAAAAGTGTATCAAATCTCACAAGTAATACAATAGACAAGTCCAAATATCATATCCCACAAAGACTAATTTTGTTTAAATTAATTGGTTAGTTACTAATAAAGGGTAAGAATAACAAAATATTTTAGGTTGGGATAAAAAAAATAAAATAAATACAAAATAACATTGTATAGACTAAAAGGAATTGGCACAATGGAAACAAAGAACTTGATTGAGAACTTGATTGGGATTAAGTTTCATGATCCAATTCAAAGCAAAAACACCAAACAATATTCTTCTAATTCCTACTCTCACATTCACACCTTATGTAATAAGTCCCAATGTCTTAGCATCAAGTCTAAACTTTAATAAAAACCCTAATGTCTTAGACCTTTCCTTATTAAGAGTTCACATTATTGATCAAAATTATGATCTTATGAATGACCAATGATGTACTCTATGACTAGATGCATGATCAATTAGTTGCCTATTCTAGTCTAGGTTCTAATATCATGTCCAGTGATTAGATACCCGCAAATATACAATCAATAATTATCATGCAGTTAAAGCAAGAATAAAATACAAGAATGATGGAAAATAATTATTTTAATGGAATTCACAGAGAATTAAGAATACATTACACCCAACCCTCGTGAATGAGGGAGTTAGCTACTCCTTGACATACTGAATACAAGAATGATGTTGAAATTGAATGCCTGCAGCTTCTAAAATGCCTAAAAATTTAGATTTGATTTGGTACTTGAATAAATTGTAAGAGATCATTCTTGATATATATCTTTTAATCTTTGGAGATCCATATCTTTGAATTATTTTTCAATTATTCTGACTTGTATAATTTGAGTAACCAACTTTGTGATATCTATTATTATTGATAAGCTTTGACTATTCAATATTCCACTCATTCTATTGATAATCTTCTTAAATCTTTGAGATTTCCCTTTATTTGTAGAATATAATGCACACATTTATCTTTTCCACTTTTATTTAATAAAACCTAAAATATTAAATAAAATCCAAAAATATAATAATAATAATAATAATAATAATAATAATAATAAACATAAAAATAAGCTAAAATAAATATATGATAATGTCAATTATTAGTGTAGAAGAAGGAAAATAGAGAAAAAAAAAGTAAAAGAAAAGAAACCAAAAATAGAAAAAAAAAATTACACATGTTAGTTTTGTGTTAGTCACGTGACAAACCAATTTATCCATTTAGCATCGTCGTTACACACCTTAGAAAAAATTGAATGTTGTTTAATGAGAAGAATGTATTTCATGCATGCATAGGGATGAACTTTTCGAGAGGGACAAATTTTGATTTTAAATGTATGTTCACAAACTAAAAACATACTTGATCCTACTTAAAATTTTAACATGGAAAATTATAAACACAATACTTAACATGGAAATATTGTAATACTATGATAGTTGTGTTATGATGCAAAAAGGGAGAATTTAAAAAAAAAAATCCCATATTAAAGTTGTTATATTCAACCTTCCATCCTCTCCCCCACAAACTAGAAACCCTAGCCCAAATCAGCCACCCATCACGCTAGCCACCATATACCTCATCGTCGGCCACCACCATCTTCGACATCACGCCGCCAACACCCACGTCGATGTAACCACATGCGTCTTGAATCCTCCACTACAGCAGCGAAATCGTCGCGGGAGCGAACCAGTTCATGAACCACCACCTTCCCGCACCATTGACAAAGATGAGAACACATATCCTTGCAACCACCATGAAATCTCCATGGAAGCGACCACCATTGTCGGAACTCGCTTGGATCTGCGACAGGTCGTGAACTAGTGGCAGATCTTGGCCAATCATTTTGGGGGAGCCAAAATAATATATACTAAAAAATTTTGAAGTCATCAATAATTGAATCAAAACTAAAATTTCTAGTTATTCCTTTTTCAATGTAAATAATCATATTGTTGGCCAAAAATTCATCTTTCATTTGATTCTGTAAAATCATATTTTGATAAACTTCATTGTAGAAAATGATACATGAAGAGTTAAAATAAGATGAGTAAAACGTCTTTAATTTATTTGTTCTTGTCAAAGATTGACATAATTCAATAATGATTTATAAATTCTTAAAATTTGAATGGTCAAGAGCATCAACAATGAAATGTTGGAGTGAAAGTTTTAAACTAATAATCTCTTTATTAATATACCTGTTTTTTTTTTAAGTTTAAAATAAAAAAATAATTTATCATACTCTAATAAAAAATTAAGACGTAATTACTAAAAAAATATATGATAATCAAGCCAAAATTAAAAATCGATTATGGAAAAACATATAATACATTATTTTTTCTCCTATATTCATACAAAATGAATATACAAAGGGCTCATGAGATAAAAAAATAATGATATCTATTAAACTAATATTTAAGTATCAAGTGAGATAAGAGAGAGTTATCTTTTTTTCTTCAAGAATGAAAGAGGACAAATGAGAAATGAAAGCAAAAATAATTGGTTTTTGTCTAACTTTCATCTTTTCTTTAGAAACAAAAAGAAAACATATGATCGTAGGAGATTAATACAATTTATGAGAAATTGAAAAGACAAAAAAAAAATCTTCATAAATATTCTTATTCTTTATGGTATTTGATTTTATGTTTTGTTATTTATTACCATTAAATATTGTACTCTATAAAAGATATAGAAAGATACTTAATTTAATTTTCATCAATTCTCAATATACACTACATCTAATTTTAAAAAAAAAGAATTCAAAATTTTTGAATATATATACATATAATTTTAAAAATTTTACAAAAAATTTGGGGTGGACTATGGGCCCTTTCTGCCACTTCTAAGATTCGGCCCTATCATGAACCCTAATCGCGAGACCCATACCATGACGCCATTCCTGGTGCCTCGAAGCAGCACAATCGCACTTCAAGCCTGAACTTGCAAAAAAAATCTAGCCATGCATATGAATCTAAAAACGCAAAAGTCACGGCATCCACGGATCTCCCTTGCTTAACTAGAAAACGCAACACATATTCGATCTCCTCGCAACCACCATCGACGAAGACCACACCAGCAACCACGACGCAAACAGCCAGCATCACCTTTGAACCTTCAAAGAATGACGCAAATCAATTCCGTCGAGACTCATAGTGCCAGTTTGTCGTCATCACACCTACGTCGCGAGCCACCATATATGAAGCTTCATGCACATGTGAACAACATAAACCCTAATGGAGGAAGAATAATTTTCATTTGGGAGATAGAGAAATCTGCCAAGTGTCAAAGTCTCATTGCAAAAGGAATAGGTCAAAGTTGGTCAAAAATTTAAAATCTGGTCAAAAAGAGGCTAAATTGGAATTTTGGACGAGACTTAGTTGTTGATAATTATTTAGATATTTTTAGATAATTAATCAAATAATATCAATCAGAAAATCCAAATATTTTTAAAATTGATAAAATCTATTAATTATTTGAAAGATATTATATCAAAAGATAAAAGATTTTAATAGGAAAGATAAAGTCCAAGTTCAATCAAGCCCTATATAAAGAGACCCAAGAGAGTAGAACAAAGACACTTTTGGCAGCTACCATCAATCACATCTCTCACTCATTTTTCATGTTGTTCTTTCATCTTTAATGTATTCCACTCCATCCATGGAGGGCTAAGCTTCTTAGGTTGGTTCTACTGTAATTTCATTATGGATTCTGATGTTAAATTAAAATAATGTCTTCGTTCTTTTGATTATTGTTTTGATTTTCATTTATTTATGTCTTTTATCTCAAATCACGTGAAAAATAATGATTTTTAAATCATAGCTAATTAGTGAGATGTTTTAATCTATATACAAGTTGATCATTCGAGTTCAAGGGTTTTTAATTTTAATTGAGAATGTATTTTGATTAAATTTAGAAATTTTCATGTGATTGAATGGGTTTTCACCAATGATTGAGAATGTACTTTGATTAAAGGTGAAAACTTTAACAAGAATTAATCAAGAATGCATGTTGGTTAATTAGCTTTTTGCTTGATATTAGGAGTAAAAAAATAGACATGATTAGGCACAGTAATTTTTGATTGAGAATGTACTTTGGTTAAATTTACTATGATTAATCTACAAAGTTCTTGCTTTTGATTAATAATTTACTTTGGTTAATAGTGAGAACGCCAACAAATTAATTAAGAATTTACTTTAATTAATTTGAAGTCAAAAATAAGAGTCAACGGAACAATAATCTATAGATAACAAATGAAGAATATAGTTTGAAAGCAGTGAAATTAGTCTGTTTTACTATAATTGTGTTAAAGTCTTTTATTAATCTGTTGTTTCATTTATTCTCGAATACTTTTCTAAACTTTTGCATAACATTCATATAGTTTTATTTGCATTAGGATGGATTTTTATAAGAATCAAATATTAAAAACCAATTTCGTATTCTTTGGGATACGATTCAGGGTTAACTTAACCCTATCTAGTTGGTTCCCTACTAACTTGCCAATACTGAAGTTGCTATAGTTAAGTAATGTTAATTTGATCGCTTCACGATAGTGTTATCAAATTTGATGCCTTGATCGTGGAACATGATTAATATTTTTTATACTTTCATTCTTATTTCTTAATTCATTTATTTTGTTTTTATTTTATTTTAATTTTTGTTACGCATATACGTTTGATATAGTCTATGTTCTTTTTGTAGTCTTTAGTTTTTTTTTTTTAATATTTCTAGCAAAGTTTTTGTTTTTGTTTTGATTAAGAATTTCTTTTGAGAATTTTTTTTTTTTACACTAGTTGGGAAAATTATGGCTAGGAAAGACTTAGTATTTAAGTTGTCCATTGTGACGCACCTATTTTTCCTTGGAGTGAACCCAACAACATCTTAACTTATTTCTTTCTTGACATCTTTCTCCGAAGCAAGAACAAGAAAGGAAAAAAAAGGCAAAAAAAGAGGAACATTTTTAGACGGACTGTGTAGTGCATGACTCGGAACAATCCGGGTGAATTCCATCAATTTGATCCAGAACATGAAAGAAACTTGAGTAAATCACACAAAAAGACTTGAATTCGGGTGTTCTATTAAGGGAACACGTTAATCATCTAAAGCTACCACTTAAAGTGTACCGCTAAAATCACCTATGGTAATGGACATATCTTTTGATCCTTCGTCCGAACTGAAAATTCAAGAAGGTAGAATGGTAGAAAGGACACTAAGAGAGGTGGCTGCATTAGATGCGACCACACAAAACATATGCATCCAATACCCAGATGAAGAATGTGAGTTAAAGTTTGGGTTAATCCATCTCTTACCTAAATTTCACGGATTAGCAAGAGAAGAACTACACCAACACTTGAAGGAATTCCATGTTGTTTGTTCATCCATGAGACCTACAACAGTGACTGAGGAACACATTAAACTCAAAGATTTTCCATTTTCACTGCAAGATGCCACTAAAGAGTGGTTTATACATGTGCATCCACACTTATCATTTTGCACTCCTAAGAAAAATTGAGTAATTTCAAAACTTGTTTTGGGTTTTTTATTCCATATCTTCATTGGATCAATGGAATGAACATAACTAGAAACAAGTCAATCTTCTAGAAATCAAACTATCATGTGCGTAGATATGGAAACAAGTCAATATTTCAAAGTTTGATTTATAAAAGATTTACTTGTTTCTAGTTATGTTCATTCATTTGATCTAGTGTAGATATGGAATAAAACAACTTAGAACAAGTTTTGAAATTACTTAATTTGTCCCAAGAGTGCAAAAGGATAAGTGTGGATGCACATGTATAACCATTTTTCAGCGGCATCTTGTAATGAAAATGGGAAAGCTTTGAGCTTAATGTGTTTCTTAGTCATTGTTGTAGGTCACATAGACGAACAAACATGGAATTCCTTCAAGTGCTGGTACATGTCTTCTCCTGCTAATCCATGGAATTTAAGTAAGATATGGATTAACCCAGACTTTAGCTCAAATTCTCTATAGATGCACATGTTTTTGTGTAGTTGCATCTGATGCAGCCAACTCTTTTAGTGTCCTTTCTACCATTCTATCTTCTTTAATTTTCGATTCGGGGAAAGGATTAGAAGATATGTCAATTACCAAAGGTGATTCTGGCGATGCACTTTCACTAGTAGCTTTAGATGATGAAGGTGCTCCCTCAGTAGAACACCCGAATTCAAGTCTTCTACATGATTTACGCATGTTTCTTTCAAGTTTTGGATCAAATTGATGGAATTCACTAGGGTTGGCCCAAGTCATGCACTACGTAACTTGCCTATTTTTTCCCTTTTTTTCCTTTCTTGTTCTTGTTTTGGAGAAAGATTTCAAGACAAAAATAAGTTAAGATGTGTTTGGGTTCACTCCCAAGAAAGAGAGGTGCGTCACAATGGACAACTTAAATACCAAGTCTTTCCTAGCTAGAGTTTTCCCAATTATTCTCAAAATATTTCTCAAAAGAAATTCTTAATCAAAATAAAAACAGAAACTTTGCTAGAAATATTAAAAAAAAACTGAAGACTACAAAAATAACACTGACTCTATCAAATGTCTATTCGTAAAAAAAATTAAAATAAAATAAAAACAAACAAAATGAATGAATTAAGAAATAAGAATCAAAATATAAAAAATGCTAACTGTGTTCCCCGACAACAAAGCCAAATTTTATAATACTATCGTGAAGCGGTCAAATTAATACTACTTAACTATAGCAACTTCAATATTATCAAGTTAGTAGTGAACAAACTAGATAAGGTTAATCTAATTCTGAGTTGTCTCCCAATGAACATGAAATTGATTTTCAATATTTTATTGTTATCAAAATCTATCCTAATGCAAGTGAAACTCAAAAAATGGGGGTTTAAGATGCACAAGTTTAAAGAAGTATTTAAGAATAAATGAAATAACAAATTAATAAAAGACTTTGAAACAATTATAGTAAAATAGGTTAATTTCACTGATTTCAAAATAGATTCTTCATCGGTTATCTATATATTCTTGTTCCGTTGACTTATTTTTGAATTCAATTTAATTAAAATAAATTCTTAATTAATTTGTTGGCGTTCTCATCTATTAACCAAAGTAAATTCTCAATAAAAATAAGAACTTTGTAGATTAATCATAGTGAATTTAACCAAAGTACATTCTCAATTAAATATTATTACGTCTAATCATGTCTATTTTTTTACCCCTAATATCAAGCAAAAAGCTAATTAACTAACATGCATTCTTGATTGATTCTTATTAAAGTTTTCAGTTTTAATCAAAGTACATTTTCAATCATTGACGAAAACTCATTCAACCACATGAAAGTTTCTAAGTTTAATCAAAATACATTCTTAATTAAAATTAAAAACCCTTGGAGCCATATGATCAACATGCATATAGATTAAAACATCTAACTAATTAGCTATGATGTAAAAATCATTACTTTTTACATGACAGAGATAAAAGACATAGATGAATGAAAATAAAAACAATAATTAAAATAACGAAGACATTATTTTGATCTAACCTCATAATCCACAATGAAATTATGATGAAATCAATCTAAAGAAAAGCTTTGCTTTCTATGGATGGAGTGGAATACATGACAGATGAAAAAAGGATATGAAAAGTGGAATGGAAAGAATATGAGATATGTGATTAATAGCTAGTTGTCAAACCCAAAGAGAGTTGTTAAGTTTCTTTCTTCTATTCCCTGGACCTCTTTATATAAGCCTTGATTGAAATTGAACTTTGTCTTTTCTATTGCGATTTTTATCTTTTAATATAATATCTTTTAAATACTTAACAAATTTTATCAGTTTTAAAAATATTTAAAAGATATTCTTAGTTAATATTATGTGATTAATTATTTAAAAATATCTAAAAAATTATCCAAAAAATTTGACAATTTAAAGAATATTTGACAATTATTCTCTATTTATATTCTTTTTATATAATTAAATTAACTATTTAAAAACTTTATTAATAAATAATTAACATATGAATTTTTAATCTAATTTTCAATTCAATCTGTATTTGTTTGAACATACTTTGACGTGTTAATTGTCCGTTGATAGAACTTCACATGACCATCCCTTTCTCACTCCAAAATTAGGGTTTTGCTGTAGGGTTGTGCTGAAACGTGAAAGTGAGCTTCCGACGTGATGAAAGAACGGGAGCTGCTTGCGAGGAAGGCTCGTGATGGTGTAGGAAGCTACTTCGTCTTTCTCCTGCAGGTAGAGGGTTCAATCTCGGAATGAGGGTTTGCTTGCATGGTGGAGAGATCGCGTTCTGCTGCGTGGAGATGCAGTCGAGTTGCAGGGACTCGTGGTGTGAAAGGCGTTCGCGGTTTGTGGTTGTACCGTCTGCTGATTCGCGAGGGCTCCATGGTTAGTCTGTTTGAAAATTGCGGTTGCTTTTCGTGGTGAGACGGACTATAGCTCCGTCGGTGCTTCGCGGTGGCGTAGGGCTGACGGCGTGAACTGACGGTGGTGGTCGATCCTTCTTAGGGGTTTTGAGTTGGGAGAAGATCGAAGATGATGATGATGTGATGTTATGTGATTGGCCGGTAGAAGATTATGGTCACGTGGCAACATCATCTTAGTTCAGCTATGTTTGTAAGGATTGATGTGATGTGGCAGCTTCTGATCGGGGTGGTTTATGAGTTGTACGAGGGTTGAAAATAGAAAAATAGGGAAGTGTAATTGTGAAAGTGCTTATGTGGCCTATTTTTGAAAGGACAATGATACTTTAATCTACTTTTTTTGATCTATTTTTAACTCACCACTTCAATCACCATTAGATCATACATCACATCACCAAAAAGAATAAAAAAAGATGATCTAATGGTGATTGAAGTGGTGAGTTAAAAGTGGGTCAAAAAAAGTGGGTTAAAATATCATTTTCCTTTTTGAAAATGGGATTATACATGTGAAAATACATGTGAAGATTAGGGTGTATTTAGTTGCTTGAATATTTCTGTTTAGAATTTATTAACTTTTATTTTATTTTGTAATCTGAAATAATTCAATTTCACATTTTTAATAAATTAAATTTAATTTTAACTACATCAACAAATATTATAATATTCAAAAATATTTTATGTAATTAAAATTATTTTTTAATTCATTTTTATGTCACAAACTCAATAAGCTCAATTATCATAAATTTTGATTAAACCAACCTTTTAAGTATTAAAGTTCAATTAAATTCTCAAATTTAAACATTAAATGAGGAAAAAAATATGCATTCATCACACATTGTCTACCTTAGTCCCCAAGCTAGATCAAACTAGGATTTTGCTTCTCCTTTTCAAAGATACCTCTAGGTTTTCTTTAGCAATAAATAAAGGTGTTCTCCATGTAAAAATGACTTGAGATTAATAAAGTTATGCTGCCAAATTTCATTCGTACTTGTCTCTTAAGCCACCCGAGACTAAAGCATCCTTTATAGGTTTCTTGTAGCCACTCATCCCCTTAAGTTGGTCCAACTTCTCTTGAGAGCACCTAAACACTTCACCACTTTCACCATATACGCACCTTCCCACCATATCCATATAGCTTTCGCACCACCTTGGACTTCCTTCTAGCTTTGCTCACCTTGCTTGGAGGAGGACTCCATCATCACTTCAACTGTCTTCATCTCTTTTGTAGTTGTTTGTGCTACACATAAAAATGATTGCACCAATAAACTTCATGTGAAAACAACTCTTGCTATTGGAAACAAGTTAAAACCCTTATGAAAACAACTCTTGCTAATTAAAAATCGATTGCACCAATAACCTCCAAACAAAACCACGAATTGTGGCACTTTGGACAAAACCACTCCAAATCATCAATGAACTGGTAAGGTTCATTGATTTCATCGGAAAAGAATCATGGCTTGGATTCTGCCTAAAACACTTTGAAGAGAAAAAAAAAACAAAAAGCGAGAACAACAAACGTGATACAAATGACAATAAGAGAAGGAAGCTCACACTTGTACCAATAAATACATTAGAAGGAAGAACCAAAAATCCAAAATGAACATCTAAAGAGGATCCAGAAAAAAAAAAACATGAAGAGCGAGAACATAAAAATGATACAAATGACAAGAGAAGGAAGTTGACACTTGTACCAATAAATACTTCAGAAGGAAGAACCAAAAATCCAAAATGAACATCAAAAGAGAATTAGAAAAAAAAACACGAAGAGTGAGAACAACAAACGTGATACAAATGGAAATTGATACTTGCACTAATAAATACTTTGGAAGGAAGAATGAAAAATCCAAAATGAACCTCGAAAGGGAAACAACCAAGCTTTGCTTACCAGTTGATGAAGACCAGCTTGGGATTTAAGAATAAAGGTTTGCTAAAGTCATTAGAAGTATAGTGAAAATAAAGGACGTCGATTCTATAAAATTTTGCAATGAATGAAGTCACGCCACTTTGAATTGTGAAATTCAAAGACAATGATCAGTGTTCCAAAGAAGAACCTAGAGATGTGAGAGAAAACCCCAGTTTTTCATTATCCCAAAATTGTTTTATAAACAAAGTCAACCCCATATTTATAATGAGGGTAAGTTGACCTAAAAAATTTAATCCAAACTTAAACAAAGTCAACTTCTAATTACAAGATACTAATTAAAGGAATGGGTCTTTGTCGTTGGCCACCACTTCCATTCATGCACCTCCACCAAAGATGTTAAGCTCTTCTTTTATGTATTACTCCTTTTGACATAATCGGTCTCTCATCAATTGACAAATGTAAATTTATGTCGGATATCCTACTGACCGACGTAAATTAACATCGATTTCTTACGAGGTCTGATGTAAAAGGTCCTGTATCAAATAAAAATCTATAATGAATGAGCATTTATGAACTTTAAAGTTTTGCATGTTCTTACAAATGAAGGACTTTGATCAAGTTGGAAAAGAGTTGGTGATTAGAGAAGTCAAACTTAGGACAAAGATTGGACCACTCTAGAGAAAGATTGAGTTGTACAAGTTCAAGGGAATTGATGTAGAAGTTCATTTTTCACTTAAGTACACTTAAACTTGTACAACTCAATCTTCTCCCAAGTGTCCTAAAAAGTACCAACAAACCACCACCATATTCCATACCTATTGAACAAAGTATCTTCTTTGTCTCATAATTTTGATTAGGTAATGTATTATTCTTTGGAAGCATTTCCTTCAACAACTAAAGAAATTTTATGAAGCTTTAATCAGTCCATCCATTCAATCTTTCAAATTCATCAACCATAACATTGTTGATAATCGTGTGAAGTTAGTTGAACCAAGATATAATGGATTCTCTGCATCAGTAGACATATTTTCACACATTGCTTCAACAAATGATTGTACTCCAACATCACAGATCATGTCCTATAATCTATCATCTGTTGCTCAATCAACATATTCATGTGTTTCACACACACTTGGCATGTCTAGGAATTCACCATGCCATGTCCATGTTGTATAATTCTTCATAAATCCATCGCATAAAAAGTGTTGTCTATTTTCAGAAACATCCAAGTTTCTCCCATTCAAACAATTCACATAAGGGCACCTCATCCTTACTTTGTTTTCTACACTACCAACATTATGTTGACCAAACTGTATAAACTCTTCTACCCCTTTCTCCCCTTTCTCGTAATAATCACTTATATGATCCATATATATGTTTTGTATATATATGTGATTGAAACTAGTTTTCTATCAATGCATGCAAAACTCATTTCTTTTATGAAATGTATGATTCTATCTCATTCGAGAAGATTCACTTTTACTATAATTGAATAGTAAATAAACTGTAATCATCATCCCTTATATTTTACAACATTTTGCATTGGTCCTCAAGTGACAGGAAATGAAAGTGGTAACATAAAATCTTCATAGTCAAATGTGAACTTAAGATCAACACAAAGTGCAATAAACCAAAATTGAGTAAAATATATGAATATAAATTATAATTTATGTACTAATTAATTATTAAAATGTGACTACACTTTTCAAATTGTCTAACCAAACAATTCAAATTTAATACAATTATTGACAATACAATCTCCATTACTTTTCATATAAAGTTTAAAATTAGAGGAATAGTAGACAAATAAATGTATTAAATTTTAAACATAAACCTAAGATCGTTCAATCGATAATTCTAACAAAAAAAATTGTAACTATAAAAAATTAAAAACTACAAATAAGTCCCATAAAATTATTTGTCAGGAGTCGAAAACCCCCGAACCCAAAACCAATACATTTGAATCAAGAAAATATTTATAAACCCTCATAACATAATCTAAATCACTGAATAAAATAAATTCTAAAATTAAATATTATCTAGAGTTTAAAAATAAGAAATGAAAAAAATATACAATATTAAAGCATTTAACTCGGAATACAAGTATAGGGAATGAAAAATCACGGGAAGAAGACCACTAGGAGGGAGAGTTGCACTAAAGATTCATAATGGTGAGGAGAGAAGCACCAAAGGAGAGAGAATCATGAGCCACCATAGAAGAAAACTGAGGCACAAGCAACAGACTTGGCGAATGAGGAGGAAGAAGTGACGAACGAGCAACATAAACACCTCAAGCAGCAAGGTGAATGTAGAAACCACCACTAGCGACAAGACGTGAGCAACGAGAAGGAAAACCCAATTAGTGACACAAATGCGAACCAGGAGAACCCAAAATAGTGGTGCCAATGTGAATCCAAATGGTAGCACAACAACGACACTGAAATACGCGATGGTGGCAATGTGAATGTTGAGAAGGGTGGATAATGGTGCAAATGAAGAAGGTCAAAATGAGAGAGAAAAATAATGCATGCATTCGCGGTAAGAGAAAATAAAATATGAAGGTTGCAAAGGCTTTTAAGTGATAGTTGGAATAGGGAACTATCGTCGTTTATCCTCTAAGTCACTTTTAATGACGATTGTATAAAATAACAGAAGTCATTTCACCTTTGTGCCATTTTTAACAACGATTTTCTCGGAAACATCATGGAATACTTCACCTAAATTACAAAAATGTTACCGCATTTCATTTGACGACGTTGCTTTTTTAGTTGTTGTTTTTGAACGTGTGATCATTAGACAATATTTAAGACAAGTTTGAAAAACACAATTCAACTCTCTTTTCTTGTGTTTTTACTTGTTTTTTATAGTTGGTATTAGAGCTCAACATCTAAAAGATTGAGTGTGTGACAAAAAGTTTAAACCACCAAAAGAAGATATGGTATTCCTTGATTTTAAACTACGAGGGCAATGAAGATGTGCAACTATGCAAAACTACCACTCTCACAAGATAATACGAGCCTTTCACTATAAAGGATAGTGAAAGCATAGATGACATATTTGGAAGAATGCAAATTCTTCTAAATAGGCTAGAAGCTCTCGGGTAGAGCTTCTCCAAAGCCCAAGTGAATGTACCATCAATAGAACGCCAAAGATTTAGGAACCAAAGACAACATCCATCATAGAGGGGACGTGATCTTAAAAAGCTTACATAGGATGAACTACTTGGAATCTTGGGAGTGTATAAGATGCATTTTCAAGATAAAAGTCAAAAAGAAGCATCCATCTCATCAGGCCAAAGGTTAAAGGCAAAAGGCAAGGCTATGTAAAGAAAATAAAGCTTTAAAATCTTTGGGATGGGAAGTTTAGATGTTTAAGGATGCGTTAAACAACTCTATAATAAGGAAATATCCCTAATGTTTGCTTGATTTAAGAAGTTGCTTAAATATAAAGGAGAACGAACATAAGGTTTCTTGTTAGGTGTGAATAAAGTTAGCACAAACATAAAAAGGATGAAGTTGTGCAAGACAACCTTTGTTATGAGAGCAAGAACATAGGGCACATAGGAACTTATTTCTCCAAACAACATATGAATCCCAAGCTCAAGAAGAAGTCTAATGGAAACTTATTAGGAAAATAAAAACCAAGGATTAAACTTTGACATAAACGAATATGCCAACACATGTCTAATGGTTTATGCAAATGGAAAGGTATACTCTGAAACTCTTTTTTCTTCTCTCAGCCTCTGATTCCTCATCATTTAATGATGAAGATGTGGATGATCTCTCTTATGAGGATCTTCTCAACAACTACAACAATTTGTTTAAGCAATAGTGTCACAATTGGGGTCACGACAAGACTACAAAAATCTTTGAAAAATGGTTGAGTCGTCACCATAGTTTATTGAGAAAAACTATAGAAAAACCTTTAAAGAAACAATGATTTTCAAAACAAAATTCATGTTCAAGAGTCTATTATGTGAAGACATTAACACCCTACAACATCCACCTAATACATACAAAATTGATGAGATTTTTAAAATATTTATTTTCTCTCGTAATCCAAACAAAAACTATGGAAAAATCTTTAAAGAAACAATGATTTTCAAAACAAAATTCATGTTCAAGAGTCTATTACGTGAAGACATTAACACCCTACAACATCCACCTAATACATACAAAATTGATGAGATTTTTAAAATATTTATTTTCTCTCGTAATCCAAACAAAAACATATGTAAAAAACTATTTTAAGTTACTTATTTTTTTCAACAAAAAGAAATTATGAAATTATTTGTTTAGACTTAACAAAGATTGATTTTGATCTTAGGTATTTTAATTCACAATAAAAAATGAACACTACAAGAATGTGGCATTTTGGCGTCGGCCCAAAAAGGACACTACGAAGCCAAAACCGACGCTAGTAGAAAGTTCGCGTCGGCCCAGTGACGGTATGGTGCACCACGCTATTTTCTTGGACTCAAAGGCTATTTGCGTCGGTCAGGAGCGGACGAAGATTTGCGGCTTAATTCGCGTCGGCTTAACCGAAGAAAACACATCAGAATATAATAATCATTTTTTTATGCGTGGGCTAAGCCCACACAAAATGGAAATAAAAAAAAAGTTAAAAATAGCTTTGAGTGGGTGTAGCGTGAGCTCAGCCGACACAAACTATTTAAATTAAATTGTTGGTGTCGGCTTAGCGAGGGCTTGGCCGACACAAATTTCTATAAATTTCGAAAAGAAATATTTGTTTCGAGGCACATCCCAGAGACTGCATCCAGTTCAAAAACCTGCATTCAGACAACAATCCCGAAATCCATATCTTTCAAGCATCTTAAAGGCTGCATCCAAGCACATCTAAGAATTTGCAAACAAAGTTAAGAATATTGTGACTTAAATGAGATCAAATTACAAGTTATACAAAGTCCATAAATCTAAGATCAAAATAAGACAAGTTTACTGTCATTGCTATTACAACCACATTACAACCAACATTTTCCTCATTTTTTTACAATGCATATCACACTCTGTCAAGCCACATTGCAGTCAACATTTTCCTCTTTTTTATACAATACAATGCATATCACACTCCATCAAAGTAAGGCCAAGCATTCAAGTATCACATTTGGTCCAAAGCAAAAACTAATCAATAACGTAATCAACCCAAAGCAAAAACTAAATAATAAATTACCAATTACTGATCCATTTCATTGTTTTTACTTCTATGATCGATCTAAATTACAATTTCCAATTTCCCTAAAATATATTGCTTAAATTACCTATAATTTAATCACTAAATTTATAAACAAGTTTAATGACTTAATAATTAAGTTACCTAAAGGGACTAAAATAACTAATTAGTCCTAATTATAATTATTTTCTATTCCTAAATTATAAATTTCAATTTTAAACATCTTATAATTAATTTCAGAGTAGATTCAGGATGAACAATAATTTAGTGGAATCAAACAAAAGTCTCCTCCCGCACACACAATATGGCTCATGAGATGAATTGAATTGTATTACGATTAGGTAAAAGTGCTTTATACTCTAGCTATTTCTAATTGATTGAATTTCTTTCTGAAAAAGATGGGGAACAATTTTAAAACTTATGAATGCAGGAAAAGGGATATAAAAAGAGACATGGATAAGAAAAAAGAAACAAAGCAATGGGAAAAGAAAAAAGATAATTGCTCTCAAGTCAATTCAATTATAATGTTGATAGTGAATTCAATGTGTATATGGAGTGTGCAGTCATCATCATCTCTTATCAAAGGGGTCACAAACCATAACAGAGAAAAAAAACCATTTACTGAAAAGAAATCCATAAATATACCTTGAATCAGTTAAATATTTTATGTCTGAGATTGAGAATAATTCATCTCGCAAGCCTCTTCACGAACCCTCCTACTACTTCGAACGAAATCGCGAACCCTTTCATCTCGCAAGCCTTCCAATCGCCTCCCGACCGAACCTCACAATCACCTCTCCTGTTGCATGGAATCAACGCAGAATCACAGCGTTGTTCACTCAGAGTGCTGCTTTACAGGCACTGTTTGCAGGCGTAGAGAAGGAGAAGGAGATAACCTGTGCCATTGAAGCTCGACGCGAGGAAGGAGAAACAAATTTCTTGCTCACTTGCTCAAGGAAATGCGGCAAAATTGGGGAAAAGAACTCCAACTCATGGCAGAAAGGGGGAAAACGAAAACCCTAACTTCGCATAAACACAAAATGGAGTCTCGTTCTGGCACTTAAGGGAGGCTAGCTTGGCACTCGTGGAGAAGGGAAAAAAAGAAAAAAACCCTCAATTGGCAGAAACAAAAGAAGGCAAAAGTGAAATTGGGAAAGGGAGAAATTGGTAGAAGTAAAAGCCACCTGATAACTTTTTTTTTTCTTTTAATTAAGTGTAGTATGCGTCGGCTATCCGACGTACTTAATTTTCGAGTGATGCGTCGGCCAAGCCGACGAGAAGGTCAAAAAAATTTATAGAACTAATTTTCTTTTAATTAATTCACATAAATTTCCGTAGAGTCCGTTATGCGTTGGTTAAGCCGACGCCCTTTGCGTCCCCATGACAGCCGACGCCATTTTTGGAAGCTAAATACCAACATTCTTGTAGTGGAAGATTACATAGTTGTTGTTTGTTTTAAATATTTTTAGATAATAATTGTTTAATTAGATTTCTATATTAACATTTTTAATTATCAAGTACATAATAAAAGATTTTCAAAATTTCGAGTAAGTTTAGAACATAATGATAATTAATCTATATTATTATATAAAATATAAAGAGGATTCATTTTTTAGTGTCAATATCTTTTTTCACTTTTATCCTTCAAGTGATTTTTTCTTTAATTTAATGGTTTTGTTTTTTAAATTTAACTATTTTTTTAAATTAAATAAATAACAATCATCTACTAAATAAATAAAAACTATATACAACTAAAATGTTAAAAATATTTATATTTATTTTTATAATTATAGTTTCATACTTTTTGTTATCATACACAAATAACACATATGCGGACTAGTTATTTTTAAAACAATTATTAAAACAAAAATTATACTTATTAAACAAATAGCCTTATAGGTTTCACTTATGAGATAAATGTAAATATTTAAATGTTTATGTATGACTTGGATAGTTTGATATGAAATAATACAGGTTGAATAGTTATGTTATTTCGTTTTTATTACCATAAAAATAATTGCCTTACTACAAAATTTAATTTCATTAGTTATGTTCGGACTCCTTAATGGTCGGGGAAATTGAACATTATTTGACTTTTAGTAATTACTAGTAGGTTTGTTAAGGAAGAATTAACATTAATATAATTAATCTTAAAGGAAGTCTTTTAAGTTTTACTTCGCTTTATAAATTTAAAATCTTTTTATCCTTTGCAATTTACTTTGTAAATTTCAAATTATTATTGGTTCCCTTTAAAATTAATCTCATGACGCTTTTTTTTTTTTTAAAACCACGTGACAATTACTAAAAATAAAATGCATGTTCAATTACTTCAATTATTATTGGAGTAAAAGTAAAATTAATAAAATTAATTTTTTTTTTCTAATATTATTCTTTTTTTATTATATTAATAATAAAATATGTCAATACTTATTTCAATGAATCAATTACCTCTTCTTTTATATTATCACTACCAAAAAACTTTTAAATAGTAACCAATTTTAATGACCAATAATTATTAGTAACTATAGTGACCAACTAATTTACTGACCAATTATAATCAGTAAATAAATATTTAAATTGGTTACTATAATGATTAACTATTTTTTATTTTTAAAATTGGTTACTAATTGAGAATTTTTTTATAGTGTACAAAGATTGTTTTGATAAATTTTTTGGTTATGTTACAACACATTAATCCAAAGCAAACAAGAAAATTAAATATATTTATTTACAAGTTAAATATAACTTTCTGAGAAGTTTTATAAAATATAATTTATACAAATGAATTTTAATTTATAAATAATTGTTTTAATAACTATTTTTCCTGTTTGAACACAATTAGAGTGCAAAGAGAGTTGATGACACATAATGTCAAAAGACAGTCACATGTTGTGCTTATGCTTAATTCCTGTGTGTTTATAATTATATATATAGAGAACTTATTTTATTTAAATTTCCTGCTCCAGAATACTTTTTTCAGCAATTGAAGAATACATTAAGACAGTAATAAACATAATACAAGAAAAGAGTAAACGAGCTTGCCTTTTAGGAAAAGCAGTAATAAACTCCTTCCTAAACCCCAAATAAAACAGATACTCGACACCCATATTACATAATTAAGACTCAAATCAAATTCTTATTCTTTGCTTCTATATAGAAAAGTTTATCTCAAACCTCACTATATAGTTTTATTTAAGTAATCAATCTTATAGTAAACTCCTTGAACATGGATCAAAGAACAGTACTGTGGTGAAGAACATCCTTTACAAACTTATACAAATCACTGTACGATGATCCTCCAACTTGTATAGCTCTTGCTGCTTTTTTCTTCAACTGTAAGCAGTTTTGTCTCATTTCCATTCCTTTTTCTCCCTTCATCATTTCCTTGGCAAGCTTTGATACCTCTTCTCTCTTTACATCGTGATTAATTTCCATCCCTATGCCCCAACTTGTGCATATATACCTACAATTTGTGAGTTGTTCGGCGAAAAAAGGCCAACAAATCATAGGCACACCAGCAGATATGCTTTCAAGAGTAGAATTCCAGCCACAATGGGTTAGAAAAACCCCAACAGATGGATGAGAAAGCACTTGCTCTTGAATGCACCAATGTGTTATGAATCCCCTATCTTTGATCTCATCAAAAAACTCTTGTGGCAAAACTACAGATCCACCCATCACTAAATCTGGCCTAGTTATCCATAAGAAAGGTAGCTTGCTATTTGCAAGTCCCCATGCAAACTCTTTCAGGTGATGCTCTGTCATTACTGTTATACTTCCATAGTTAACATATATGACTGAGTTTGGTTCCCATTTGTCTAACCATGATAAGCACTGTGAGTCATTTTTCCATAAACTTGACCCACTTGACATGAAACCATTTTCTTTCTCTGGAAAAGGCCTACTAAGCAAGTGAAGTGGACCAAAGTTGTATATGTTTGGGTTTTTGGCCTTAAGATATTCTAGGGCTTTTTCCTCCAAGTCTTCAAATGTGTTAATAATGATTGAAGATGATCTTAAGCAATTTTTTGTTTCAACATTCAAGAAATCAAACAAAATATCATCTAGAGTAGTGACTCTAATAAAGCTTGGAATGTCTTTTAGTCTTATATCTTCCGGTCCTGAGATCCATTTTAAACTTTTCTCCAAGGTTCCATCATTCTCAAAATTATCATCTAAAATTTTGACAGAAATAAAGTTAGACCGTTTACGTATCACAAAGATAAAGAATTTATATGTACATAGTTTACTATCAGAAGCAATCTATAAAGCAAATTATTATACAAGATGCTAGCCAATAAAAACTAACAGAAATAAGGGTTAACAAAGTACTTCTATATGCAATTACGTTAGTATATATAATTTCATTTCGTTTTCTTGTATCAGCAAAAACATAGTAGATGTTCCATCATATCTGTTGAGGACAATTATGCACTATTAAACCTTGAAAATAAGAGAGAAAACAAAACAAAATAGAGACGCACCTTTGAATGGAATAATGCCTCTTTTCACGAGTTCATCAAATTGCAAATACCCCACTAAGCCACAAGCTGATGCTGTCCAGAATTGAACATCTGGTATGCCCAAATCCCTTGCAACTTTTGCAGCAAAGCCCATGAGCCCATCAGCAATTATGCAACTAATCGGAGGCACATGATGTGAAGAGTTGAGCTTCATCACCAAGTCTTTGAATGGAGCATAACAGTTTTTCCTAAGTGAAAGATTGAGTTGAGGAAGATTCTGCGTTGCATCCTTGTCTGAAGGTGGCAGACCATCGGGTATGGTCTCAAATGTGAAATCTGGGAGACCCTTTACAAAGTGTGCTCCATGGGACTTAACAAAACGGTTGTGGTTGAACTCAGTGTTCACAAAGGTTACGTGGAAACCCTGGCAATGAAGGAGTTTGGCTAATTGCATCAAGGGGCTTATGTGTCCCTGTGCTGGGTATGGTACACACACAGCGTGAGGCTTTCGGGTATGAAGTGAGGCCATTTTGTGGGTGACAAATGTATGATATAGTAAGATGGCTATGGACTCTGGTTTAGCTTACTTCTTTTTCTCCTACAATGTCTTCTATAAATAGTAAGAGAAAAATGAGAAAAGTAACCCTATAAGATGTTAGTAATTTTAATACAAGTACAAAATGGTAATTTCCAATTCAACATATTTTAACAAATAAAAAAAATCGTAATTAGTTACATAAAAAGATAATAGGTAGTATATAGTACGGTATATTGCTAAAAGAAATGTTAAATTACTTTGTTTTTGCTCAAACTATTATAAAAACTTGATTCTTTTATAAATTAAATTATGAAATATATATTTCATGAAAGTCATAAAATGTCTTTTCCAATAAACGGTATATGGAATGTTTTTCATACCACAAAACAATTTCAAATAAATTACAACATAACCTCCATATATATATAATTTATTAAGGAACATGTTTATATAATTTTTATAATTAAAAGGATAATTAGTTTAATTTAAAGATAAAACAAAGTTTTTATAAAATAATTTAAGGACAAAAACATTTAAACTTAAAAAATCTAATGATGCTTTGTAGTTGTTTATACGTGTAATATTGTTGCTTTTGGCATATGAGTAGTTTATATTTATTATTTTGTTAATGTTAAAGGATAACTAAAAGTAAAATTCAAAATACGAGATAATGTCAATTGTAATAAATCTGAGATCATCTCGAGTATCTAGCCCGATATCATCTCGACTTATATTACCAATATTATCTCATACTACTACCTACTTGATACTATCTTAAATCATGCTTATATGGCCAAGATCGTCTCGATCAATACCATATTATGTCGGCCAGGACATTGTGAAAAGAGTTAATGGAAGAACGTCACAATCAACTGAGATCAATAGTTAAGACATATAACTAAGACATTAACCAAATTAATCAAGATGATTATCTACCAAGCCTAATAAGGCATTGACCATATAAATAATGTAAATAGTACTCTATTCACAAGATAAATTAATTATGTGTTCATTTATTCCAATTTATTACATCTGACACACAATCTTGACTTGAGTATCGAAATGTCTTCCTGCAGACACACCTTTCTTGATTTGAAGCGATTATGGACCTCAAAACATCTTAATTTAAAGGTTGAAGAGCATTGAAAACAGTTTCTCGTGGAGTATTTACGGTGTGTTTTCGGTCTTAGAAGAAGATCGAGATTATGTCTTTGTTCATGTTATTGAATATGAAATTGATTTTTTTTTTTACATATTTGTATAAACTTGACAATTAGTTTTGAGAATAATATAGTTATTAAAAGATACATTTTTATAAATTATCTAGAAAATGATAAAAAGAAAACAAAATAGTATGTATGAATTAGGGTAACCTTATTGTCCCCATTCAATATATTTATTTTTGCTGATAAAATAAAAAATTATCAATTAGGTATACAAATTTATTCTAAAGTTATAATATGCTATATGAAGAAATAAATAAAATGAATGATAAACGGTACGATGGTTGATATTTGATACTAATATTTAATCGTAAATATTAAAGTAATTATTATTAAATTTAGCACTTTATTTTTGTGTATAATGATTTGTTTGTCGACGCAAAATAATTATTTTGTTCATAGATATTGAAGTCGTATGTATAATTAATACTTTGCTTTTTTACGGAATTAATATATAAAAGTCTACACAAGTCGTTATCCACGAAGAGTTTATCAATTGTATGTTATGTATTACTCTTCCTTTCAGTCAGAGACCATTAATCTCTAAAGCAATAATAATGTTTCAATTTGGTAAGAGGTATTTATTGCATACGGCAAGTTTGATAGCCACAAAACAAAGTAATCAGTGCACTTGTGGTTCTCCAAATAATTATGAAAATGATACAATTTTCAACCAATATTTATTAAAGGTTTAATAAATAGAATAGGCTTAGCTAACTTTAAGTGGAAACTTTAATACTTTTTCTAATAAAATTAAGGATATTGTGCATACCATACCAATGTTTAATTTTTTATACTTATTAATTTATCGTAAATTTGTTGCATTCTAATTTTATGTAATTTTAATATCTATTTGTTTAAGTTATTGTTGATTTAGTCAATATTAATTTAATTTATTTTTATATTTATTTTAATTAGTATCTTTTAATATTTATTAAATTTAATTAGTTAATATCAATTTTATTTATTTTGATATCTATATTTATTTAACATTATTAATTGTTGATTAAACTGACATTAATTTTAGTCATTTTTAATATTTATTTAATTTAATCGATACTACTATAATTTTTAAATATTTATTTAAATTTTGTGTCAATTAAGATCAAATGAATCTTATAATGTGTGTCTTTCCATGTCTTAGAACATATGGTAAATACGCTTCAAAGAAAGGTAGAGAAGCTTCAATTTTGAGCATGCTTTGTCGAGGTGATTATAATTTATAGTCATATTTCATGCTTCAAAGATTCTCTATCAATCCCTACTTTCTTCTTGTATGTTCCTCGTTCTTGTGTCGTTTGCCAATAATCTATATTCTCCGTTCTTGTAACTTCAATAGCAATTTTCACAAGCATGAGTGGATCCTTTGAGAGGTAAGAGTAGGACGCATAAGTAGATTCTACTCAGCGGTACCTTATGATGAAGAGGAAAAATAGTAAATGAAAGTTTCTTCAACAAAATGAAATTTTCCACTAAAAATGAAACATAACTGAAAATTTTTGTCTTTTTCACAAGAACAAAATTAAACATGTTGCACAGTAAGATTTACATTTGACTCTACATAATTAACATCAACATAACTTAACCGCTTAACCAATGTTACATAAAGTTAGTCTTATATAAAAAAAATCCCTTAGTTAATGTTCATGATTTTAAAGTCGACTATATATGTGAACTAATCATGATACTATAAGTTGAAATTTATTTATTTATAAGTTAATTTAAAAAAAACTATTTGAGATTATTGTTCTAATTGTTAACTTGTGTGAAGATTTAGAAAATTTGTTAAGAGTAGAAAATGTTTTATAAATGATACTCAATGATTTTATTAATAAAAATTAAAACTACAAAATATTTCATTAAATTGAGTTTTATTTTATAAAAGCCTTCATTTCTCTATAATATTTTCTCTAAAACTTCTCTCTAATTTCCTAACCTCATCTTTCATCTCTTTGAAAATTTGAGTCTATTATAGGACTCATACCATTAATGACAATTGTACAACCTCCGCCTCAACCCCGACAAGTGTGTATTCGGCGTCGATCGCGGAAAATTCCTCGGATTCATGCTAACCCAGTGCGGCATAGAGGCCAACCCTGAAAAATACAAAGCAATTATCGAAATGCGTAGTCCCACCAACATCAAAGAAGTCCAACGCCTCATAGGCCGTCTTATAGCCATTTTCCGCTTCCTGCCCAAACTAGCTGAACAAACCCAACCCATAATACAACTCCTCAAAAAATCCGTCAGGTTCACGTGGACTGACGACTGCGAACAAATTTTCCAAAAGCAGAAAAACCACCCTTACCTCACCACCTATCCTCCACAAGCCGGATACTCATCAACCCTTGCTGGTTTACATCACAACCACCGATCACACAGTTAGCGCCGCGCTTGTTCAAGATGTAGGCGGCACGCAGCATCCTGTTTACTTTGTCAACATGAACACTGCAAGATCCTGAAACCAAATACCAAATGGTGGAAAAGTTTGCCCTATCCTTGGTACACGCAGCTCGCCGCCTGCGCTCATACTTCCATAACCACAACATCACCGTCAAAACCGATTATCCAATCCAGAAGATATTGCAAAAACCAGACCTGGCAGGACGGATGTCGTCCTGGGCCGTTGAGTTGTCTGAATTTAACATTCGTTACGAACCCCATGGCCCTTCTGCAGGTAACCCCTCTTGGGTCCAAGCTGATATATGCAAGAAGGGGAGAAGCCAACCGAGGAGATAACGGATATGGGTAAGGTGATACTTGTGCCTAACTAATCTTATTTGTTCTTTACAGGAATAACAATAAATCTGTCCCATCATATTTGTGAATAGAGTAAGTTCTCTCTTTGTTCATTTATTGAGTCAATTCTTGATCCTGTTGCATGTGACCTGTAAGAAGTATGTATGTGATTTCAGATAGTTCAATTTGATTCTCTACTCCTTTGTGGTTATGTGGGTGTGTTTAGATCATTAATCCTAACTTTCTTTGTGTAAGAGCTACCTAAGGGTTTTGACTACGAGGAATCTTTGTGAGTAGGAAAAAATTCTCCTTTTGAGATTTTTGTTTGATAAATTATCAATGATGATGATTTGAAAATTGTTGTTATATTAAATTGGTTATTTATTTGAATGAAAATTTTGTTTGTGGAATTGTTTGATTATAATAAGATTATCCTATTTGCCCTACGTAGGTCTATTTTGAACTAAAACAATATATTTTGAATTAAGGAAGAGTTAAGCTTTCATAGATAAACAAGTTGGATATCTTAGTTAAATCGTGATTTTTTTTCTAGTAAGGCGTTGTGCGGTACCATAGAACCGTTGAACACCAATAGAAAAACTGAAGTGAGCTCTAAAGATTTGTGCCGCTAGTCACTACCTTAGGACTGTTGGGCACTCACTTGACACTGAATTCTAGTGATCTAGGTCAATAGGTGTTACCTAGGATTCTCGACGCTCACTTGGTAATGAGCTCTAGGGGGTTTGGCATTGGGGGCCATAAGCCTTACGCTGGACACCAAGAATCGTGTGTTACGAGCCTACTCCTTGCATTGGGCGCCTTACTCAATGCATTGGGCGTCATCTGGATGTAAATTCCAAGGGTTCCAAGGCTTAGGGTTTTGGGCACAAGTGAGTTCCCGTCGGGTGCTAAGTTATTATGAAATGTATGATGTTTAGTTCTATGGATGGTGATAGTGTAGTGATTTCTAAGGAGGAAAAGCTACACTAATATTAAGTTTCAGTGTATTGAATGTTAACTAATCACAATTTTAAAAAAGTGACCTAAATTATCCACATTTTAACCATTGTTGCATATAACTATCAACATTTTCTACCATATTGTTTAAAACAAATAGGCAACATTTTTTGAGGAAAATAAAACCTATATATATATATATATATATGACCAAAAATAAAAAATGGTGGCTTATTCTTATTTTACACAATAATTTTTTGGTTATTGCCATGTCAGCGTTGCCTAATCTATAGGTATGAAAAAGATTCATAATGTATAATATAAGGGAGAAGCAAACAATGTAAGGCCCAGTTTTCGTTATGCCCTAATGTTTTAAAGGCTGGCCTTAATCTGTTGGGCCTAAGTGCTGGCCCACAGGGTGTTAAGGCTCCTAAAGCTGCTAGAGTCCCCCATTTAGCCTTCACTCTTGCAAACAGATCCTAAACGCTGCCTTTCTTCCTTTCAGAGCTCTGCTAGGGTTAGCCGTCAACTCTCTCCAAGCAAACTTCGGCTCTTCCACTCCATGTAAGTTGCTTCTGAGCTCGTAGTGGCCTTCCTCTAGCTTTATTTTTGGCATTTCCTTAAGGCTCATCTCAATGACCCGTTCTGCTCTGTCCCACTGTTTCCTTCCAGCTACTTATCTTTGTTCCTAAAGCTGTTGTGCTCTTTTGTTCGGTGCCGAGGTCGCGTCGAGATAGTCTACTAGCTTATTTCTAGGTAAGGTAAGCTAAAGTTATGAGTTTTAGTCTATTTTTGGTCTGTTTTGGAAGTTACTTGATGTTTGCATAGACTGTACGATGCTGTGAATGTATGGATTGCCATGTGTGGTTGTGTTGGTTGTGAAAATGCGATTGTTGCAGGAAAACAGTGGCGAGATCTGTTGTTCTCGCCCAAGCGAGACTGACAAGGGCAGACCAGGGTGACACTGATGAACTTGGGGTGTCGCTGCGGTTTAGCCTAGGCGAGGAACCTCCCCTTTTGGGCGAGGGGTTGTCTTGCTCAGGCGAGGGAGGGCTCGCCTCAGCGATTGTGCGAGAATCTCCCAGGGTCTCTGTTGCGATCTCGCCTAAGCGAGAGCTTGTAGCTTGAGCGAGGGAACCCCTCTCGCCTAAGCGAGGGCTTCTTGCTTAAGCGAGGTTCGCTGCAGGTCCTGCTATTTTCTTCGCCTGGTTATTGGGAGTTACTGAATTTATGATATATTCTCTTTATTGCATGAGGCATGTGAAATGTATGGCATAATCTGTGACTTTGAACTAGATGGATTGGATTGTGTGATCTTGGCACGGGAAATGAATGTGAGGGTTGGTAATCAAAGTGGCATGGTGTTAACATGAGCTAAAATTTTATATTCATGAATGTGGGAAGAATGTGATAACATGGATTCAACATGGACTGTGAATGAGGATGGACTACAGGGGGTGGTGTGGGGTTTTAAACGCATGAATAAAACTTGTTTGGTTGCTTGGATATGTTTAGTATGAGGTCAGTACGTAATTCCTTGGAAATCCCTAGGTGAGATTTCAGGGTCGTGCTTCAGTGGTCGGGACGTAATTCCATGACCCCTGTTAGTGGGTGTTCATGGTGGTGCCCCATCTGTATAATTTGGTAAGGATTCAAGGTAAGGTTGCATTCTGACACTCTAAGGAGTCAGTTAGTCACACTTAGAGCGGACTGACTCTTGTGGTGAGAGTAGCAGGAGGCCTGAAACTCATTAAGGGCTAACCTTGTGCATGGGGGATTGGAAACATTGTAACACTTGTAACACTTAGCTCGGGGGTGAGCAGCTCGGGGGTGAGCAGAGATATCCACCACAAGTGCAAGCATCCGTTGAATCCGATCAGATTATATGTATCCGGATGAGTCGAGTCGAGTCGTAGTGTATTGATTGGAAGTTCATAACATGCTTAGATGATTGTATGAGTAGTTGATTGTGAAAGTATACTTGATTACATGATAAAATCACTTCTGGGCTCTAGCTTACCCTTCTGTGGTTTGTTGTATGTTTTATTTGTGTGGTTCTCTCTTTTGCAATGATCATCAACTTATTGATGTGAGCAGATGCGAGGAACACCCGTGATCAACAGGGAGGTGATGGTTTTGCTACATAGTCTGCTTGGACTGGATCTATATTTGTTTGGACTTTCCTTTAGGGCTATGGTCCGTGTACTACTGGCCTTTAGGCTTAAATTCTAAATGTTGTTGTTTTATATTTTATACTTTGTTATGGCATCGTGGTGTGCCCTTTTCCTATTCGGGTTTCTCTTGGATAATCGTGAGGAGTATTGTTTACACTCCAGGACTTTGTTTCTAATACTATTTTGCATGACATTCCTTTAATTAGCGTTATTAATTAAATGGAGTGTTACAAACAACACAATGAAGAGACTATAGTTTTATTGTTTTATCCACATTTTCTATAGGCAATATTTAGAAAAGAATGTTGCCTAAATAATTCATTGTTTACAAATGTGACCTTTAGTTATTTTAAGTCATACTTATATATGTGTGGTCTTTTCTATGTTTAGACAACAATTTTATACATATGAATTAGTTCAATGTGGTCTAAAGTAAAAGATAGTGTAACAAGTGTAAATAAATTATTTTTATTACGCAAACAAACTAAAAATTACTTAATCCCTACGGTCAAGAGTGTAACAAGTGTAAATAAATCATTGGTATAGCAAATTTCTTTTAGACTTGATAATCATGAATTTTGAAAATTGTATAAAAATACATTTAATTGTTGAGAAAAATAGCAATCTCCAAACAGAACAATTAGGTATAAAAGTGTTGGAAAAGGACTAATTGTGTTTCCTACTTGTAATATAGTTTTCGAGACGAAAAGTTACGTCTGATGTACTTTAGTCAGATTAATTTAAGTCATAATGATATGTGGTAGGCGAATTTTGTATTAGCGATAGTAATTATAAAATTAAAAATATTTAACATAAGGATAATAAAATGAGTGGAAGAGGATCAATCCTAGAGAAATTCTGACTCTCCAAAACGCGTTGACTATCCATTCTACCAAATATGACCACGAAATCAATTCTAATAAATATATATTCGTGTTGAAATAAATTAAACAATAAATTGCTAAAATATAACCACACATTTTTGCTATAGCTACCAAAACTAAAAGCTTTGAAATGGAGATTGTAATTATGAATAATTAATTTCTTTGATAGTTTGTTACTTAACCTATTTATTCGTTTCCAGAGAAATAATAATAACTTTAACATTTTTATGCACCTGCTTTAAAAATACCTTATACACGAAAAATAATTCAAAAGGCTTTTACTAATAACAAATATTATTTATTATGAATGGAACCACTATTATTCTCAGTTTTGCAAAATATTTATAATAAATTTTAAAGCTTTACTATTAGTTCTTTGATTTTATAATTCTAGGTATTGATTTCACTTGAACATGTTAGAAATATTTTAATATAATTTAAAAAATAAAATAATTAAAATAAAATTTTTATTGTTACTCATGTTTTCATGGAATTTTAATTTTATGAATTAATTTATGATTATCGACTATATTTTTTATTACAATTTATTCTTGTGTTTTCTTTTTTCTACCTATAAATACCACTTAAGTATATGAAGAAAGACACAACAAAGACAATAAATACTAGAGTTCCCTAAAAAGTATTCATAAGGTTCGGAGATCTTTCGCTGCACTTCATCGATATGATGTGTTGTTGTATATTGGGAGAGAAGCACATATGATTTTGTTGTGCCCTGTGCAGTAGGGGCGTTTTCTCTCTAAGAATAGCGCTATGCATGCCTCACCCATGCTATTTCTACTCATTCCTTCATCTACTCTTTATCTGTCATTGTTATAAGAATTATTGGGTCTCCGATTAATATTCGTTGATTTATATATATATGTCTTAGTATTATTATTGCTCTAATAGTTATTATTATGTTATTTCATATTTTTATTATTATTAGTATTATTTGAGTAATATTTTTTAACATTCTTAGAGAGAAAAAATCTTTTTATTTCTATTTTCGATTACACATATGTATTCATTTCTAAAATTAAAAGCAATATAGAGCTGGAGACTGAAAACACATTTCATGAACTAACGTGTATTTTATGGTTATAATTAAATCATTTTCAACTAACCCTAATAATTTATGTGTACAATTGTTGTTACTTCTATTGGTAACAATAAATGAAATTATAGATAAATGAAATTCCTGCTCATTGAATAATTTTTGGTGATGTCTAAAGCTAATGTTTTTGCTGTTATATTAATTTATGCTTTAATATTGTCTACTTTTACGATTGATAAAGATGTTCTATATTATGTATATATTTTAATTGTTTTGTATGAAAATAATTATAAAATAATTTGTCATACTAAAACTACTATTGTGTTATGGAAAACATGTGAACTAAACTTTGCATTTGCAAAGGAAAACAAATTAGCTCGATATTTATATGAAACAAAAATACGACTGATAATAAATACAATCTTTATCAAATTTATGAATTTAAAATTATTGTTTATGACATGAAATTAAAATGAATTATTTTATTTGATATCATGCTTATGATCATGCGTCTGTTGATAAAAAAATTCATATCAAAAATTGAGGAGATGGTATAGTAAAATTAAACATGTCTTTTAGATTTTTTTAAAAAGGTGTTTTTTATGTTTATGAATTTAGAAACTTCCTTGCTGCTTTACTAAATTATGAAGTGGTTTTCGAGATTATTATTTCTATACATGTGTTTTGATTGGTAAAAAATATAGTTGTGATTATATGTTTGAATTAAGTATCTTTATCTTGTGATAAAAATTTTAGTAATTTTTTCTACGATTATTACAAACGTTAAGTTTTGATATATGACATGCTATTATTAAAACTCTTGAGAAATTTGGTTAGAGGTCATTGAAATTATAAAATTTGAGGTATAAAATTAATTAAAAAGGGAAGTGATGAATATATATATGTCTTTAGAAATGATAATACATGTCTTTTTAAATGAGTGTTTTTATGTGAAACTCATGATATTATTCATTAAGTAACATCTTCATATAATGTTAATCTAATAGTGCAACGAAAGAAAAAAAATGCTTTGATATGGTAAATGTTATTCTACAAGTTCTAGCTTGCTTAACATTATATTAGGGACATTTTATATCCTGCTTACCATATTTTGAACACAAAAGGTTGTGATAAACTTTTTATGAGTTATGAAAGAAAAAAGAACCACATTTAAAATATTTCAAAGTGTGCGGGTGTCTTGTAAAGGTTAATATACCTCTTAATGAGAAAAAACAATCTTTGGTTATTTATATTGATAAATTTATAGAGATGGTTCCTTCAAATGATAAATTAACTAAATATGTTTGTGATACCTTTAGTATTGTTTTGCCATCTAGTGATAATAATATTTGTGTTTCTTCTAGTTATGGCAATATGTCCAATTTCTTGAGATGATTGAAGGATATATTAATATAAATTGGATATTGATTCTAGTGACATGAAAATCAACCATTGGTTATGATTATGTTATAACCTTAGATGGAGGTGCACTATCATGGAAATATGTTAAAAAGTTGTTGTGCTGTCATGATCTACTATGCAAGCATAAATTATTCCTTTTTCCAATGCATACCAAAAATCAAATTGTTATATTTAAAGATTCAAGTAAAAATGTCAATGAAAAATTGACATATAAGAAAGAGAGACAAATGTATTAGAAACTTAATTACTCATGGTATTATATCTCTTGACTTTGTCAAGTCGGAAAGAAATATTGCAGATTTTCTTATCAAAGGGTAGATGTAACATCCCGTCTGGATATTACGATTTTAAATAAAATAAAATAGAAATAATACACCAGCGTCATTTATTAAATCTCATTTCCCAAAACGCGGGAAAATTTAAAAACTTCATTACATAGTCAAATAAACTAAATCCAAATCATAAACTTGATTAAATCATAAGTATCGCAAAGTGTTTACAAAATTATTCCAAATCATAAAACAATAAAACTCTGAGAAAACGCTTTATCCCAGTCTAGCCCCGCTCCGGCTCTATGCCTTACCAGATCCACCTGCAACATCATCTGCTCCCGTGTACCGCGTACACGATCATCGCCAAAACACAAGCAGATAGGGTGAGCTAACAAAATAAACACACACACACACACACACACACACACATATATATATATATATATATATATATATATATATGACACAAATATACCAATCACACAATCACACCAAAGGAATTCCATCCTTTGATATCACATCACATGGCCACCACCATGTTATTCGTGTTCTACATCTTCTAGTGGGTACCTCAAGGTGTCTTGCTGCTATACCTATCGGCCACAACCGATAGAGCACGTGCGGGAAACCATGCTACAGATCATACACCCTAACGCCAGGTGGAGTTCCCATATACGAACATAATTTGTAACGTCCCAAGACTACCAAACTTGTCAGTCAACTACTGAGGAGGGCAATCTATCTGGACCCATCTGTACTGTCCACAACCAGCACACTCACACCGGCAACACTCGCCAACCCGATCTCAACTCAAAGGTTCCTCGTGTTCATCCGCCATCCTGAGATCAACTCTAGGGATACCATTCCGAGCTCAACTTGAGGAATGCCACGTGCTTAACCCTTATCCCGAGCTTAACTCAAGGGATACGTTCCGAGCTCAACTCAAGGAACACCAGCAAGCTGGCCTTTAAGATATTCTAGAAGCCTTGTAGATCACACACATCATAGCAAGCATAACACCAATTTACTACATCAAAATCGCCTGGTGGGGGATACGTACCGCTAGGCGTTGCCGCTTCCAGATTGCTTGGCGGGGGACACGTATCGCCAGTCGCTACACCAGTACTTGCACATTACTGGTTTTAGTTCAAGTTCAAGCACACTTCACACATGTTGCTCTCATTTGCTCTCATTCTAGAGTACCCCTAATGAAAAACATTGCCATCTATAATGTTCTAGGCCTTATAGCATCTCACATGTGCATTCATCCCCTAGTCATATAGACCATCCCAAGCATGCTCAAACAAAATATAAGCAGCAACACTCTAACAATTTTAAGCACATGATCTTATGCACCGATGCAATTTAATATTGACACACATGCCTTCACCAAACCAATTCTCCACATGTGACTAACCCAAAGGAACATTCAAATTGATAGAGACTTACCACATAACCCAATTATGCTTCATTAGAAGTTACTTGAACTAATCAAGGACTTATTCATGTATTTTACAAACTCCAAAATCAGCAATATGAAGTAATGTATATCTCTAGCTACTGACCTCCAAATCTAATCTCCACCGTTCAAAAACTGCGCGAACCAAAAAAATTGGTGCCGCCTAGCGCCCAAAATCAGAAGACTGGCGCTCGGCGGGACTAAACCACCGCCTAGCAGTTACTGTTGCGCGAAAAGTACGAAAAACAACGTTTTTCGTGAATCAAAACACCACGCACCTCTAGTGTGGCGCCTGGCGGCCAATTGGGTGCCGCCAGGCAGTTCCTGTAGTTCCAGGAACCCCCAGAAATTTCCTCAACACTTGCGAACCTTATTCCAACCCCTACAATTTTGATTCCACTCGATTTACGATCCAATAGGCTGCCTTCACATGTTTATATTCATTATTCCTTCATAAGACTCCTCCATTTACGAAATTCCACTAACTTTACCACTTTATCTAGTGCGACTATGAAATCCCCAATTCATCAACCCACCAATTGATATTGATGCAATTTTCACCCAATCGAACCTTCAATTTTACATAATTTAGCGAATTCGGGCTTCCAATCATGTCCAAACAGTTGGCACTATCTTTTCCCCCTGAATAGAATCAACCCAAAAAACCTCAAAACACTAAAATCGAGCCAAATGGACTCGCGTCGCCTGGCGGGTGTTCATCACTGCCAGGCGGTTCATCGAAAACCCAGAAAATTGGGTGTATAGTCATGTGTTGCCTGGCGGCGCGAGCCTTGCCGCCAGGCGGTTCCATCTCTAGAACCCCAAAATAACCCAGAAAAGGATGAGTCGCCTGGCGGTGGTTCATCACCCGCCAGGCGATTTCTGGAAAATTCCAGAAACATGAAAATTACATGATATAGGCAGGTTATATACATCTAATTTTCCATACATTTCATACCATTTAACAACACAAAATAAAAGTACGGTTCTAGCTCCCCTAACCTGGTTTTCTTTGCTTAAAACTTGAGTAGCCTTTGGTTCTCCCTTACTTCCAATAGGCTTCCTTAATTCTCCTCAATTTAGCTTCAATGCCTCACTCAATACACTCACCTTCCTCTGATTTTTGTATTCCACTACCCATCCAACAAAACCAGCCATAGGTTTTCCAGCCCTCCCTTGGCTGCTAGAGTTTCTTGCCCTTTCACCTTCATGCCAAAGAGCATTTTGGCAAAAAAATAGTGTTTAATTTAGGTTCACCAAGGTTTGAAGCCCTCACCATGCCAAAGCTAAATCAATGTTCAACCATTAAACCAATTCATGTTTCGTGATGATTAATATAATTTTATGATTATATTATCACTCAACATGCTCTAGCATATTATTAAAAACAACAATAATTAAATAACACACAAATGGCATACATAGGACTTGAACCCAAGTCCTCTCACACATTTAAGTACTCTCAACCACTTGAGGTAGTATTTTTCCACATCATAGCCATCCGCATTAAATCCCTTAAAGGCTCCTACTATCCCCATTTATTAAATAATTAATTAATTATTTATTTATTTAATTTTCTCGGGTCTTACAATAGATGCATCAATAGGTACTTGAGTCGTCGAGGGGAATGAGACTATAACCTCATACTCTTGAATCAAGGCATGCTTCCTTGCTCTCTTCACTTCACTTGTTCTTCATGTGTAACCTCTAGGACATCCCACATTTCCTTTGCATTCTTACATTGGGAGACCTTAAAAAATTCATCCATACTCAAAGATGAAGTGATGATGTTCTTGGCATTGCAATCATATTGAGCTCTTCTCCTTTCTTCATCATTCCAATCACTCCAAGGCTTGTCCACCTGCTTATTTCCAACAACACATTTAGGAGTATATGGTCCATTAACTATTGCATCCCAAATTCCTTTGTCTATAGATTCAATGAAAATTTGCATCCTTATTTACCAAAACTGATAGTTTAGGCCACAAAACATAGGTGGTCTATGAATAAATGCACCTTCAGCAAAAAGGAGTTTACTTTCAGCCATTTCAAAAAGATTTTTGATCAACTTGAATACCTTTCAAGAACCTTGCTCTAGATAAAAATTGTTAGTTTTGAAATGGTGAGTTTAGCCAAGAAGGGGCAGGGGGTGGTTGAATTGGCTTTATAAAAATGTTTCAAAAGCTTAAAATCTTTTTCAATTGAATCTAATGGACTGGAAAGTTTGGATGTAAATGCAGCAAACCAATACACTTTTAGTCGATTAAAGTATAAAACAACATACTAAATTGTTCTTGATGCTATGAAACAGTCGATTAAAAAGATAAATCAGTAGGCTAAAATACTGGAGAATTATGCAGAATGCAGAATTCGTGAATTCAACTCAAACAACAATCTTTTACATACAAGACATGTTCCAATCAGTATTTATAATAAGTACAAAGCCTCAGATTACACAAGAACGCATTGAATCACATCAAAGATCAAATTGCTTGTTTTCTTGAGATTTTTAAAGAGTTTCAAAGAAAGGGAGATGCGGGAAAGAAGAATGCACAACTATTTTTATACTGGTTCACTCAATCACAGAGTTACATCCAGTTTTCCAGGACAACATGAGCTTGGTTTCCACAATTTTCAAAAGTTTTACAAATCAAACACCAAGATTACACTTGTGAACAACAAAGCACACAAGATTTTTGACTCACACAAAAATCTAGAACCATAACCTACAAGAATCACACTTGCAGACCTAAAATCACATCAGGAAAACCATCCAGAGGCACAAGAACATCCAAACCTGATGTTGGCTGTCCCTAGCACACCATACATGTGTTCTTCAAGCTATTCACAAGCCAAAATCCCTCCAAGATCAACCAAGATGTTCAAAACACGAGTTCCAGCTGTGTATTGTAGAGAGAGAACACTTCCCAGAGATGAATGACACGATTTCATTCAGAAAAACTCAGATTCGCACCTCTACTCGCGAAAACACAACTTATATAGTCTAGTTTAAGTGAAAATAGTTGATTGAATTTTTTGTGCAGTCAGTTGATTTCACCTGACTTAAGTGAAATTAGTTGATTGAAAAATAATTCAACTTATTGAATGCATTCATACGAGAAACTATATACAACAAGCCTTTTAACCTGTTAAAACCCATTTTAACAGATTAAAAGAGACACACTAAGGCACACAAGACATTTAACCTATGTCATATAGCCTATCAACAATGTACAATAGTAACACATTACATTTAACATGTTATATATAGATTTAACACACTAAAACTTAATCTTCAAGAGGATCTTCATCAATCTTCATGAAACACTTAAGATCTTCATGCACATGGCTTTATCAATTCTTTGCTTCAAGCTTGCTTGTGCCAACAACTGTACGCTGGAAACATAATCTGACACATATTTTAGTATGTTGATTTTACAATTCTATGCAGTGATTTCACTTAAACAATTACTCTATGCAAGAAAAATAATTTGACATATCTTTTAATATGTTGATTTTACCATTGTATGTGTTTATTTCACTTAAATATCATATGAATACATGAACTTCAATTTTACAAATCTATGCATTGATTTCACTTAAACAACATCTGGATATAAGAAGTTCAATTTTACAAATTTTAGTCTGTATATTTTTCAAATATATGTGTTGATTTCACTTATCCAGATTTTGTGTGCAGAGAATTAATATCTGATGAACTTTTAGGTTGTTGATTTTTCAAATTGATGTGTTGATTTCACTTAAACAACAAATGCTTGAATAAAATAGATTCAAAAGTTAACTAGGTCAAAGAAATTATCACGTGATCAGGTATAACATGCTTTTAACAACTATTACATAAGCTATTTGCTGCTCTTCTAAATACGTTGACCATAAAGCATATGTGTTTTATAATTCGAATGTGCATGCACCTCACATGATCTGAACTAATTGATCTACTCACGAAAACTCATTGCAAACATAATACTTTAATTTGAGTCAGAAATCTTATGCATTTACTATGCTATGATAACATAAACATAATTAAATGCAATAAATATGCACAATTCAATTGACTGATTATGCATTGAACGCCTTGATCTATAAATACTACAATTACAAACATTAATCTACATCCCATATTTCTTAGATATAGCCATACCTACAATCATCATGCATCATCACCAACAATGCCATGTCCAATCTGAGCAAGCTTGAAGAAAAGAATTGATAAAGCCATGTGCATGAAGATCACATGTGTTTGATGAAGATTAATGAAGATCCACTTGAAGATTAAGTTTTTAGTGTATTAACTATGAAAGTAATGTGTTAAATGTAATGATTAGGTGTTATATCATGTTGATAGGCTATATGACATATGTTAGATGTCTTGTTAGCCTTAGTGTGTCTCTTTTAATCTGTTAAAATGTGTTTTAACATGTTAAAAGACTTGCAATATATAGTTTCTGGTATGAATGTATTCAGTTAGTTGAACTATTTTACAATCGATTGATTTCGCTTAAGTCAAGTGAAATCAGCTGATTGTGCGGAAAATTCAATCGATTGATTTCACTTAAACTAGTATATATGTTGTGTTTTCGAGAGTGGAGGTGTAATTCTGGGTTTTAGGACATGAAATTTTGTCATTTATCACTGGAAAACTCTCTCTCTGCAATACACAAGTGCAACGTGAGGTTTGAAGATCTTGGTTGATCTTAGAGGCATTTTGGCTTGTGAGTAGCATGAAGAACACATGTATGGTTGGCTACGGAGAGCTACCATTAGGTTTGGGTGTTCTTGTGCCTCTAGTTCTTTTGCCTGATGTGATTTCAGGTCTGTAAGTGTGATTCTTGCAAGGTAGTTGTCTATATTTTTGTGTGAGTTAAAAATCTTGCGAGTTTCTTTGTTCAAAAGTCTAATCTTAATACGTGATTTGTAAAACTTTAAAATATAGTTGAAACCAAGCTTAGGTGCTCCTAGTAACTTGGATGTAGCTCTCTGATTGAGTGAACCAATATAAAAACAATTGTGCAATTCCCACATCTCATTCACTTCGATTCACTTTAAAAACTCAAGAAAATCAAGTAATCCACTCTTTGTTGTGTTTTAATGCATCCTTGTGTAATATGAGGCTGTATAATAGTTTAAATATTGATTGGAACAAGTCTTGTATGTAAAAGATTGTTGTTTGAGTTAAATCTGCAAATTCTGCATTCTTCATAAATTTCCCGTATTTTAGCCAACTAATTTGTCATTTTAATCGACTATTTCATAGCTCAAGAACAAATTAGTATGCAATTTTATTTTTTGACCGATTGAAAGTGTACTAGCCTGCAACTTTTGCATTCTAAATTTCTAGTCTATTTGATTCAATTGAAAAGAGTTTTATTCTTTCAAAAAAGTTTTAATTAGCCAATTCAATCCCCCCCCTTATTGGCTTAAATCACCATTTCAAACCTACACCCAACTCTCCAAATAATTAACACCAAGGAAGAATTGAGGCTTGGTTTGAGGGAAATGAGAGCAACATCCAAGTGTTCCCTATAAAGATGACCAGGAAGCAGATCAACATTCCTAAAGTGTTGCAATACTCATGGCTCAGAACTGAGGGGTCTGAGACTCTCCTCCAACAGCTCAAACACCAAAAGTTGAAAACATTTCTTGAGCTTTCGGGAAGGTATTTTTCACCAACCTGCAATTTAAGAGTGGTGTTCCGCTGTCATGTGTCAAGGGGTTTCAAATGGAGATTCAATGGAGATTGATTGAGATTCCATGGAGTTTGGCTTCATCAAATAAAGGGGAGATTGTTAGCATAATGAATTGGTGCTTGAAGATTGGATGATGATATATGAAGCCATTGCATTGAGACGTGATGAGGATGTGAAAACTTGAAGATTCACGTGTTGATCAAGCTTGATATGTATGTTGAATCTAAGTTTCACATGAAGAACACAAAGCTTGAAGATTAATGCTCTTAGTGTAGAGTATTTCGGATTGTATAAATGTCTAGGTCTGGTTGGTGTCTTTTAATTTGTTGAATGAGTTTCTAACAGATTAAATGGTTTGATGCAATAGTCCTATTTGTTACATATTCAATCAGTTGAATTAATCAACCTATTGAATATGCTAATAGATTAGCTATAAGTTTTGGTCAAAGAGAGTGGTGTGCCTTTTGAGTGCGAAATCATTCTACATTGAGGAAAAACTCCCTCTCTTTGAATCACTTAGAAGTGCAGCCATTCATGAAGGATCTTTGATCTTCTTAGAGCTTTTTGCTTTGTTTTTGAAACTTGGTGAAAGAGGTTTGGTTGGCTAGGGAGAGCCTTCGTTCTTGTTTGATCTTTCTCAGGTTTCTAGGTGTTGCTTGGTGGTTTTCTTGATCTACAAGTGTGATCTTATTGTGTGGTGTTGAGACTATTGTGGGATTCAAGAGTCTTATTTTGAAAGTGTAATCTTGTGGATTATGTAAATCTTTTAAAATAGTGCAAGTCATGCTCGAGTTTCCTTGAAAAAATGGATGTAACTTAGATTTGAGTGAACCAGTATAAATATTTTGTGTCCTTGTCCTTGACTCTATTTCTTTTCTCTTAGTTTGTGATTAAAGTTTCACGAAATTTGAATTGTACAATCTTTTAACTGTTCCTAAATGATTTGACACAACCTAAGGCTTTGCACATATTTATATTGTTTATTTGAATCAATTTTGATAAGTCTTTTAAGTTGTTTCTAAATTAAACTTCACATTCAAATTTCTACAAAATTTCTAGTATTTCAATCAACTGTTTTGATATTTTGATCTCTTGAATTACATTACATTGTTAATTGTTTAATGAAATCATCCCGTTATCTTTGTTTTTTTTTTCGATTGAAAGTGTACAGTCTAGTAGTAGTTGCATTTTGATCTCTTGGTTGTTTTGATTCAATTTAAAGGCGTTTTAGGTTTTCAAAAGTAACCAAAGTTTTTGCAAAGCTAATTCAAACCCCCCCACCTTCTTGTCTAATTACCCATTTCAATACTTATAAAGACCGCGACTCAACAAGGTCCATTTAGCATTTAATTGGCTAAATAATATCAATAGATATATTTGTTAACCCTGTTGCCCAGAATATTAATAAAATCGCGATAGTTTGATATTCATAACATTAATGGCCATTAATACTACATCTATTAATGAAAAATATTGTTAAATGGTATTATATTTAATGATATTACCTAATATTCTCTATTTTTACAATACATTTCATAGGGACCAAAAACCCTGTAAATGCGTGTAGTATTTCTCTAAGAAGGACACACAATTTCTCATACTCTTAACTTACTGATAGTTCCTTTTACTTTCTTACTGACTTTAGCATTAGAGAGTCTTCTATAGGTAGATGTTTCTTTGTTCCAACCATCAGGAGCATTCAAGTTGCCATGTGGATCTTGCCACCTAGTCGAAGGCCTCACTCCGGATCCTAACAAGAATAAATAATATAATAATTTAATATTTTAAAGATATATAATATAAGTTATTATAATTAATGTTTAATTTATGACATATTTTATTTGTTATATTCAAATAAATTAGTTTTTATTAGACTAATTAATTTATGTTTTATATTTTCTTTTTTTATTTAAGTAATTTTTTATATTTAATTTAATCTTATAATTGGAAATTAAGATGAATAGATCTAATCAAGCTACGAAACACAACATTGAAATAAAATATTTGTGGTCATATGTTTCAAGGTTAAGCAAAACTTCCAGTGGTTGAAATAATAAGATCAATTGCGGTTTATGTGATTTTTCATATAATGAATCTGACACTTGAGTAAGAGCCATTTGTTAAAAAGTACACGAGGAGGACTTAGACTTTTTCCAAATGTGATATTGTCAAACTTTGTTGAGTTTAAAATATTAAACAATGAAGCAACATTAAAAATAAAAAGGTTTAAAGAAAAAAATTCCCTTTTTCACTTCATCAAACAAACAATGATGTTAGCCAAAAACTCAAAGGTTCTTTACATGATTCATTCAATATGCAAGTTAGAGATACTCTTGATTGTGAAATTGCGAGGATGTTTTATTCTTCGGTCTTATACTACTAAAACTTCTAATCTTAGTGAATATGCACTGCTAACACATAATAAATTCAGAGCTTATTTGCTTTGAAAAGAAAGAAGTCATGTAGAAATTTTTTTACAACGTATGAGAAACTCATAGAATCAAAAATGTGTTGGACAATTGTTAGTAATGGGTGGACTAATCCACAACGAAGATCATTCATAAATTTTATGGCTATTATTGAGAGTGGACTATTGTTTTTGAAATCAATAGATGGAGATTGAGCCAAAATATGGGACACAAATTATAATAGATAATGCATTACTTTGTAAGGCAACATATATGCTCATAGAAATAGAATTTCCTTCAATCTACTAGACTCTTTGTGATGGCTTCTCATTTGCTCCATGGAGGCTTGCGCTTCGAAGAGAGACTCCATGAATGAAGAATGGTTGTGGAAAGATGAAGGATGAAGGCTTGAAGTGTTTGGTTAAGTGGAGGTGAAGAGATCTTAAGAGAGGTAAGACCAATTCTTAAGGAAGGGAGCTAGAGTAGCCTAGCAAGGAAGCTACTCTAGAGTGAGCTCAAGGAAGAGAAAATGTGCACATATTTTGGCAGCAATTCTCTAATAAATTTCAAGCTGAAAAATACATGAGGTAAGCCTTCTATTTATAGGCTAAAAGGAGAGCAAAGAGTCTCAAAACAGAGGAGGGAAAAAGGAGTCTAGAAATTTGAAAATTGAAGCCAAAAAGGAGAATGTGCGAGGTGTGACTTGCCACCTAAGCAAGTCACACTTGCCATGCCTTGATGCACTACTTCTCACCCTTGGAGAGCTTCTACATTGCTATAGTGTATCACTCTAGGCCTAATTTAGGCCCAACTCCCTTTTTGGTCCAAAATGTTTCTAAAGCCTAATTTTCTTTAAGGCCCAAATCTAGTTGTTACAAATAAAGAGTCTTAGTCTAGGTCTTCACATCCTCCTTGGCCCATGTAAACTTCATCTTAGGCCTTGCATGCTTATAGGAGCCCAATCTTCTTGTATCCTCCTAGCCATAGTTCTTGTTATAGGTCCCTTGGCCATAGGTCTAATCACTTTGTATAGTGAAGACCTTGAATCTTCCATTGTGTACCACACCTAGCCAATTCAACCAAATAATAATAATAAACGATCACCATATCTATATGCAAAATAATTCAGGTAGCCGGACTAGGCTGACCTAAGCCTAACCGGCCTAAACCGATAACCTAAGCCGCTAAAGGAATATCCAGCCTAAGACGACATGTGAGCAATGGCGGCATAAGCCGCTACAGGGGTAGTTGGTCTACACCAACCACTCTAAGAAACTTGACGAAATCAAAGCACTCCTAAAATTCAGTAAGCCCACAATGATCAAAACTAAGGGCTTGGGCTAGGGCCCAGGCCCACCTATGGCCCAAACCAGGGCCCAGCCCATGGAATGGTCAAACATAATTAATAATCTATAAATATACATGGACCCCACGAATTAAAGGTACGCATTCATTACTTCCCTAATCATCTAATTTGAATTTTTGAGAGATTTCTCTAACTTGAGCTTCGGAGTCCCTTCTGTAGGTAACCCCTCCCGGGTCCAAGCAGACATAGGCCAACCGGGAAGAGGCCTACTGAGGAGATGGCGGACTATGGTAAGGTGTTACTTGTGCCTAACTCATCTTATTTGTTCTCTGCAGGAACACACTGAAAAATATTTGTGCAAAAAAAAATACTAAAAAAAAATAGTGATACTTTTCAAGAAGGTTCTTGGATCACAAAATTTGTTCATGATATGTTACCTTTATTATCAATGTGAATAACTTCGTTGTGGGGGAACCCTATGAGATTATTAATGTCAATGTCAATAACTTAAACTCATTAATGTTTCTTATGATGATCTTGAAAAGATTGTGAAAGAGATTTGATGAATCTAATATGTGTGTAGACTTGAAGTGAAGAAAATAAAGTTTAAAGACCATTGATTTGGAGTTGTAAGTGTCATTGGTGGTAATTCTAATGTATTAGGTAGTAAGTTTCCAAATATTTGATAAAGTGTTTGATCTAAATAATAATTGATAATTAAGTATAATGTAATGAACTCAAAGTAAAATCTATTATACTAAAATGTTGTTGATAATTGGCATAATTATATTTTTATTATGTTTATTTTTATATCTTTTAGTCATATTTTTATTATTATCCTTTTATATAATTAAGGGTTTATTAAATAATTTTAGAAAAGATAAGTATTTTATCTTTTATTAGATAATTAAGGTTTTATTTAATAAATTCGAAGCGATAAGTATTTAGTTTATATTTTGCAAATAAGTGAAAATCTTAGAGATTTAAGAAGTTATCAACATAATCAATTACTTCAATTACAAACTAAAGAACAAATTCCAAACCTAGTCTAGTTTTAAGAGTCTTTAAATAGAAGGTTTTGCATAGTTAAAAATTAACCCTCCTTTTGGGAAATACGAAACGTCTCCCCTTTTGGAGGAGGGAGGGAACTAAATATAAAAGGAAATAGAGGTGCATTATGGAGGCTGGAGGCATTCAATAGTATTCTGTTTCTAGTGTTTAAAATATATTGGAATCACCTCCCTTATTCACAAGGTTCGACGTAATGTATCTTAACTTTTTGTGAAATTTGTATACAATATATTTTTTCCATTAATCTTGTGTTTTATTCTCATTCTTAATTGCATGAGTTGATTGATTGCATATTTGTGTGTATCTGATCATTAGACACAATATTAGAACCTAGACTAGAATAAAACAACTAATTGATATTGGGCATCTAGACATAGAGTTCATCATTGTTCATTCTTAACATCCAAACTTAAGGCTTAATGCGAACTTGTAATAAGAAAAGGTCAAAGACACTAGGGTTCTTATTAATAAGTTTAGACTTGTTTCCAAGACATTAGGACTTGTTACATAGTGGTTTGAATACTAGAGTAGGAATGAGAAGTATATTGTTTAGTGTTTTCATATTGGTTTGGTGCATGAAATATATCCTAGTGAAGTCTTTATTGCATAAGTATTTTATCAATTTAATTGAAATCTAGATCTTATAATTATTCTCATCAAATTTAATAATTTTCATTCTTTTAACAATTTAATTGCATTCTTTTACTACCCTTATTTATGATGTTCTCAGAAAAAACATATATGGATATGACTAATTTTCACTTAGTATATGAAGTGTGAGAATCAATGTTCGAAAATGTGAGAAAGGTCATATACTAACATGAAAGAGAGGTAGAAGCTGAAAATTCATCATTTTTGATGTAGTAAACTCAAAATTAATTGATTGTTAGACTAAGATCAAGACATCTCATCATTGTCTTACTTATTCTTTAAATCCAAGGTGGTATACTATATTATAAAATTATTTTATGATTATATTTTGTTGTATACATCTTATTTATAATATTATCTTAATTTATGTTTATGTACTTTTAATATTGTAGATATAATAGTCATAACCCCAACCCCCCTCCCCCAATTTTTTTTTTTTTTAATTTATGTAGTTAAAAGTTTTGATTTTTTTTTTAAATTATGTATAGTATTTTTTTTTAAATTATGTGTAGTATACGAGGAATTGATAAGAATTAAATTAAATATTCTTTATTTCATTTATAAATGATAATATTTAATGTTAATTAATAATAAAATTTGAAAACAAATATAATAAAGAATAACAAAATTGTTAAGAAATTTTTTATTTGTCTTTTGATTATTTCACATATTGTTCTCATCTAAAGAGAAAAAGAATCCTTATTTCTACTCTCATTTCTTATATGTTATCTTTCATTCTTGAAAAAAAAGTATATATCTTTCATTTTTCTCATTTGATAGTGAAATACTAGTTTAATAATTAACATTATTTTTTATCTCATGAGTCTTTTGTATTATTTTAAATTCTTTTTAAATTATGTGTAGTATACGAGGAATCAATGAGAATAAATTAAATATCTTTATTTCATTTATAAATGATAATATTTAATGTTAACTAATAATAAAATTTGAAATCAAATATAATAAAGAATAATAAAATTATTAAGATATTTTTCATTTGTCTTTTAATTTTTTCACATATTGTTTTCATCTAAAGAGAAAATAAATCATTATTTCTACTCTCATTTCTTATTCGTTATCTTTCATTCTTGAAACAAAGTACACATCCTTTGTCTCACTTGATAGTGAAATACTAGTTTAATTGTAACGTCCCATTTAATCAATAATCCTAATTAAAGGAAACGTCACACATGATAACATATTAACGCGGTCTTGGAACATAAGTATAACTCCTTACAATACTCAAGGCACACCACGAGGCCAAAAGCCAAACAAGATACAAAGTTCAACAATACTCCAATTTAAAATTTAAAAGCCAAGCAAATACATGGGCCATAGCCCTATAATAACACCCAAAGTAGAAGGATCCAGCCCAGGTGGACTACGCAGCGGAATAATCCCTTCCCTGTCGACCTCGAGTGCCTCTCGCATCTGCTCACATCAATAAATTGATGATCATCGCAAAAGGAGAAGAACCGCATACAAGACAACCAAACAAGCAAACAAGGTAAGCTAGAGTAGAAACAGTTTATCATGCAGTCACATGCTATTACACAATCCAAGCGGTATTTATCAACCAATCATGTTATGACTTCTCAAGCAATACACTAGACTCAGACTCGACTCATCCGGATTACATATAATCTAGTCGGATTCAGCGGATGCTTGCACTTGTGGTGGATTATCCTGCTCACCCTCGAACTGCTCACCCCCGAGCGAAGTATTACAAGTGTTACAATGTCTTAAATCCCCCACGCACAAGGTTAGCCCTTAATGAGTTTCGGGCCTCCTACTACTCTCACCACAAGAGTCAGTCCGCTCTATGTGAGACTAATTGACTCCTTAGAGCGTCAGGATGCAACCTTACCTTGAATCCTTACCAAATTATATAGATGAGGCACCACCATGAACTCCCACTAACAAGGGTCATGCAATTACGTCCCGACCACTAGAGCACGACCATGAGGTCTCACCTAGAGACCCATGGAATTACGCATTGACAACAGACTAATCATACTCAATCAATCAAGTAATATTCATCATGCACATAATCTCATGCCAACCTTTATAACCCATACTCATTCATATCCAAATGTTGAATCCATGCCAACTCATTCTTCCCAAACCATGAATATAGAATTGTATTTCATATCAATACCATGTCACTTTGATACCAACCATCTCATTTAAATCACATGCCAAGATCGTACCAAAGCCATCATTCACAACCCATGCACCACATTACTCATGCATAATCATTCATTTCATGCTTTTAACATAACAAATAAATTCAAGCAAGTGCCAACCATCCAAGAATAGAGAAACAACCAAAATAGCCAATTATTCTCGCTCAGCTCCTCGCTTAGCCTGTAGGGTCTCACTTAGGCCAGAGGTTCTCTTGCTCAGGCAAGAGGTTCTCTCCCTCAGGCGAGAGGTTCTCTCGCTCAGGCGAGCTCCTTTCGCCTAGGCGAGAGCTCGACAATCTGGAACAGTGGCTTCTGCGCATTCTCGCTTAGGCGAGACTCCCCACGCCTGAGCGAGACGCTCGCTCGCTCAAAACAGAACTGGTCGCCTGAGCGACCACTCGCGTGAAAACCTGGGCGAGCCTATGTTAATCTCGCCTAGGCGAGGCATGCTCGCTTGGGCGAGAAAACCAATGCTCACCATTGTTCTCTCGTGCAACAGACACCCATACACACCTAAGCAGTTCAAACCGGCATTCCCAACAACTCATATTCACACACAGTCCATTCAATCACGAAAATCAACAGAAAAGCAGTAAGTTTCACAGAGTGTACAAAAGGATCTAGCTTCCCTTACCTGGAATGAGCTAGTATTGGACCTCAACACCAACCACGAAGCACAGCAGCTCAAGGAATAGACTTAAGATGAGCTCAGTACCGAACCCTAGCTGGGAAAACACGAAATCATGCCAAGAAAGGGATGGTATGAGATGAAAGGTAACTTACGTTGAGTAGAAACGAGCTTTGAGCGAACTTGACCGAGACGAGAAAAAACCCTAGTAGAGTGACGACTGTAGCTCTTAGAACAAAGGAACCTAGTTTCTGAAAGTGAGTAGGAGGGTTAAGGTTAGGGCAGACTTAGGGTCTAGTTCTACTTTGGGCTAACCCTAGGCCCAACTATTTTTGGGGTAATCCTTTAAAATAAGGGCAGGAAAAAAAATATTGGGCCTTACATTAATAATTAACATTATTTTTATCTCATGAGCCTTTTGTATATTCATTTTTTATGAATATAGAATAAAAAATATTGTACTATATCCTTTTTCATAATCGATTTTTAATTGTGTCTTGATTATCATGAATTTTTTTAATATTAATGTCTCAATCTTTTATTAGATTATGATAAATTATTTTTAGTCTTAAACTTAAAAAAAAATAGTATATTGATGAAGAATAAAAGAATAAATTTATATTTTAAAAGAGGTAAAAAGGAAACTATTTGTGAAGATGAAAACAAGATAAATTCAACTTCTTCACATATATTTTGAACCATATTACTAATGACCTATTTGTTCAATTATAAAAGCTCTTTCTTAAAGTTCAAAGAATTACAAAGTGAGAAATTTATGTTGTTTCTACAACTATATTAGAAAAATTATTTTTTATAATTAAGATTATCAAAACAAGATTGCGGAATAAATATGGAAGATGAATTTCTTGTCAACAAAATGTTTATTTACATTGAAGAAGAAATAGGTGAAAATTTTAATTCTAATTCAATTATTGATGAGTTCAAGAATATGAACAAATGACAATCCTTATGTATAATTGCTTTTATAGTTATGGTTATACTAAATTATGTATTCATTATCTTTGCTTTAGTGGAAATAATTAAATATATAAATTTTGATTGTATTATTTTGGTTCTTCCAAAAATATTAGTCAAAAATGCGCCACTATGTTACCATCGACATCAAGATATGAAACTTACTCATCAAAGAAAAAAATGTTTTAAGAGATACTTTTCATGATGTGAATATAAAGAGACAAGTAAATATAAAGTTTACAAACTTTTAAATGGAAGGAAAGATTTTGTGAATGTTGACTCATTTTAACTACTTAAGAAATATAGATAAAATGGATGCAAAATCGTTATAAAAGTAAAAAATTGTATTTTTCAATGTTGAAAAAATATGACAGTGAAAACGTAAGTTTTGCTTTTGTTATATTTATTTATAAATATTTTTGTTGATATTTTATTGTGAGGTATAATTATATATCTTCGTTATCTTTTGTTATATTTATTTATAGATATTTCTAGAGTCATCTAAGTAAGGAAAGAACAATATGAAGTGGCTCCAGCTTTTACTCGTGATTTCTAAAGTGAAATGGGGGCTCTTTGATGGGTGGGGAGTGAAATGGAAGACATCACTATGCTGGCACCCATGTGAAGCTTCTTGGCTTGTATTAATGTTTGTGAATGTATCATAAGTTGTGCCGTGGCAAGTTTTGGTGAGCCCCTCTCGACATTTCATTTTAATGCACAAGTTCGGTAGCCCATTTGCCGAGCCACACCTATCATCCTTTGTTTTTGGAGTTTACGATATTGGATCTTGCATTCATTTGGCCAGATAAATTATTGCATTCATTAATCATTCCTCAAAAGTAGTAAGTAATATCTTCGAAATGAAAAACATTAATCTTCTCCAAAATCCTAGAAATTTTGTTGTTGATGTTTCGTACTAAAATTCTCCAAAATCCCAGATATAACTCTGCCGACTACGTAAAGATACTCTTCCTTTATTATGTTTATGTTTAAATCTACAGAAGCATGAACAATGGTATTTACTTGACATATTTCATTTTTTTTTCTTTGTCCTTGGAATCATTCGCCTACCCTTCCCACCCTTTCGGTGGCTGACATCTTGTGTCATTAATGCATTGTTTTGTTTGTGTATATAAAAAAGTAATATAAGGTAAGAGGTAGATCTGGATTTATGCAGTTACATATTTGCACGAAACATTTGAAACGATAAACAACTTAGATAATTGGTGGGTTTATTTTTATTTTCGGATAGGTTAATTGGCGTTGATTTGATATATGTGACTTCAATCCAACACACATAAAATATTCAACACCACTTTTAATTCAAAACATTATTGTAAGAAAGAGAAATGGTTTGAGCGTGTGTCTTATTGGATTAATTAGAGGAGAATAATATATTTTCTATCACAGCCCCTTAGTCAAAGCAGGAGGTTCACGAACGCTGAGACGGGTCCAAAAATCATCGAAAAGAACCCAAGGTAGATCTTTGGTGAAAATGTTCAACTATTTAGTGGCGGGAAGGTACATGAAGAACTTGTGCTTGACCTCGTGCTACGTTTTGCCGAATAAAGTGAATATCCATCTCAATATGTTTTGTACGCTGATGTTGCACAGGATAACTAGATAGATAAATGGCACTAGCATTGTCACAGTACACTAAAGTAGCCTAAGGGAGAGGAAAATGAAGCTTCAAGAGAAGATTCCATAGCCAACAAGATTCAGAGACAACATTGGCAACATCTCTATATTCAACCTCTACACTAGAACGAAAGAGTATGTTGGAGCTTTGAAGACCAAGATATAAAGTTGTCACCAAGAAACACACAGTAACCAGATGTGGAGCGTTTGGTGTTAGGACATCCACCCCAATCAACATCAGTATAAGAAATAAGTTTCTCAGTAGTTGGTGGATACATGTGCAAACCATATTGTAAAGTACCCTACAAATACTGCAGAATGCGTTTCAAAGCTAGCACGTACTCGATGTAGAGGGCATGCATGTGAAGATAAGCTTGCTGAACAACATATGAAATGTTAGGGCGAGTGAATGTGAGATATTGTAGGGCGCCGAAAAGACTTCGATACATAGAGGGATCCTCATATGGTGTGTCAAAGGATGTATTGAGTTTCTGCTTGATATCAACGAGAGTAGCAGAAGGATTGCAAGAAGTCATGCCTGCACGTGCAATGATGTCACTGACATAGGTGCTCTAACTAAGGAACAAGCCACTTGCATGTCTTGTCACAGCAATCCCGAAAAAATAACTCAAAGAGCCAAGATCCTTCATAGCAAATTCAGAGGCAAGGAGTGCCATGATAGATTTGTCAAGGTCATGTGAGAAGGTGATGAGAATGATGTGATCAACATAGGAGGATGTATGGCATGTCAGAACCATGTCGGTAGATGAAGAAAGAGTAATCGGAAACACTGTGTTGGAACCTAATGGTAGAAACATAGTCAACAAAGTGCTGGTACCAAGAAAGAGGCACTTGCTTCAAACCATAAAGAGATTTTTTGAGACGACAAATGTGATCAAAGTGAAGAGGATCACAAAAATTGAACAGTTGGTGCATGTACACAATCTCATGTAGATCACCATACAGGAAAACATTCTGAACATCCAACTGATGAATGTGCGCCAAGATTTGGAGAGAGCAATGGTGAGAACCACGCAAATGGTCATGGGTTTCACCACAAGACTGAACATCTCATCACAATCCACACTTGCAATTTAAGACTTGCCATCACCTACAAGACGAGCTTTGCAACACTCAAAACAACCATTAGATTTCTTTTTATGTTTGAAAATCCACGTACAACGAATGATATTAGCATCATAAGGTCGTGAAACAAAATCCCACGTATTATTTTTAATTAGAGCATCAAATTCATACTACATGGCAGATTTCCAATTAGAATTCGATAAAGCAAGGGTGGATTTTTTTGGAAGAGGTGATATTATAGGGTCGGTAATGGAAACAGAAAGGTTAAAGAGCTTTCTAGGTTTGTAGACACCGATCATGCTACGGGTGGCCATAGTCCTAGTAGGAGGGTTTGGAGAAAATCTAGGTTGGTCTGAACTATGAGAAGGAGATAGGATGGTGGTGGAGGTTGATGTGCTAGATGAATGATGAGGTAAGCTTGCAAGCTGCCAGTTAGGTAAAGGTTATGCACAAAGGCCTCAAGTCAGGGTTGGCCCAAGTATGAACAAGGGATGAGTGAATGTCATCAGTGAAATTGTCATAAGTAGAGATAGGTGACGACGACATATAGGCAAAAGGAAATTGTGTTTCTTCAAAAATGACATGCAGTGATACTATTACATTTTTTGTCGGACAAATCAAAACATATATAACCTCTATAATTAAGGTGATAGCCCAAGAAAGCACACAAAGTCGATTGTGGTTGTAGTTTCTTAGTGGTAGGAGAGGGAAACAAAGGATAACAAAGACAACCAAAGACTCGCAAATGCTTATAGAACGGATCACAATGATGTAGAAGTTGAGTGGGAGACATATTAGACAAGGTCTTCGGAGGAAGTATATTAAGGAGATAAGTGGCCATTTGAAGGGCGTGATGCAAAAACGAAGGAGGGGAGTGCAAATCATGTTGTTAATGGTACAAATTTTATGTTCTGCTTTGCCATTTTGAGAAGAAGTATGTGGGGAAAAGAACCGAAAGAGAAGACCATTATCATTACAAAATCAATGAGATAATGCCTTGTCGTACTCACGCCCGTTATCACATTGAAAACATTTAACTTTTTGCAAAAAAATGTGTTTGGATTGGATTAGTGAGAGATGTGAAATTTTCAAAAGCTTTAGATTTAGTACCTAAAGGAAACATCCACAACAAATCGGTGTAATCATCCATAAACAAAAGGTGATGTTCAAAGATCATTGTGTAAAATATCAAAACGCGTCAAGTAGCATTATCGGAAGACTCAAATGGAAACTTAGCATGTTTGCCAAACACACACACGATTCACAAATAATTGTGGAATTCAAATGTTCAAAGGCAAAGAACTTATTCCTACGAGAGGACTATAAAACAGAAGAACTGGGATGACTAAGACGACTATGCCAGACACTGGAAGCTAGACCAGCAAAAAGGAGCGAAACTGGTGACTGGATAAAGATCTCTAACACATTCACATCCCATGAGAGGGATCCTCATCTTGAAATCAATAACAGAGAATCCAAAAGGGTCAAAAGAAACAAAAACGTTATTATTAGTAGTGAGTTGTCAAACATAAATTAATTTTTTTTATAATATGCAGTGTGTGCAAGACGTGGTTAAGATTGAGAGGTTTATGGTTATGTGATGTAGGAAGGATTCTATTAGACTTGGAATACCTTGACTACTACCAACAATTAGTGTCTGATTTAAATGACTCAAATCAAAATAAGACATGTTACCTTGTGATGTTGTTAAGTGAGATGAGGCTCCAATGTCCATGTACCACATGTTTCTAGGAGGTATCAAGGACATGGTGTGCATAATAACGACAATATTAGTGGGTACTGGGGAAGCTGTGGCGGTGTGGGCCTAAAGATGCTGACCCAAAATATCGGCTTACTTCGAAGGTTCTGTGGGGCGAGTCCATTGAGATATGGGATAAGAATAAGGAGGCATGCCCTAAGGAGAGGGACCCTAAGGATACCAAGGAAAAGAATGAGGTGTCTACCATGATGGAGAAAGAGCTATAGTAGAAGTGGACAAACCAACTGAACCATTTGAGCGGGATCCATTACGCTGATTATGTCCGGTTGAGCGACCCAAATTGTTGCGATTGTGGCTGGTCCAAGAATGATTGTGTGAGTGACATTTGGAGCATGGTTATGAGTGACATTTGGAGCGTGGTTGTGAGGAGTGATCAGTGTCCCGTGGGGCTGAAGTGTGCATGGTAGTATGAGAAGTAGTGGTTCGCATCTTTGCTAGACCAAATTCCTCGAAAGTTAGCATAAAACAAGCCTGGAGGAAGGAATGCAAAAGGTTACTCTAAACGATCAAGGTGGCTACACCACGAAAGGACTCAAATAAACCAAATACTAGTTGCAATACCAAATGATGACTGCTGACAAGAACACCAACATTTGCCAACTGATTAGAAATTTGTTGAAGTCGTTGACAATATGCACAAACATTTGGAAAGCTATTCATGCAAGTGGAAGAGAAATCCTGCTCGGGAGCAACAACACAAGAATTCTTATTGTCCTAAAAAATGGTAGCTAAACGATTCAATGTAGCCATGACCGTGGAGCCTTTCTCCATGACAGTGGCGAGAAGATCAAAATTGATAGTAGAGTAGATCAATTGAAGTACAATGGAATCAAGAGTGGTCCACTGTTCATGATCAACATCAGATGGAGTTGGACGTTCTTTCCCAAGTTGAGGGATAATATGGAGGAGAACTCTAGTAGCCCGAGCATGAGTTTCAGAAAGTTTAGCCACTTAGCATAACGATCCTTCTCCATTTCAAGTACAAAGGGGATCCTTTTTTTATCTTAGAAATAGTGAGGGTTGAGTGAAATTCAGGCTTACTCGAGGAGGATTGTGGCGAAGTGACGAGTGAGTTGGGTGAAGACATGGTGTCAATGGTGAGACACAAGTCACAACTACTAGAAGAGAAGGAGAAATGCGCAAGTTGAAGAAGAAAGGAAAGAAGGGTGCGAAAGTCGGTTGGTGTAAGAGGAAAGGCATGGCGGCGTTTGGGAGTAGCAACAACGCAAGAGAGAGCCTTGGATTTGAGGCAATGCGACAAAGGGGATGCTTCAAGTACAACAGGGATGCTTTTTTTATCTTAGAAATAGTGAGGGTTGAGTGAAATTCAGGCTTACCTGAGGAGGATTGTGGCGAAGTGACGGGTGAGTTGGGTGAAGACATGGTGTCAATGGTGAGTCACAAGTCACAACTGCTATGATAGAAGGAGAAATGCGCAAGTTGAAGAAGAAAGGAAAGGAGGGTGTGGAAGCCGGTTGGTGTAAGAGGAAAGGCATGGCGGTGTTTGGGAGTAGCGACAACGCAAGAGAAGTAGCGCACAACATTAAATGCAAAGTGAGGAGTCATGGAGCGTGAGGCGATGTGAAAGAGAGGAGTGCACAACGTCGTACACAAAGAAGAGAGGTTTGGATTAGAGAGATACTCGTGATACCTTGTAAGAAAGAGAGATGATTTGAATGTGTGTCTTATTATGCATTGGAGATGGGTATTTATAAAAAATAGGATGATGTAAAAAAGGTATGTATGCTATGCATAATTACAAAATATTTGGTAATCCTAATTACAGAGATTTGATTAGCATAATTATAGGAGAATCATTTCTAATTGGCTTAATTAGTGGATAATAATATATTTTCTATCAATTAACACAATGAGTTTATAGATCTTTCATATTATTTGGTGCATACGTTTATCATCTCTACCAAATGTGTGACTTAGACTCAAACTTCGATTATTCCCAACAATAATCATCACTCCACAAAAATGTCTTAAGTTAGGTTATTATGACATTTTTTGAGTTGAGCTTTTGCTTTTATATGGTTGTGATAATATTGTCCAACTTTGTAGAGTTGAGTAAAATCTAATTACTTTTTCTGGCAAATAGAAACGATTGTCACATTAGACATTGCTTATACATACTCGTCCAAAATCAAGTATTCCACCTCATTATGAGTTCAAGATATAATGAGTATAAGATATATGGAATTCCAAAATATGCGGATATCTTATGAGAATTCTTAGTAAGAGAAATTCATGGGTCTAATAAGTAACAAGAGAAACTCAACTTTTATATATTCACATGTTTCGACCTCGAGTCTAATGAGATAGCATCACTAGAGTCAATCACCACATTCGAGTTATTGCTTGCTTTAAAGTCGAGAGCTCCGTCAAGGTTATCCTTAAAAGGCACCTTGGAGGGTTAAATGAGGAAAGTGTATTTTTAAATTGTATTTAGTCTCGACTCTTAAGCGATATGAAACTATTGGATGTATGATAAATGTCTAGAATACCTAAAACTTCACATCAATTTGAAACTTACCATGCATTAATTGATCACAATTATAGGTAAAAACAACCCTTTTTAGCTCTAAATAATGGAATGAGGTATAGAGAAATAGAATTATGTGAATTTGTTGATATTTTTAGGTTTTGGAGATATTTTGAAGGAAACAAAATAGATGCGACTGAGCCACAATAACTGGCACTGAACATTGAAAGAAGGAAATACATAACATTAAATTTGGGCCACAATAGAAAACCCCTAGCAAAAGGAAACCTGAAGCACCATAAGTAGAAGCTGAACAACCAAAGAAACCCTCAAAAGAAGGAAAACTCAAGTGTTGATCATAGAACAAAAGGTCCAAGCTGTGAAGAAAACCCACCATGAACTTTTATTGTTTAACACTAAAGAATGAAGTTGAGCACCTTCTAAAATTATCTATAAATATAGGGTTTGATCCTAGTTTTAGTCATCTAGTTCTTAGCTTCTTTAGACATTCTCTATGTATTGAAAGTTGATTATACTAGGAGAGGCATGGGAGAGGAATGACAATTCCTACAACTTAGCTTTTATATCAACATGAGTAGCTGAACTCTCCTGTTTCGAGGTTGAATGTAGTTAAATCTAATTCTTCGTACTTCTACATATTTTATATTTATTATGTTCTTTTATTCAATAGTTTGTGGTTTTGGTTTTTGTTTAATGCATGGATGAACTGACAACTCATCTTATTTCACTTGTTTGGATTAAATGGAAAACTAGTCTCAAAGTATGGTTAATCAAATCATCTCATTCGTGCTAGAGGCTTCCACATGATCTAGAAGGTAGGATAGATATAGAGTCATGCACTTAAGACAAAAATTCATTCTACAAGGGTGGAGGAATCACATTGGGTTTGAAAGTTCTAATGTTGTAGGGCTGCAAGAATGCACCTAGATCTACCTTAGCGTACTCCCATTACATTGGATAAATAACAAACTAAAATAAAAAGACTAGTGGCAGTACAATAGAAGAAAAGGAGATAAAACCCATCCTCAACACACATTTATTATCATATTTTCGAAATCTTAAGCTTGAGCTCTATTTTATAGTCAACCTAACTTTTACAAACATTGTTCCACTCAATTCAGTAGTAAATATTGGATGATCTTAACAAATCCTTATGGTTACGACACTTGTTGATACTACTATGCACTAGTGCACTTGTCGGGGATTTGGCTAAGATAACCTGTATTTATAACTAGATTGTTGTATAAAACTACATATACTAATAGATTTATCTAACCACTTTTGTGATCCTTGTTTTGTATGCAATGAAATAAGAAAAATTAAGACCTATTATTTGATCCTGAAATAAAAAGGACAGCAAAAAGAAAGAATAGGAAAACCAGAAAAAAATAATTACTAACAGAACTGAAACAACCTCAACAAGAGGATACACCTAATTCAGAGCTTGATTCTCACACTAAATCAACATCTTTGGCAGACAAAAATCAACAGAGGAGGCTGTTGGGAGATTAGGCTCAACAACAAGCTCCTATTTTCCTTTCTCACAATCTCAAACATGCCAAAGGGATAAAGATGAAACCTACTATATTATCTTTAATAACCTTTAACCAATTTACATGTTTAGACTCTTATAACCATCTATCAACCTTTTATGAGCTTTGTGAAACTATGGGAATTTCAGAAGATGAGGAAGCAACCTACCTTAGGCTATTTCCATTTTCTTTGATAGGAAAGGTAAATAAATGACTGCAATCCTAGTCCAACCAAAGTCTAAGCAGCTGAGAGGATGTAGAAAGAAATTTTCTAACTATATTCTTTCCTCTAGCTAGATATTTGGGACCTAAGTCAGCTATTGCCACTTTCTCACAAGCAAGTGATAAGCCAGTATTTGAAGCATGGAAAAGATTTAAGTCCTTGTTGCGAAAATGTCCCAGGTAGCACAACTTAACATAATCCGCAGTGGGCTAAAACCACACTCAAAGATTTTGGTGGGTTTTGGAAGAGGATTTGTGATGACTAAAAGTGCTAAAGAGGTCATGGAAATCATTGAAGCTTTGACTGTAAGAGATTACCAAGCACATCATGACAGGAGTTAACCATAAAAAAAGGGAATTCTGGAACTGAACACATAATGTTATACTAGCCCAAAACAAGCCCATCTTACAATAAATGAAGGAACTAAAAATATAAATGACAAAGATTCATATTGGAGCATCTGCACAAAATTCATCTCAACAACCAATGAGCTATCATTTTTATGTAGGAAAGCATCCTAATGGTCATTACTTAGTTGTAGAACCATTCCAAAGGGAACCATAAATAATTAAAACTAGAATTTTGAATGGAAAAACCACCATAATCAAAACCAACAACCTATCCATCATGATAAACTGTAAAAAATGGAGGATGCTTTGACACAATTCATCCAAGTATTAACACCAAATGGTCGAGCAAAAGGAAGGTTAATTCTCAGAAATCACCAAGGCAAACGCAAAGAACAATGCAAAAGCATTACTACTAGACAAGGTACTAAAATAAGAAAGGCCATTGATGATAATCTGAGAGAAAAAGAAACAAATAATGAAGAGAGTGAAAAAGAATAAGAGGGTGAGGAAGAATTTAGTTGTGAGCTTAATGAGAAAGAAAAGATTGATAGTGAAGAAAAAGGAGAGATAAACATATATAAAGAGGAAAATGTAAATAAAAACAAAGAAAAAATAAAAAGAAGAAAAAATTGAGACACAAAAGAGAAGGGAGGAAAAGAAATAAGAGAAGTTTAATGAGATGAAAAATTTCCTGCCACAAGTATTCCTTATTCACGAGATTCTTCGATATGATTAAAAAATTAGAGATCAACATTCCTTTATTGAAGTTATGGAACAAATAACTACATAAGCCAAATTCATGAAGGATTTGTTAACCAAAAAGAAGAGAATCTTTGAGCAAGAAATTATGGAGGAGGTTAGTTGTAGTGCAATAATTCAAAAAACCCTACCTCATAAATCCAAGGATCCAGGCAATTTTACCTTATTTGTTGCTATTGGAAACCTAATAGAAGGTATGGCATTGTTGAACCTAGGAGAAAACATCAATTTAATGCCATTATCGATGTTAAAAATAATTGGAGAAGTAGAGATTCAACCAACATGAATCACCATGCATGTAGCTAACAAATTTGTTAAGCACCCCAATGGAATTATAGAAGATATACTAGTCAAACTAGAAAAATTCTATTTCCAATAGTTTTGTATTTATGTATATAGAGGAGGATGTTGAAGCACCTCTAATCTTAGGAGGTCCATTTCTGAAAACCGCAAAAGTCATCATAAATATGGATAATGGCAAACTGAAAGTAAGAGTGTAGGGCGAAGAGGTGAATTTCAATGTTTTTGAAGCCTTGAAGTATCACACTAAAAAAAGGATTGCTTCAAAATGGACATATTGGATGAAGTGTGTTGGAATGAATGGAAGAAGTTCTCAACTATGGAACCCTTGTGAAAGGTTGTGATGAATCTCATTTAAAATTTCAATAAAGAAGAAGAAAAAGAAATCAAAATGGGTCTACCAAATATAGACAAAACTAAAGAAACTTCTTCAGACTCAACCCCAAACGTGGAGTTAAGCCTCAAACAAAAATCATAATTGTAGAATCAAGCAATAAGGAAGGTACATTTTTCACTTCCTTTGTGGACCAGATATTAGAAAGGTTAGATGGACAAGCTCACCGCTACTTTTTGGTTAATTACTAAAGATACAATCAAATTGTAGCTGATCCAAAAGACAAGGAGAAGATTGCCTTAACTTTTCCATTTGGAGTATTTGCCTATAGAAAAATACCATTTGGATTGTGCAATGCTCAAGCCACCTTTCAAAGAGACGTGTAGAGACAAACATGGTTCTGAATTGGAAAAAGTGCTACTTCATGGTGAAGGAAGGCATAGTCCTTGGACAAAAATTTCAAAGAAGGTAATTATGGTAGATCCAACTAAAGTTGAAGTCATTTCTAAACTACCTCTACCTACCATTGTTAAAAGGGATTAAGAGTTTTCTTAACCATTATGGTTTTTACAAAAGATTCATAACAAATTTCTCAAGGATTGCTAAACCTATAAGCAATAAACTTCTTAAAGAATCAAAATTCAACTTTGGTGATGAGTACTCGAAGGCCTTTCAACTGCTGAAGAAACAACTATACTCAACACCTATAATTACTACACCAAATTGATGCTACAATTTTGAAATGATGTATGATGCAAGTGATTATGCAATAGGTACAGTGCTGGGCTAGAGAAAAGATAAGAAATTTCATGTCATACACTATGCTAGAAAGCTGTTGAATGAAGCTGAAACCAATTTTGCAACAATAGAAAAAAGCTTCTAGCTGTAGTGTATATGGAATGGAAAAATTTATAGCCTACTTGATAATATTGTCTATCACTATTTTCATTAATCATGTAGTTGTAAAGTATTTTTTCACTAAGGCAGATTTTAAACCAAGACTGATTAGATGAATCTTATTTTGAGAATTAGATTTGATGATCAAAGACAAAAATAGGAAGTTAAAATGTTACCAGAAAGGAAACAAAGATCAATGATGAGTATCGTGATGAAAAGTTGTTCGTGATAAAGGAAAGACCTTGGTTTGTTGATATAACAAATTTCAAGGCAACTAGTGTGATTCCAAAAGAATACACTTGGCAATAAAGGAAGAAGTTGTTTAAAGATGCATCTTAATTCGTTTACGATTATCCTGATTTATTCAAGATTGGTGTAGATGGCCTACTCAGAAGATGCATATTTAGTGAAGAAATCAAAGCATATTATGGCATTACCTTGATTCACCATATAAAGACCATTACAATGAAGAAAGAACTGTTGCAAAGGTGTTGCAATCGGGTTTTTAATGGCCCTTTGTCTTTGAATATGCTTATGAACATTGTAAAAGATGTGATAAGTGTAAAATGAGTGGGGTGATTTCAAAGAGACATAAATTACCTCTCTAGAGTATCACTGAGATAAAAATATTTAATTTTTCGAATATTGACTTCATTGGACCACTACCACCTTCTCATTCAAATGAATACATCCTAGTGGTATGGATTATGTGTCCAAATGGGTAGTAGCAACTACAGTATAAAGAACTAACTCAAAAACATTGATCAAAATTCTCCAAAGAAACATATTCTGCAGATTTTAATCACCTAGAGTGTTATTAGTGAGGATAACACTCATTTCTACAATGGGTAAATCAAGATGGTGCTTGAACACTATCATGTCAAACACAGGGTGACCATAACTTATCACCATAAAAAAATTATCAGCTCTAGAAAAGACTAGTCATTAAAGCTACATGAAAGACTTTGGGCATACATGACAACTTTAAGAACATCAATTGGCATGACTCATTTCCAATTAGTATAGCCTCCTCCTCAAGCTAGGTTGGGCCAAAGCGCAAAGATGAGTCTATGTATGGATAATATGTACATAAGCAATGGGGAAAGGGAGGAAGTGTCTCGACTTGGATGATGTTGTTGTCGAATGTGTAAGTAAAATAAGGTATTTCTGGGCCAATGAAGGGGGGTGGGGGTTTGAATTAGTTGTTTTTCCAAACTTGTATTCTTTTTGAAGGCTAACAAAACTTTGATCAAAATTCAATTAGTTCTGGAACTTACATTTTAAGTAGTTGAAATATCAAAACAACAAATTAAAATCCTAATACAAAATTATATACTAAATCCACTAAAAATATATAGATAACATATTTGATTTATATGATTATCAATATCACTTAAACTAATTTCAAATATACAGAGTTACCAACATGATATGTAATTACACACTGATTGATATTAAAGATAAATTAATTTTGATTGCTTGAGACAAATAACAGGTTCAAAAGCAGGATTAACTAATTGAAATGTTGATAGAGAGTGTATAAAAGTATCAATTAACAGTAGTCAAAACTGATCAAATAACTAGTCAAGATCAATTCCAATTAATAGTAGGACTATTGTTTTACCACTTTATAATGGAAACACGTCAATTGGTTAGAGCTTTTTTATTAGTTGTTAGTTAAGGGTTTGATTCCTAATGTGTGCATTTGGAGTGTATATTTAAATATCATTGGTTTGGAACTTAGAGGTGATGAGTTCGAACATTGGCTAGCGAAAAAAGACATAAATATTGGCTTATTTTCAGTATTTTCTTGGTTCACTTAGGAAGATGAAAAGTTGAAGGCAGAATTAAATTACTATTTAATTAGAAATTAAGTGGGATTAAGTGAGTGGAAATTTAGTGGGATTAAGTGAGTACAAAAGATAACGTAATAACCCTTCTTCTTATTTTTTTGTGTGATGTATGGATGATTGTGTTCTTGCAACATGGAATGGTAAGAGAAGCAAAAAGGTTATATTTTTTTTCTTATGCATGGAAAATTCATTGTTAATGGCGGGTTAATATGTTGAGTTTTATGGATGCACCATTGGGTGGCATTGGGATAATTGATCGTCATCTTGTTTTTGAGTGATTTGTTTATGGTTAGAGTAATGGGTGTATATGGTTTTCCTTGGAATGTTAATTATTGTTAGAAGATGAGTATGCTTGGGCAACAAGTTTATGGATGAACGTATGGCAGAAAGATGGATTAATGTGGGTGAAGTGTTTCCTTGGGCTAGGGGTGTATATTTTCTTTTTATTGTTGTTTCATGATAAATTTTGAGAGGCATTGATAAAGGGGGGAAATTTTGGAATGTTAAGTCCCACTTGGAAGGTGAGTAGAAATCTTATACTTGTTGTGCATGTTGGTGGTGTGAGACTTTTAAGGTTGGTGTAATTTGTATGAAGAATATTTTAATTATGGTTATGAAATATTCTTGGTGGTGGGATGATATTTTGTTTGGATAGCCAAGGTTGGTGTGGGGCCAATTGATGTATTGTTTTACTTGTGAAGAGGTAAGTGATTTCATTATAGTCCATGTTCATGTGCAAAGAAGGTTCACTACAAAAAAACTAAGTAAATAGTGGAGTGTTTTTTTTAGTGGAGGTTTTCTACCTCCACTAATTAAACTATGAAAGTTTTAAAAACCTTCTCAATTAGACTCGCCATAAGCAATTAGCAGAAGTTTTTTAAAACTCTCTAGTACCCATAATATACCGTGGAGGTTATATTAAGGAGGTTTTAAACCTCTGTTACATGTACAACGTAGAAAATGAGTTTTGATTAAATTTTTAAACCTACAAGAATTGTAGAGATTTTTGTGAGATACATTAAATCTATGTGATCATTATCAAACTAAAGTAGTGGTTGACTATTCAAAAAAAAAAAAAAAAATATATATATATATATATATATATATATATATATATATGCAAGAGAGTTTTTTTCTCTCACAAATATAAGTAATATTGTATTTAATACTAAAAATAAATACAAAAAAATAAATTAAGGGTTGCTAGCGGCAAACGATTCTCGTCCTCCCATTGGAGTATTTGGAACACTTGAAACATCATTTGGCTAAAAAAACAAAAATAAAAAGTAATTAGTATATAGAATTAAAATCACAAATATACAAGTGAGTAAGAAAATGTAACAGAAAAAATTTGGATATAATAATTTGCTACCAAAAATTTGGATCAAGAGTAAATAACACAAAAAATTTAGATATACCTTTTTCAAGATAGTAAATAACATGTTGTTTGACCAAAGAACTAAATCTATATCCTTAACTCAAATAATTTATACTAAAGAAGTTTACAAATATAATCATCTTTTGATCATTTATACTTACTGTTTCTAAATTGAAAAAACCAACCAATTCTTCAAGGATGCCTCATTCCTTCATTATCATGTAAGCCTTAAATGATGATTCTAGATTGTTATACTTTGCTTGCCATTGCTTAGAGGAGGGACATGAAATTGAACTAGATGAAGAAGAGATAAAATTTGATGAATGAAGTCTAGAAATCTTGAATATGTTACTAGGAACAACTCCCAAACCCATGCCTCGCACTCTACCAAAGTGCTCTGGCCCCAACACTATACTAAGTGCATCATGAGGAGATACTTTAGATTCATCAATAGTGCTTTAAGTCAAACCCAATTTAATTTGTTCCTAGAACATGTAATAATTATAACATCAATTATAAAAATTTAAATACTAAAATCATAACACTTGAAAACAATATTTCTTAAATAATAAAAACTTACAACTATAGTTTAAGTTGCATCATTTAGAAATGATCCATCTTTCCTTTTATATGTTTCAATATATAATTTTCCATGACTTGGCAGCTTTCCAATTTTCAATACCTAAAAGTAGAAAAGGTCAATTAGTATAACATTAGGCTTTTATAAACAATATATACAATTATTTAGTGACATTTGTTGACAAAAGAAGAAGATTGATTAAAAGATTTTGATGATGATAAAAATGCTGAAGAAAACACTTGAAGATATTGAAGAAAATAAATTTTATGTTTAAAGATTCTTATTGTAACAGACTTAACTTTTTCTAGTTAGGTGTAAGATTGTTTGAATAACATCGGGCTCACAACTCCTCTGAGAAAAACTTAGTTTTCGCAAAAATCAGTATGGTAATTGATTACCAACTTATAATAATCGATTACCAACTCAAAAATTCTATTTTTCAAAAATCCACTTAGAATAATCGATTACCACGAGTAGTAATCGATTATCACTGGCAGTTATAACTCGGCTCTTGAAAAACCGCTCGAAATAATTGATTACCATTTCTGGGTAATCGATTACTACTTGTAGTTATAAAATTATTTGTTCAAATATGTACAGGTGCTAATCGATTGCCATTTTGGGTAATCGATTATCACTGCAAAACTTTGTTTTGAAAATCACTGGAATAATTGTAACATCCCTAAGGAATATTACTTAATTAAATAAATAAATCTAGAAAGTGAAAATAAAACGTCGCAATTTTATTATTCCCAAACACGGGAAAATTTTAAATGTTTTAACAACGTGCCAAAATTTATAAAATAGAATTAGTAAAAGCATTACAATTTCCAAAATCCATTAACATAAATGTGCTATATCAGTAGCGAATTTCTACTGGTTTGAGCACCCAACACAGCTTGGTTTACGTACTAAAGATATTCCAGCATCTAGAAATATACTTCTCAAATCATGAACACTTCCTTTGTAATGTACAACCCTCATATGGTTCAATTTTCTATTATGCATAATTATCAAGTCCCTTAACCAAGGCCTATGCTTGTTACCAATTACTTCCACATTTCGTAGGCCTCTAACCCACTACCTTACAATTACACAGTTTATTACTCCTGCTCCTCAAAGATACTAACACATTTCCATCAATTACCTTTCCAATTAATTTGCACAATTCTTATGAATTCCTTAACCCAATTTAATACCTCCTCCATCCTTCAACCATCCTCAATTATCTTAACAAGACTCAAGATCGTATAAATCACTAATCGAATATAGATACTCCCTCCTTCCACCATTAACAGGTCAATAATTCTCACTAGAGGTCATTACTCATTTGACTTCAATTCATCTTAAGTACAACCTTACTTCCAATACATAGTCTACATTTCACTACACCCCCTGTTCCTCTATTATTAGCATCTCTGCATGCCAGATTAGTTCACAACTCAATTCACTGTCAGTTTCTTTCTAAGCTGATTACCCAATTTTCCAAAAACCACATTGTTACGTCGCTATCGCTTGGCGGCCAAGGAGATATCGTCAGGCGGCATATCAGACTATGGGTGAAAACCCAGATTTCCTGCACTCGTAAATCCCTTTTCAACTCTCACAGCTTTTGTTATCTCAGGCACTATAATCTCGCATTGTTGCAATTCAATGTTTTCCATAATTTTACGCCAATTGGTATCATGTGCTTACCATCCCGATTTAGGTCAACTACTAAATCAAACCATTTAAATAAAATCACCAATTCTACTAGGAACTCCTCATGTTCACATCTGCATTTATGATCACAAGCACACAATATTAAGCATATCATAACTTAATACAATCACACAGAGAAAAATACTAAATGGAACATTAACGTATGATGGAATTCACGAAATCATAGCAAAACAGCAACAAACATCATGCATCGCATGGTGGATTTCAACCCACCGCCAAGCAACTCGGGACAGAACCCATAAACTGGGTTAAAACTAATGTGCCGCCTGGTGGCACCTTCATGCCCGCCAGGCAATTTCTGGGCGAGAACCTAAAATTTGCGAAAATAGTTTAATTAAGCACTGGGATTCATGCAATTCAATTTATACCATTCATTGCACATCACTCGTAAATCAAACAAGTATAAATAACTGCCCTTACTTGGAATTCGCGCTCCAATTGGTCCTCTAACCCTTTTCCTTATGATGTCCAAGAGTTTCCCTTTTCTTCTTCACACAAAACTCAACTCTACCTCTCCCAAAACGCCAATGACTCCTCTGTAACCCTCTCTTACTAGTACTCTCAACTACAGTCCCGTTTTCCCTCACTCTCACCAATTTCACTAACTCTTAAGGGTTAAGTATGTTTTTAGTCCCTGAACTTTGGTAAAAAATTGGAATTCGTCCCTGGTCGAAACTTTGATAAATTTTGGTCCCTAAACTTTAAAAATGAATGAATATGGTCCTTTTTAACCCAATTACGTTGACTTTTTTCAACATGTGGAATGTGTTTCATGTTAATATTGGAGTTGTTTACGTCGTTTGACACATTCTCGGCTGAATATTTACTGAGAAATGTGTTTGAAACCTAAAAAATTGGTAACAAAATTGGGTTAAAAGGACTATAATCATTCATTTTTAAAGTTTAGGGACCAAAATTTATCAAAGTTTCGACCAAGGACGAATTCCAATTTTGGGTCAAAGTTCAAGGACTAAAAACATACTTAACCCAACTCTTAATTACTCCTTAATGACTGTTAATGGTCCAAAAACGAAAATTAATATTAATCCTATGGTTAATTGTTATTCAAAGTCAATTATGGCTATTCTCTACCTTTCTTGGCAGCCACTTTTGCAGCTAGGGTTTTCCTCTACCTTTTCACATTCACACCAAAATAAAATTAGGCAAAAAGAAAGTTTTAGTTTCGTTCCTACCAAGGTTTGAACACATAACCATTCAAACAAAAGGCAAGTGTTCAACCAATTCAAGCAATCATGTTTAATGAAAATTCCTATAATTTTAGGATTTCATTAGCACTACTCACATTCAAATATATCAATAAAATAATGCATATTTTAAAATATCATTCAATTGGCATACATAGGACTTGAACCCAAGTCCTTTCACGCAATTAAGCATTCTTAACCACTTAAGCTAATAATTTTCCACGTTATAGCACTCTGCATTAAATGCCTTAAAGGAACTTATTACCCGCATTTATTAAATAATTATTTAATTAATTATTTTAATTTATCAGGTCTTGCAATAATCGATTATCTTAAGTGGTAATCAATTACCCTTGGCAATTTCAGTTAAACTCTTCATTTCTAACTTAGCTTTCGAAAATCTCATCAAATAGACTCAGTTTCCAAACTTCAAACAACCTTTTTAAGATTTAGAGTTCTCATGTTGTGACTGTAAAGTGTTGCTTAGTGAGATTCTTAAAAATAGCTTTGAAAAGCCTAGTGTGAGTGAGCGATAACTTTTTCTAAGTAAGTTCTTAGAAGATTGAGTTTTGTGTTGTTGCTAGGAAAGCTGGTCATCCTCTATGTGACTTAGGGGGAGTTTTTGTTCATCTCTTGTGGTTGTTCAAGAGAAGTGTTTTCCAATCCTTACTCTTTTATAATATGTTTGTTATCTAATTATTATAGTGATTGAGTTAATCTCTTTGTTTAAGAGATTAACAATTGGACGTAGGATCTTTTGATCTGAACTAGTATAAATATCAGTGTGCATCTTCTTTCCTTAACTCTTTATTTATCTGCACTTGCATTTAAAGTAACTGTGATTTTAAGTTAACTAGAAAAATTTTGAGAAACTTTTTTAAACCTATTAAGTTTTATAAAAATCCAATTCACCCCCTCTTGGTTTTTTACCTTTGCTTAGTCATTTTGTTGCTTGATACCAACAATTGGTATCAGAGCTTGCTTTGATAATTATTCAAATTTTTCAAAAATGGTAGGGTCAAACCAAACTTTTGCTGAAGGTGCGTCTATCAATAGACCTCCACTTTTCACTGATGATAAGGGTATTTGGGAATCAGTTGATAGGGGTATTTGGGATGCTGTTTTGAATGGACCATTTGTTCCTCTTAACATTGATAATGAAGAGCAGGAACCAAAGACTTTTGCTCAATGGACTGCTGATGAAAATAGGCGAGCTCAATATGATGTTAAAGCTAGAAACATCATATCATCTGCTCTAACTCTTGATGAGTTCTACAGAATTTCTGTTTGCACCAGTGCACGCGAGATGTGGGAAATCCTTCGAGTGACTCATGAAGGAACTGATGAAGTCAAACGGGCTAGAAAGAACTCCTTGATTCAACAATATGAAATATTTCGCATGCAGTAGAGAGAAACCATCTATTAGTGGTTTAGGTAAAACCTTTGATACTGATGAAGTTAACATAAAAATTCTTAAATCCTTGAATAGGTCTTGGCAGCCAAAGGTGATGGCCATCACGGAGTCACAGAATCTTGAAAGAATGACCATGGCGACTCTCTTTGGAAAACTGATAGAGCACGAGCTTGAACTAGGAAGATTGAATGATGAAGAAGATCAAGGAAAAAAAGAAGAATATTGCATTCAAAATTGAAGTTGTCAAAGGCAAGAAGCAAAAAGAGGAAGAAGATTCTGATGATGATGAGAATCTTAGTCTCATGATAAAGAAGTTCACAAAGTTCATGAAGGCCAAAGGCAGAAATCAATTCAAGAGCAATAAGAAGGAGAATCAAGGAACCTCCTTAAATTTTAAATGCTATGGATATGGAGAAACTGGTCATGTAAAAGCAGACTGCCCAAATTCAAAAAGGAGTGATGAAAAGAAAAGCAAAAAATATTATAAGAAAAAGGCATATATAGCGTGGGATGATAATGTCTCAAGTTCATCCAGCTGTGGTGAATCTGATGAGGAAGAAGAAAAATATTGCTTAATGGCCAATAATGATCACTCTGACAGTTAGGTAAGCTCCTCTGACAATGAAAATGATTATGATTCTCTTTATGATGCCTTTCAAAAATTTCTTACTAAATCTAGTAAACTAGATATTGCTTACAAAAAATTAAAAGGTGATTTTAAAGAATTACAGAGCAATCTTGAAAAATCTCTTGAAGAAGAAAATGTTTTCAAAAATAAAATCTTAATTTTGGAAAATAGAGAAATTGAGACAGTTGAATGTGCATCTTGCAAAAGCTATATGTTTGATTTAATGATTTTAGAAAATCAACTTAAAGATGCTTTAGAAAATAAATCTTTTGAAAAACATGTTTTTGAGAAAAAGAATTTAAGTAGAAACAAATATCTTCCTAAAAATAAAATTAAAAGAACTCGCAGATTGTGGGTAGAAAAAGGAACTACTTACTCTAAAAATACTTGTATAGCTACTTGTTTTTATTTCATGAAAAAGGGACATACATAAAATAAATGAAATATTAAACATTATGATGTTTCGAATGGGAAGTATACTAGGATGCCTATTGTTAGATAATTAGCATGTTTCTCTAACCCTAAGGACCCAATAAAGTTAATGGGGACCTAAAGAAATTATTTTTTCTTATTTTGTAGTTAACTTCCAAATCCAGAAAATTAATGTGGTACCTTGACAGTGGATGCTCAAGACACATGATTGGTGATAAGAGTAATATCAAGAATCTCAAAAGAAAGGATCAAGGATTTGTTACATATGGAGATAACAACAAAGGGAAAATAATTGGAACTGGACATATTGTTGGAGGGGATACCTTGGAGATCAAGGATGTGCTACTTGTAGAAGGACTGAAGCACAATCTTCTCAATATCAATCAACTATGCGATAAAGGTCTCAAAGTTATCTTCGTAAGTGACTACTACACTATCCACCAAAAGAATTCTAAGGAAATTGCTCTGAAAGGTATGAGACATAACAATATCTATTTAATTGATCTTGATCATGCATCATCTAGTAATATAACATGTCTCATTGCAAAAGAAGAAAATCCTTGGTTATGGCATAAACGGGCATTGACCACTTGAATAAATTGATAGTAATATAACATGTCTCATATTCACATGGAACACTTGAATAAATTGATTTCTAAGGATTTAGTAATTGGTTTACCAAAAATAAAATTTGAAAAAGATAAATTATGTGCTTCTTGTCAAAAAGGAAAACAAGTAAGATCATCCTTTAATTCAAAAAAATAGTATATCTACTTCAAAGCCTTTAGAATTAAGAGTTATGGAGGAAATTATTATGCCCTTGTTATTGTTGATGATTACTCTAGGTTTACTTGGACATTCTTTCTTACTTTAAAAACTGAAGCTTTTAAAGCATTTAAAAAATTTGTAAAATTAGTTCAAAATGAAAAAGATTTGAAAATCAAAATTATAAGAAGTGATCATGGTGGGGAATTTCAAAATGAGTCATTTGAAAATTTTTGTGATGAAAACGGAATTTTGCATAATTTCTCAGCACCTAGAACACCTCAACAGAATGGAGTTGTAGAGAGGAAAAATAGTTCCTTAGAGGAACTGGCTAGAACAATGCTAAATGAATATAATGTTGCTAAGTATTTCTGGGCTGATGTTGCGAGTACTACATGTTATGTTTTAAATAGAATGCTTATTAAGCCTATTTTAAAAATTACTCCTTATGAATTATTTAAAGGTAGAAAGCCAAATGTTGCTCATCTTAAAATTTTTGGATGCACATGTTTTGTTTTAAATAATGGAAAAAAATTTAGGAAAATTTGATTCTAAAGCTGATGAGGCAATATTTCTAGGATATTCTCTCACGAGTAAAGCATATAGCGTTTTTAATCGAAGAACTTTGAATGTTGAAGAATCCATGCATGTTTTCTTTGATGAAGTTGTAGACCTCGAGGAGCACCCTCTTGAGTCAAATAAGAAAATTACAGGTGATGAAGAATATATTTAAGAGGCTCTTGATGAAATGTATTTAAATGAGAATCCTCCTCCTTAACATGAAGATCATGAAAAATGCTGGAAGTCACCAAAAGGGCTATCTCTAGACAACATCATTAGTGATATTTCAAAAGGAGTAATCACTAGAAATATGAATAATTTGTGTATGAATGTAGCTTTTGTTTCACATATTGAACAAAAGAATGTTCAAGAAGCTTTTCAAGATGATCAATGGTGCATTGCAATGCAAGACGAGCTCAATCAATTTGAAATAAATGAAGTATGAGAGCTGATTCCAAGAAATGAATCACTTCAAGTGATTGGGACAAAATGGGTGTTCAGAAATAAACTAGATGAAGATGGAAATATTACTAAGAATAAGACTAGGCTTGTGGCAAAGGGATACAGACAAGAAGAAGGTATAGACTATGATGAAACCTATGCCCCTGTTGAAAGGTTAGAAGCTATACGCTTACATCTTGCTTATGCTTCTATTAAGAAATTTAAATTATATCAAATGAATGTCAAAAGTGCTTTTCTAAATGGTTTTATGAAAGAAGATGTGTACGTTGAACAACCTCCTAGTTTTGAGGATTATAAATTTCCAAATCAAATTTATAAATTAAAAAAGGCCTTTTATGGTCTAAAGCAAGCACCTAGATCCTAGTATGAACGTTTAAGAACATTTTTGCTCGAAAATGATTTTGAAAGAGGTAAGATAGACTCAACTCTATTTATTAAAAGGGTAGGTGAACACATTTTATTGGTTCAAGTTTATGTTGATGATATAATTTTTGAATCAACTAATTAATCTCTATGTGAAGGTTTTGCAAGTATAATGCAGGGTGAGTTTGAAATGTCAATGATGAGAGAATTAACCTTCTTCCTTAGGTTGCAAATTAAGAAAATGGAAGAAGGGACATTCATATCTCAATCTAAATACTATAAGGAAGTACTTAAAATATTTGAAATGGATACTACTAAAGCAGCAAGTACTCCTATGCAACTTCCTGCTATTTGGATAAAGACGAATCATGTATTGAGGTAAATCAAACTATGTTTAGAGGTATGGCAGAGTCTCTATTATATCTTACTGCAAGTAAACCTAATATTATGCAATTTGTATGTGTTTGTGCTAGATTTCAAGCCAGTCCTAAGGAATCACATCTTATAGTTGTAAAAAGAATTTTAAAATATCTTAAAGGAACTATATCTTTTGGACTTTGTTATCCCTCTGGGGCCTCACTTAGTTTAATAGGTTACTCTGATGCTGATTATGGTGGTTGTAAAATAGATAGAAAAAGTACTAGTTGTACTTGTCACCTCTTAGGAAGCTCATTAGTTTCCTGGCACTCCAAGAAATAAGCTTATGTAGGTTTGTCAACTACAGAGGCAGAATACATAGCTGTTAGAAATTGTTGTGCTCAATTTCTCTGGATGAAACAACAATTAGAAGATTATAATATCTTCCTAAATCATATACCTCTGAAATGTGATAATACCAGTGCTATTAATTTAACCAAAAATCCCATCATGCACTCTAGGACAAAACACATTGAAATTAGACATCATTGTTTAAGGGATCACATAAGTAAGGGCAACTGTGAGATAGAATATGTAGATACAAAGCATCAATTAGCTGATATTTTTACCAAAACTTTAGCCAAAGATAGATTTTATGAACTTAAGAGAGATCTGGGAACTTTAGCAGTATTTTAAAAATGCACCTAATTGAACAAAATGCACAAATTCGCATTTTATAAAAATTTTTAAAAATAACATCAATAATCGATTACCATGTTAAGTAATCGATTACCAGGTCATATTCCTATTTTTGGGTTCTTAAATTATGAGCAAATAATCGATTACCACTTACGGTAATCTATTACCCAACTTCTCTAGACATTTTATTTTCCAGATTATGAGCAAATAATCGATTACCACTTACGGTAATTGATTACCCAACTTTTCTGGACATTGTATTTTTTCAGATTATGAGCAAATAATTGATTATCACTTACGATAATTGATTACCCACCTTCGTTGCCACTTTTCGGTATTTGAAATATGAGCAAATAATCGATTATCACGTTTAGTAATCGATTATCCTTCGTCGTTGAGCTTTAAAATTTCCTCAATTAGCCGTTGTAACGAATAGATTCTCCATCAAATCACCAAATCAAACCGTTTTTCTTCTCTCTGTTATAAAATCTTTCTTCCAAAACCAACTATTCACTCACAAACATCCAAAATCATTTTCCCCTCTTTCAAATCCTAAAACACATGTCCTTCATTTTCTACGAATCAATGGCAGAACGTTGCAGGAAGATTCCCACTCGTCGACGCAGTGCTCAACCTTCATCCTTTGCTACTCTTCCTCCAAGAGATGCCTCCATTGATGGTTGGATCTCTGATGAAAATAGACGCCTTGAGTTTCTCACTCTTTTCAAAGAAAAACCACTGCAAACGCCCAAGTTTATCAACAATGGCTGGTTCCGAAACCAAGAATTCTCTTATCCTGATATCTTTGAGGAACAAGGAATTCACTTCTTCACAGAAATGCAAGGTGTTTACTATCCTGATCTTTTTCGTGTTTTCCATTATAACCTCAAATTTAGGGGAAACATTGGCTATACAAAAGTCAAGGGAGTAGAGATCATTCTTGATGATGATATTTGGACCAACATAGCAAGACCTCCCTCTGCTAAACGCACATCTATCTTGTCTACTCACATCGACGGCTTCAACAAAATTCTCACATACCAGTCTCTCTTAAGGCAACCTGATCTGTAAATCAGCAAAAAGTTGTTCGTTGGCCCTCTCACAATTGAGGCAAGACTACTTCAATATCTCATTGTATGGATTTTGTGCCCACGTGGGACCAATCACGCTTAATGTAGTAAAGTCTATCTACTGATCATCTACTGTTTAACAAATCATATTATGATTGATTAGTCAATGCTGTTTATGGAAACCATGCTCAAGGCAAGGAAGCTTACTCAATATCCTCTTCCATACTATCTTCTCATATCTCACATATGTGAGTATAAACAGGTTCCAACCGACAGGGAACTCTGTCAAAGAACATCTCTTTGTAATGAAATCTTTGACTCTTCCCTCAAGTAAATGAAGATTATGCAATTTGGAGGTGGGTATATTCATGAAGATGATGTTCCTAACTATGAAGATGATGAAGGAACTCTCTCACCAGATCTTGTCCCTCGTCCATCCAATGTTGGTTCTTCAAGCAATGCTGCAACAAGATCCTCCACCTCCTTAGAAGACCATATTCTTGGTCTGAATCAAAGACTTGAATACTTTTTCCTTCTATCAACATCTCGCCATGAAGAGGTTCTTAGGTCCATTGGAGAAGTTAATCTAGGGAGGAGTTTCGTTAATCTAGGGAGGAGAATAATGTGTACAATATAGTATGGAATTGAAAATTTTTATATATTGTAATAATGTGTACAATTCCATAAGTAAAAATGTTTACAACTAATTAAAAAGTATTATGTTCTCCAAAAAAGAAAAAGTACAATTTATCTTGCACTTTCATTCCTCTTCATCTTCATATACCATTTGGGTTTTTTCATCATTCTTCATCCTCTTTATTTTCACCAACATCCTGAAACAAAAAAAAAAAGTTTAATTTATCTCTTATCCAAATCCAAACTAATAAAACAAAAACAGTGCAAGTCTTAACTAATAAAACATTTGATCAATATGTAAATAGAGCCTAGGTTGCATTTTGTATATATCAATTCAACAGAAGTTATTAGGATCAGGCAACTATATTTACAAATGTAACACCTGTTTAAATTCATTGAATAAAATTTCTAGACTAAAAACTGTATTACAATCATAAAGCTTGAAATATGAATTTTTGTCATGCTTAAAGAACAACCCTAATACTCCTACATACCATCTTAAAGCACTTGCATAGCATTCAACATCTTAAATAGATGATGTAAGATCCAATGCATATATAGTCTATAAAATTGGACCAAAATGGCTAGTTTGATTGAATTGACTGTGCACTACTGGACAACTCAATCAATGCTAAATAACATTAAAAGCCAGCCCATAACATGCTAAACTCCAAGTGAACACCAATCAGTGGCAGAATTCAGCAGCATTATTATAAAGTAATTCAATATATACATGTGTAAACACCAATCACTGGCAGAATTCAACAGCACTAGCATTTGATCAATTTGTGTTTAACTATATTTGTACTTGATAATCATTTGAATTAGGATTATATGTTGATGCAGATGAATGAGGTCCTACTGCACTACTTTCTTTGCCCAAAATACATGTCATCAATTCATTTATATCATCATCATCATCATCTAATTCTGGATTTTGTTGCTTGAGCATGAATTTCATCATTGCCTTCATACCATTCATTTCTTCTTGCATGCTACTCATTTTAGCTTCACATTCTTTTTTTATAGAAGCAATGTTTTCATTTCTTTTGAACATGGTAGGTTTCATAGTCCTTCCATAGCAACGCACTCGACCAGGCTTTTCTTTTCCAAGCAAAAATTCAAAATTTTCTTCCAATGACTCATTTGAATTTTCAATGGAAGTTTGAAATGTAGCCTAATAGAAAAACACAATGAAGACTAATCAATTTTAAATTTTATACATATTTAATATTTAATTAAGTAAAAACTTACAATAACATTTTGTGTTTCTTCATCCACTACTTTTCCTTTATGACCTCTACGAGTTTTGATGAACATTTCAGCACAAGTCACTTCTTCTCCTTCATTCTTATTTGCAAGCTGCATTAATAAATATTATTAAAATACATTTTCACATTAGATATGGAAAAGCAAGAAATAGTAAAGCATTGAAATAGTAATACCAATTGAGCACGAATTCTGGCAAAGTTTATTGGTCCCACTCGATGCATATACTTTTGCTTAGCTCTATTAGCAACATTCTTTTCACTAATGCTTTGCATTATATATTAGAGAGAAAAATATTAAGTTAGATAGAAAGTTTGAATTTCTAATAGTAACAGTTGCAATAACTTACTTGAACAGTGGAATTTTTCCAATATGTCAACAACTACTTGAAATGATCTTTAGAAATATTAGATGGACAATGTTTTAGTTGCTCCTTCAAGGAAGAGTACTTTAGAAAATGATTTCTCTTGATAGCGCACTTGTAGCGCCTCCAAGCATCATTTAAGCGAGAAAATATTGTTTTTTCTCCTTTAGGGGAGATGATGAATTTCTCCTACAAAAATGATCGCATTACATTTATTTAATGAAATATTTCCATACCAAAACATATTTAATTGAGAGAAAGTCAAAATTGAACTAGACATACCAAAACATATTTCCATATGTGATCCTTGTTATCTTTGAGCACTGCCTTGAAGCTTGTATAAATCAAAGGGCAAAGGTTAGAATTCCTTGCTATTGTGCCAAGAAAATAACTCAAGTTTGACACAACTTTGTCAGTTGGTCCAATAGGCTCTCCATCATCATCCAATATAATCTTTTGACGGTCTTCAATGCCTCTTGCATGTATTTGTAAGCACTAAGTTGGTCCTCTTGTTTTTTTCTTAGACATAACTATTTCTAAGTTAAAATTGTATAAGATAACTTTACAAATATGACATAAAGAAATTGACAAGTACTCATTTTATAGTTTAATGAAACTGAAATATTTACCTTCTTGTAGGGAATTTAAATCAACACTTGTTTCGTCTTCGTTTTCATGCTCTTCTTCAAGATTTTCTTCAAGATTTTCTTCAAGATTTTCTTCAATATCTTTCTCTTCAACACTTTCACTTTCACTTTCTAACTTTATTCCTTCACCAACTTGTCTATTTTCTTTGAGAAATTCATCAATCAACATTGACCAGCATAATGAGGTCCTTTGTGACTTATTTTTTGCTAGTACCTTGTTCTTCCATCATTGGTTCATCATCTTCCATCGTTACCCTTTTGTTGGATTTCTTCTTTGTCCTAGAGTTTTCATCTTCCAATGTCATCATTTTTTAAGGTTGTCGTTCTTCATTTGGCTTATTAATTTGAGCTCTAACATTTTTCATTGGCACCAACATTGCTCTAGAATTTCCCTCGGTTTCCTTTTGTCTTGGGTGTTGTTTGGAACTTGACTTGCTAACTCCAGCCATTGTGTTTGGAATTTTGAGATTGTGCTCTTCCTATTGCCTGTAGTTGTTGATTGGTGCAAGGCGTTTCATTTACAGCAGCTACTCCCTTCATAAACCACCTATTTGAATCTTACATTAGTATATGCTATTTTTCTTTAGTCATGGATGTGTCCAATGTCAAGTTCTTTTGGGTAGGAAGCTTAGGATTAGCCTTCCTTGCAGTATATTTGTCCTTTTTTGTTAATTCAAACTCTTAGGAATTCAAATTGGGTTGGCTACATACTTCAAAATCAGTCAAATCAAATTGTCCTTTTGGTGCAATCTTAGGTCCATTAGTGACCCCTCCAATGCTTATTATCCTTTCACGCTTTATCTTTACTTTCTTTCACAGTTCTTTGCTTGATTTCATTTCAGGCACCTCAAAATTTCGAACAGTCATTTTTAACTTAGTTCCAACTTCCATTGGCTGAAAAAAAGAAAAACATAGAAGAAAGGGATTCAGAAATAATGGGTGTTGCAAACATGTTAATAAATTCATAAGATTCCATGTATCATGCATCCTTACATGCTAGCTAGGATTTTCTTTCCCTATATGGAAGAGTATGTTCATGTAAGGCAAGGGAGGAAACCCTCTTATAAATTGAAAACAATTGAAAGAGTGAGCTAAAATAGCTCATAGAATCGCAAGACTTTCAATTTCTGTACGTTATATTAAAAATTGGAAGTTCTAGTAGGGGCCATAATGGTTGTGTTGTTCATTAGTTTAATTCTCAATTTTACTATCATCTAGGGCAATGTGGGATGTTTTTTATCAGATAGGATGTCCCACTGATAATGGTCAGGTATTTATATTATTTTATTACTATTTTCCAATAAAGCTTGGTAGTTATTGTATTCTTTAACTTTTGATATTTGTAACAACATTAATGATAAGTCTAGGATCAGATGAAAGTTGTTCGGTGCATTTCAGATGTTATCCATTTTCTTTCTGCAAATTGGCATTATTGATCCTAATTGTAGGTTGATTGGACTTAACTTGTATGATGGTTTGTTCAAAGTACTTAACTTCTTATCCAATATCTTGTAAAATTTTAGATTCTAATGACAATATGCTTTGGTTTATTGTGTCATGTTAGAGAGTTTGAATGATTCACTGTTCATTGATATTCCAAGTTATTCCCTTTGATAATAAAGGTCAGCTCAAGGTGCCATTTATACTCTTTCGACAAAGTATCTCCATAATTTTCTAGTCACATGTAATAAAAAATTTCATATATAACAATAATTAAATGGATTTTGAGATTTTGATTTATGTCAATCATTTGTTGATGCCTTAGATTAAGAAACTTCCATTATATACTTGATGTACAAACTATGTTAAATTTCCCAAAATATACTTGTTTTTATATTTTTTTTATCCAAGAAACAGAGTGAACATTATCTTATGATTGAGTCTTATATGAAGTCTGGGAAGTTAGAAACTGCTTTAAGGCTTTTGGAAATACATGTTGTTGCTGGACAAATTGATCCTGCCATGAAACTCTACAATTCAATGACTAATGTTGGTTTAAAGCCTGACCTAAGCACTTATACCGTGATTTTAACTCTACTGGCTAATAATAAGTTGGTGGATATGACTGCCAAATTTCTACTAAAAATGAAGGCCATGAGGATTTTCTTATGTGACAACTAGTGATGTTTTGATGGTGTATATTAAAGAAGGTTTGGTTGATCTTGCTTTGAGGTGGTTGCTTTTCAGGGTGCGTTTGGGATATATGATACAATAATTTTATCATCAAGTAGTTGGTGGTATGAATCAGCCAAGCCTTTTTGGAAACATATGTTAGCTTTGCTGCTAAAGTTCATTTGATACTTTACACCCCCAATTTAGCTCATCTTTGTAGGTGTCAGTCAATTGTTTATATAATCCGATTAATAGATGCTAATATTAGGAAGAAAACATAAATGTACAGTAACACAACAATAATAGAAACTTTTTACCACTACTTCCTAACACATAGAAAGCCTTTAAAGAAGAAAGTCAACTATCAATACCATTAAAAACATAGAAAAATGTTACATGTATCAACACAATCCCTCATTGCAATTATCTAGTAAACCCAGATAAATCAATGCTAGTAGGAATTAATGAATCATTTGGTTGAACCACTTTTGTTTGACATGATTGTTTCATTCTGTGAATGCATTAACATTTATATGAACTCATTCACACCTAACATGTCTGGCATTTCAATTAATCTCAACAAGTTGTTGCTAACATAGCTTTCGATCGCTTGGTTGAGAATGATGTTGGAAGCAAGAGTCATGGAAAACATAAGGGTATTCAACCAAGTGTTCGAGGTGTGGGATTTGGTTAATTTGTGGATCAGAGAGGAAGTTGTCTTCGTAATTTTGTGCACACATGTTGAGGTTTTCACGATGTTGAGAAGAAAAGAGCGATGAAGCAAGCTTTAAAAGCTCAGGGTTGCACTATTTCTTAGCTTCAAGGTCACAGATGTGGGTTTTAAGAGAGAATATGAGAAAGATATGAGAAGATCAATGCAAATGCTAGCTTCACAAATAAAGCCTGACAACCAAGAATGGGCACAGAAATATACAAAATATGCTTAACTATCAATTACTATATCTAATGACATTAACTTCTTTGGTTTTTTCCTCATTCTCTTATTATATATGTATTATATCTTCAAAATCAATCATGCGGATCCAGTGGTTATCCTTGAATTAGGATTGCATTAGTTTGTAAAGCTACAGTCAACTAATCAAAAGATAAGGATCTAGTGGCTATCCTTGAATCATGTTCATAAAAGTGAAGAAAAAACTAACCTTGATTGGAAAATTGTTGTAGAATGAAGTCTTTCTTAGATAATTGTTGCAACAAATGAGGTCATTGGATGATTATTTTGATATGTGAACAGAACAAAAGTGAAAAATATTAGGGAATTGTGTGCACAGGGTGACTAATGACAGAGAATCCAATTTTTAATATTCAAAGCTAAAATCCCTATGAATTATTATGCAGCAAATGTGGATAAATATGAAAGAGAATAAACTAACCTTTACTTGGGTAGTTGTTACGGCAAATGAGGTCACTTGATGTTGGATGTTATTGCTTTGAGACTAGGATTAAAAGGATGCAAAACTACTTATCCCAATTAAAAGCTACAAATTTGTAACATACATGTAAAAAAAGTTATAAGATGAGTTGCGAAAGCAAATACAATAGGACTAAAACATGTAAATATATAAGAAAAACCTAGTTTGTTGTACAAATTACACAAAAACAAAATAGGTTTTAAAACACGTAACTATTATTTGGACAAAGGGAGTGTCATCAAAATCAAACAGAGTGTCATCAAAATCTTCTTCATCAAAATCAATTTTATCCATAACAAAGGGAGGTTTCTCAATTACTTGGACAAGCATGTCTTCCCTAACCCAATTCAGTTCACCATAATTATTTGGACCATGTTGTTCAATACAATTTGATTTATTAGATTGGTCTCCCATGTTAAATAAATCCCTTGGAACTGTCTTCATAACATACTTCCTATTTGCTTGAAAGGGGTCTTGGATATAAAAACATTGATGAACTTGAGACGCTAGCACAAAAAGGATAATTTTGGTAGCATTTTCTATTAAAGTACACACAACTTAGTCCATATTTGCCATCCTCACCCTCAAACCAGTGACACTTAAACAATACAAACTTGAAGTGACCATAATAATCTAACTCAGTTATATCTGTAATTACACCATAATATGTTATGGGTTCTATTATTGGATTTTCATCTTTAGAACTCGAAAAACTTGGAGTCATTGAAACCAAAGTTACACTAGAATTTTGAGTTTTTCGTCTAGCATCTCGCTTTGCGGTATGGAATCTATATCCATTGATGAGGTAACCTGAAAACCTTTTTGCAACATTATTTGGACCTCTAGAGAACTCTTTAAGTTGAATTGCTACATCATCTTGCAAGACCCGAGTCCTAAACCACTCAGCAAACTCTGGAATTTGGGTTTGGACTTGAGTTTTCATTCTCTTTTTCTTTTTAGTGTGTGTATTAACATTTTCTTCATACTCACTACAAAAGACATCAGCATTAGATTAGGAGAAACATATAATTAGTTTATAAACGAAATAGAAGGTATATTGTTATCATACTTGATGTATATTTCAATCTTGTCGCAATTAAATAGGAGGTCTCGATGAGCTTGAGATTTTGTTGTTGAGTCCAAAGAAAATGGTTTTCCATTATCTTCCCCCCCCCCCCTCCCTCCCCCCCCCCCCCCCCCCCCCCCCCCCCTTAAAGGACGACCAACACTTGAAAAGTAATCAATTGAATCTACATCACAAAAATTACCCTCATCATTTCATCCTATTTTATTTAGCCTTGTCGCAACATCTTTATGCAAATATCTTGAGCAAAATGTCAATGCTTCTTCTGCCAAATACCCTTCAGTAATAGAACCTTCTGGATAAGCTTTGTTTCAGACATAACTTTTTAGTCTACATAAATACCTTTCAATAGGATACATCCACCGAAATTGCACAGGACCACCTAATCTCACTTCATTTGGCAGATGAATAGGTAAATGCATCATTATGTCAAAGAAACTAAGTGGGAAGATCATTTCCAATTGACAAAGTATTTCTATGATATCCACTTCAAGGTAATCCAAATTTTGTATTTGGATAACCTTTTGACATATGGAGCAAAAGAATGATCCTAAACGAATTAAAGGTTCTGCTACAACATGAGGCATAATACTTCTTATTGGTACTTGTAATAAGTAATGTAACATGAAATGTGCATCATGACTCTTATAACCAAATATTTTCTTGTTTCCAACTTGCACACACTTTGAGATTTTTGATGCACTTCCATCTGGAAATTTGGCAGCCTTTAAAACACCACAAAAATTGGACTTTTCACATGCATTCATTGAAAAGCAAGCAGTTGTAAACTCTGCACGACCTCCACCAATCTCTCGTGGATGAAGGTTCTTTCTAATTCCCATATCTTTCAAATCATAACGAGCATTAACATGATCTTTTGTCTTGCCTGGAATGTCCAAAAGAGTTCCAATGACACTATCACACATTTTTCTCAATGTGCATTACATCAAAATTGTGACGCAATGTATTTTGAGCCCAATAAGGTAGTTGGAAAAATATTGATATTTTTTTCCATGGACCATCCCTTTTGTTTTTGTTTATCTTTCCCAAATCATTCTTGAAATCTTTTAATATCTCTAGGATGTTCATTAACACATGAAGTGTGTGCCTTAGTTCTTTTGGACCATTAAAATACTTTTTATTAGCCCTCCAAGGGTGACTCATCGGTAAAAAGACACGATGATCCATATAACACATCTTATGACTATGTTTTAGGTAACATGAATGTGTGTCATAATTACAACATGCACATGCCAACTTCCCTTTTGACTCCAACCTGACAACATAGCATATCCAAGATAGTCACTTATAGTCCATAAAAGTGCTGCATGCATTTGAAAGGTTTTATTTATTAAAGCATCATATGTGTCTACTCCTGACTCCCATAACTCTTTTAACTCCTCAACCAATGGTTGAAGGTAGACATCAATATCATTTCCTGGAGAATACGGACCAGGAATCAATAATGATAACATTATATATTCAGGTTTCATGCACAACTAATGAGGCAAGTTATACACTACCATCACAACAGGCCATGTACTATGTGATATGCTCATAGTTCAAAATGGATTAAAGCCATGCTTGCTAGACCAAGTCTTACATTTCGCGGCTCAATTGAAAAATCAGAGTGAAGTTTATCAAAATCCATCCAAGCTTGACCATCTACAGGATGTCTCATTTTTCCATCCTTGGAGCGTTCTTCTTCATGCCATCTCATTGACTGAGCAGTCTTTTAGCACATAAATAGCCTTTGTAATCTAAGATTAAGTGGAAAATGCCTTAAAATTTTTGCAGGAACTTTATGATCATTCTTTGCTTGCTCAACATCTGAATTAACTAGAGGGAATTCATTCCAACGAGAAGCTTTACAGATAGCACAAACATCTTCACTCTCATGCTCTTTCCAAAACAACATGCAATCGTTTGGACATGCATGAATCTTTTTATAATTGAGGCCTAAATCATTAATCATAGCTTTTGTTTTATTGAAAGATATTGGAACGTTTAAGTTGGGTATGGCTTCTTTCAATAATTGTAATAGGTCGGTGAATGAGGCATTACTCCACCCATGAAGACACTTTAATAAATAAAGTCGAATCATGAAAGATAAAGTGGAGAAGCTTTCACAAATAGGATAAAGCTCTTATTTTGCCTCATTAATCAAATTGTAGAACTTCTTAGCTTCCTCATTTGGACCCTCAGTACTTGTATTTGTGTTTGCCAGATTTCTAAATGTGTCGTACAGTAGGCCATCAATGTCATCACGTGAGTCTTCTTGATTGTCCATGTCATCATCATTGAGAACACGTGATGGAATTTCCTCCCCATGGTTTACCCAAATAGTGTAGCCCTTTAGAAAGCCTATGGCTATTAAATGATCATAAACCACGCTTCTTCTTGCCCAGCACCGATTTCTACACTTGGCACACGGACATAAAATTTTATTTCCTTGAGGTCGTCCCCTAATATATGCGAAATCCAAAAAAGACTCCACACCATTGAGGTACTCTGTACTAAACCTTGGAAGTTTAGTCCATTCTTTGTCCATGACCCTTAATATAATAAATAATAAAAATGTGTTATATAATTTAAGTTATTCAATAATTTATTTTTAGCTAAGAAAATAAAGAAGCAAATTAATTTATTTAATTACTTAATCTTGATTAAGTACTATTTTTAACTATTATATGTTCCTCTACTTAACCTTCAATAGGTATTGGATATATCTATTATACATTTTTTTGAGACACTTATATCAAAAATGATGGTGGAAAAGCAGCAACAAAGTGGTGTTTACATCCAATGTTCCAAGATAAATAACATAATTGGTGGAGCTAAAAGCTATATTACATTTTGTTTACTACTGATTTCAAAGTAAATTTAAATGCATATGACAACCAAAATAAAACTAACCTCTTGCTTTAGATAAAAGGAGATGGCCTAATATTAATGCAAGACAACCAAAATATGACAACCACTAAAGTTGATCAGCCTCTGGTTGAAAAACCTACACTATGCACGACCAAAAGTGTGTGCACCTTCGAAACCAAACACTAGTTAATAAACATATGTTGTAATTAATTGTGGCCAGCAAAGTTGTAACTACAGTTACCAGATAATGCAACGAGATCAGTTATGTTTAAGCGAACGACTAAAAATTTTGCTGTGACATTGGCCAAGCTTTCAATTGGTGCAAGAATGAAAGTGTTAGCACCAGATTGGTTTGCAATCAAACCATCCCTTCTGCCTAGTAGTACGGTCTACAAAGGTCCTCCTCCCTACATTTGTTACAAGAAATGAACTATATATAAGAACAAATAAATTACTAAATACACAGAAGCTTCAGTAGCAAGGGCAAGAACATGCAAAGAGGTTACAATAATAAGGTAAAAAAAGACCATGTTTGTGAACAAACTAGTTAGACAAGAAGTGGTTCCTATGACTAAGAATCGACTAAAAATGCAGATTAAAATATCTGTCTTCTCCAACAATTTGTTTGGACTAGACTAGTCAATGCCTTGCAATGTTGAAATTACTATTCAGAGTATTATTGTGCTTAACTTTACCTACACTTCATTCAATTTCAATTGGTCTAATGATGTTTACGAGGATTGTAATACAATTCCTCCATTTCTATATCAAACATTTATCCTCCCTTTTACCTAAATATCAAAAGGTAACAATTAATAAGTAACCCAAATTATATACTTTTCTTGCTCAATGTTATGTTCCCACCTTGGTCTAACAAAACAGACCCATCACATTCCTGAAACTCAAAAGTAATATTTTTTCTAATATCTAACAGGGCATGATGGTACCAAAATTAGAATGAATCGTATGTGCTTCTTGAAATGTGTACATTAAAAAAGCAATCATGAAAATGAAGACGAGTTAGGCTTGCAGCAATACAAGTATTAGATTGCAGAGCTTGCTGAATAACGTTGCGCACAGTGGAAGGCTTGCAGCAATACAAGTATCAAATTGCAAAGCTCGCTGAATAACGCTGCCCACAATGGAAGAGACGTTAGGGCATGTGGTGGAGTACAAGGTTGAACTCAGTTGGGCATTTGATGGATGAAGAAAGATTGTGAGCATTAAGAAAATGGTGGTGGTGAGAAGGGAATGAGTAACGTAAACCACACCCCTGCAACGTACCAGAGAACGCGGAATGCTGAGACTATGACTGCGTGATGACGAAGGTGAATTGATCAAGATGTGACGACGAGGGTGAATCGATGATAGCGCGACGACGCCGAGAACTGACGACTGCGCGACGACGATGAGGGTGAATCAAGCGACGACAAGGGTGAATCACGCGACGTCCACGGGCACTGATGACGGCGGGATGTCCACGAGAACCAAGGACGGCGCAACAATGACGGTGAGTCGGTGTGCCGTTGACGATGCCCGATGCGAAGTGTTTCACAATTAGAGGTGATGGAGTCGAGAAGATGGAACCCTACGAAAATAGGTCTTAATTTGGACAGTGAGTGAGTGGGAACTAAGAAGTAGCAAAATGGAGGGAAGAATTACAGCCTTTTCATTTTCTCCTACATACTGATTTCAATAACACACTGATACTTAGGCGCTAAAACTTATATTTCTGAAATTATTAAATTTATTTTTTAAAATTTATTACAGACAATTGTTTATACTATAGCCCACACATTTTAAAGCCAACAAGGAAATAAATGTGGCATAAAGTATCCACATTTTGTAAAGCGTTGCCATTGGAATACTTTAAGCCATGCGTGCAAAATTGTTGCCTATATTATGATTAGGCAAGCTTTTATAGTCGTGGACAAATTTAGTGTTGCCTAAAGTCATTTTTGCAGTAGTGAGTTTTACTAATGTAGATGGTTTATGACGATAATGAACAAAACGAGCTCACTGGTCTTTATCTATTTCTAATGGAACATTACTTATGATTTCAACTCTAGTTTTGGTTGGATCATTGAATTCATTCCACAAGCTTTGTCTAACACATATAGTTAGATAATAAAATAATCACTCACTCGCTTATGAAACCATTCAACAAATTCTTTATTGACCTTTTTCTCTATCTCTATAATTGAAGGCCTTCTTCCCCTTGAACTTCTTCTTACAAAATGTCTAAATTCCCTACATGTGTATATTATTATAATCAATATATTGACTTTTATATTTTCACAATGATAAAACACATGAAATTTGTTCCACTTTATTTACTCCACAAATGGTGTGACTATTGCACAAGGAGAACATATTGATGAGCTTGAAATTTTTGCATTTGAGTTAAGGTAAACATTGAATATGCTCCTACTTGTTTACCAATAGCTGGGAAGATAAAGACCATACGTGAAGGTTCATTGTCATTTGGTTTATCACATTCACGTTTAGATCTTTGAACCTTATCTCTACATCTTTCTTAAATACTTTGTAAATGGAAGCTACACAAAACCCATCGTGTTTATGAATTTAAGCCATTTCTAGAAGATCACAAATTACAAATCTAATTTCACCAAAGACTAGATAATGTTTTTATGAGATAAAAATTAAAGACCAAGAAACACTTACCGTAAAGGCACTATCTTGGACTATCTATAGTGATGCTAGATACCTTAGACCTTTGAAATTCTTTCTCAAGTTGTTGGCTTTCTTCTTTCCCTGGCCAAAAAGTTTTTCACATATTAAAAATAAAAACTAAGAAACACTTCCTGTAAAGGCACTATCTTGATGTAAGAAAACTTGTAAAATTGTTGCAGTGGTGTTAGATACCTTGGACCTTTGAAAACTCCTTCTTCTTGCCTTGCTTCTCTCCTACCAATATAACCAGTGCAACAACAATATCCCACTACAAAAAGTTGTAATAACAATGACCCACGGTGAGCCCTCCACTTTCCTTTTCTTCTCATTCGAAACCACCACCACCTGTTTTCTTTTTTTTCCTGCGACAATTGGAGGAGCGAAAATGGTTAGTTGTTGTACTGGATTATGAGCTACGATAATGGTTTATGGGAAAGAGGAGATTTAATGGAGGTAAAGTAAAGTGACCTACAGTGAGCCCTACATTTTTCCTTTCTTCTCCTTTGAAACCCCTTGTTTTTGCTTTTCCCTTACGCGAAATGGTGAGCTTCAGTGTAGTGTGGTTTGTTGTGACTTGCGACAATGGATGATTAAACAAGGTAAAGTAAAGTTGTGGCTTAAAAGAAAAAGAAAATAGTATCATTTTGTTTTTTAATTTCAAAATATTAATTTTGGGAAGAAGAAGAGGCGGGGAAGTGTGATAGGAAGAGTAAGAATAAAATTATTAAGAGAGGTTACTGAAACCTTTACTATTGAAACAAAAAATTAGTATATTTTATTAAACTAAGGAGGTTTTGAAAACCTCCACAAAATGACCTCCTTTATTAATATTTTTTTTTTTGTAGTGGTTGTGGTATTGTTCCTAGGTGTGTGGATGTTATAGTTGTTTGGTGTTGTAAGAATGAAATTTTATGCTATGAACATGAAGTTAGAAGGTGAAAATTTGTGTTTGTATGTGCCAAAGTGGTAAGTGCAAAATGTGTCTGTTGGAGCATGAAGAAATTGGTAAAAGAAGCTTAATGAAGGGTGTATTTTGATTCCTTGAGTTAAGTAAAAATGATACTAGATGTTTAGTAAGCTTTGTGCATATTTTGGTTGTTGTAATGTATGAAACAAATGCCTTATTCAAGAAAAATGATATTTTTTACATTTCTTTGTGCAACGTGGGGCGTTGGGCACTAGCTCCCTACGTCTACGCGGTGAGTTTTTTTACGTTGGGCATTCATTGGGTGCCAGTAGTTTTTTTTTTCTAGTTTAAGAAGTTTTGTAAAAACTAAGTTTCTAGGTTTGTTAACCGTTAGATTGAGTTAAAATTTTGATAGTTGATCAATAGCATGTTATTCTTCAGTTTGACCAGTGTGATCTTTGTTTGGAAGTCTGCAATTGGAGATATATGCCAAACACGATTGCTATTTTTTTTTGTATTGTGTTGATACTTTTGTGGTGATAAATTATGATATGTCACTGTTAGCACTATATTGGATGTTTGAACATGATAAGTTGATGTGTGGTTGATTTTGTGATATGATATGATATGTATGTAAGTACATATGTGGGGGAACAAAACGAATTCTCTGATAACTATAAAGCCATGATGATTCTTTTACTTAGAGGGCTTTGTTGAGTCAAGGTGAAAGGATTTATTTCAGCCATATGTATTTGGCATGAGCTTAGCAAGAGTGCTCTTACCCGAGGCTTTGTTGAATGAGTGGAGTTGTTGCTTGTAAGTCTATGGAAAGTAAGGGAATGAACTTTTCCAAGAGGCGTCATTGTGTAGGAAAGGTTTAGTGGTTAATTATTAGAGAATTTCATACCATTCATGTTACTTGGTTGTAATATGTTGATGATTTCATGTTATGGGTTGGGAACATGTGATGGTTTGTTATATCTGTTGAAGTAATGAATATATTATGTGATAATGATATATATATATATATATATATATATATATATATATATATATATATATATATATATATTGTGATGTGTTACATGGTTAGCTCACCCTTGCATGTTTGTGGTTATGGTTTCCGCCTATGATGGTCGTACATTTTATGTTATACGAGAGTACATGGTAATGCAGATCCTAGTGAAGATGAATAATTGTGAGAGACTTGTGGAAAAGACTTAGGAGTTTTATTTAAAAGCATTTGGAATATGTTTTTGGATTATGATGTAATAGCTCGCTACTTACAAGTTATTTTCTTTTGGAAGGTTTTGTAATCAGTTATATTGAATGGCTTATGATGGAATGGTTAAGTGCAGAGTTTAATGATACTTTGTTTTGGAGAATAAAGTTTTATTTAAATGGAATTTTTCTTGGAAGGTGGCTTTTAAGATAAAATACTTGTGAAATTCCTATTTTATAGGATGATATCAGAGGTTGTATTGGAAGTTTTGGAAATTTTAATATTACACGTGGCATCTGGAAAATGGTTGTTACATAGTGACATTATAACAAGGTAACGATAAGAAGGGAAGAGACACATAAGAAATAGTAACGTGTTCGAAATCCCGTGAGTGATGCACGTTTCACATTCATTCAAATTTTGCATCAAATCCCGGGAAATATAGAATCTCTTTGAACTCTCGTTTTTTGTAGTGGTCCACTTTGCATTTATGTTGTTCTTGAATGTTTCAATTTGTGGACCCAAAACCCTTATTCCTTATTTAGAAAATACATATTAAGAAGAAATGATAACTCTTGTGCTTGGACATGAGTGATGGGAACGAGATGAACAATAATGGATGGGAGGATGCGGAGGTGTGATACCTTTTGTACCGGTTGTGGGCCTAACCGCTATAAAAAGTGGTACTTTTTATCGATTCTGGAACCGATATAGAAAGTGTAAACTTTCTATACTATTTATATCTATACTAATTTTGGAACCGGTATAGAAATCATTTTTTAACTGGTATAAAAAGCCTTTCCTACATTAATGTCTCTCTTCCTCTCTTTTGAGCTCCTTGAAGTTCATCTTCATAACCATTTAGTTGTCTTAATGTCCACGGGGAATCTTCATGGAGTTTTTTTAAAAAACTTTAACACAAACACCTTGCAATCATTCTAAATATTAGATGGATTTACATCATATTATAATGAATGAAATAGATGAATGTTTATAAGGGAGATGAATGTGGATGGAAGAACTTTGTATGAAGGAAGGTGGTTGAGAGAATAATGTGAAGGAAGGAGAAAAGGAGGATAATATGGATGAAGGAAATAAGGACAACAAATGTAGATGAAGGTGTGTTGATGAAAAAGTTAAGCGTGGTTGTAGAATATGAATGTGGGTGAAGAAGTGTGGAGGAAAGATATGAGTATGAGGAGATGTATGAATGTGAATGAATAAGACAAGTTGTATGAGATTTATAAAGAAAGTAAAAGAAACAATTTATGAATGAGAAGATTTGTCATCCTTAAATATTAGTCATTAGATTAAAAGTATAATTTATGGTCCAAATTCAATATGAAGAATGTATACATATTCAAAATATATAACATTGCATCGACTTAGTTGTCACTAACTTAAATAAATATAAAATATTGCAAATAAATTAGGTTAGCATCTCTTGAGCCTATGCCAATCTTATTTATTTTATTTTTTTATAGTTAATGTCTGCTAAACCACTATTAAACTTATTTATTTTATTTTTTTTATATTTACCGTCTGGTTAGTCGATGTTAACTTAAATAAATAAATTGTTAAACATTAATAAATAAATTGGTATTCGTCGTTATCTGAAACTTTAATACATTTTGGTCCCAAATTTTAAAAATGAATGGATATAGTCATTTTAACCAAATTATGTTAAATAGTTTTGATGTGTTAAATGCGTTTGATGCTAACATTTGAGTTGATTACATTGTTTGACATGTTCTTGCTTCAATCTCAGTTGAAAAAAATGTGTATGACGTAAAAAAAATTTAACCTAATTCGGTTAAAAGGAATACATCCATTCATTTTTAAATTTTGGGACCAAAATACACGAAAGTTTCAGATAGAGACAAATTCTAATTTTACATTAAATTCAGGGACTAAATATATACTTAACCCATAAATAAAGTATTAAAACTAAATAAGATTAGCTTTTGCTAAATCATCACTAACATAAATATTTATTTAATAAAAAATTTTAAAAATAACTTTATATATATTTTATCTTTAAAAAATAATATTCTTTATTAGAATAAGTTAATCTTTTGTAGAAATGAATGAACGATTATAAAATAAACCTACAATTCTTTTTTTTTTCGATGATAACTCTATCAAATACACCAAGGTCGGCTCAAGGGTAAAACATATAAAATAATCATTTTAGGCCTCCAAAAAGGTCTCAAGATTTTTGTTGAGTACTAATATTTCTTTATTAAATTAATTATAAAATTATATTCAAAAAAAAAAACCCAAATTTTTTTTTTACTAATATACCTTCATTAAGTTAATTGTAAAATTACGTTTAAGAGGAAAAAAATGCCTCAAAATAATTATATACCTCTGTTAAATTAATCATATTTTATGTTTGAGAATAAAATTTAATTAAATTATTATTAGTGTTTGTTACTTTTTATCGATATTAAAATGATATTTATTGAGTTAAAAGCTTTTTTAGCAAATTATAATTTTGTTTACAAAAAAGATAACGAATAGTTATCTTTATTATCTCATAATCAATTTTTTATTCTATTTTCCTTTTTTCTTCTAGAGTTTTTTTTTTAGGTTGTAGATTACATTTCTCATTTTTGTCTTGATGTTTTTATTCTATTTGTTTGATTTGTATTAGGATTAGAAATGCGTTTCTTTTGCCTGATTTTATTTTTTGGTATCTTTCAATTTATGGGTTTCCAGAATTTTTAATGCATATATCTTGATGGGTAACCAATTTTTTTTTTACAGAACTATCAATTAGATTAGGGTTTAGTCTTTTGGTGGATAATAAATTAATTGGAGCATAAGATTTAAAAGACCACAAATGTGATAGAAAAATAGGATCTAGATATAAACTCTACCTTTTTTTGTAAAAAATATCATAGAGAAGAACTTCGAGCAAATATAATTCAAGTTTAGGAAAAAAAATGACTTACCTTTGTTGGATATTGATAGATTTATTTTCAGAATTAAATATCTTAAGAGAATTCATAGGTTTGAAAAATGACAAAACAATTGACATTCTTAATTATATAAAAAGAATAGATTATTTTTCAAATGCATATATAGCTTAGGAAATAACGTTTATAATTCCAGTATAAGTTGCTTTAGTCGAAAGAAATTTCTCAAACCTAAAGATAGTAAAAAATTATTTAAGATTAACAATATCTCAAGAAAAATTAAATAGATTAGCCATATTATCTATTGAAAAAGAAATAATATATGAAATTAATTATGACAATTTAATAAATAATTTTACACAAAAAAAAAATTTTAAAATTTAAATAAAAGCACCTATTTTTTAAATTTGCGCGTACAAAATCTTTGAACCGTCCCGAACAACACTTAACCAATCATCATCAAGGCTCTTTTTAATGAAGTAATTCATATTAACGACCGACACATATTGTGTTTCTTCTTTTATTAATCACATTCGGTGAAAAATATACTAATGTTTATGATACAAAAGATAAGAAGCAAAATGTAATTTTAAGGGATTATATAAATAATAGAGAAAAAAATATAAATAATTAACTTTAGAAGAGAATAACATTTTATGAAAAAAAAAAGCTTTTATAGATCATAAACATCACATTATAGATGTTGGAATTAATAATTGAGAGAACTTTTTCTATTAATATTTGGAGAATGTCCCATTCAAATAATTCAGAAAAGGTGTATTATAGTTAGTTAGACGTCATTATAAAGGATTGTTCGAAAGTACTTCAAGTAACCTAAACTGATACTAAATCGACTATAACTGGATAAAAAAGATTGAAAAAAATAAAAATTGTGTTGAATCGTTATATTAATTTCATTTTTAAAACTTGAATTAATTTTAGATAAATGTTTAAAATAAATTCAATAAAACCTAGATATTGAAAAATGTATTTCAAAATAAGATAGGTATAAATAATAATCATAATAATTATATAATTGAAACAATTTAAAATGGTTGAATTTAATTTATTAAAACTGTGCTACAATTTATTTTAATTCATTTTAACCTTTAAACAAGTTACTTAAATCAATTCTAAAGTTTAATTTAAATCTTCAATAATTGGATTCAATTCATTCATTTCCCTCCCTTATAAATAAGGAAGCTTCAAGGAGTGATCAGCATAGCCAAGTCTCATCTTCGAAAAGAGAAGAAAAATGAGCATTTCACGTTCTGAAAAGTGTCATGTGGTGTGCGTGCCATTCCCAGCACAGGGCCACGTGATTCCTTTCATGCAACTAAGCAAACTTCTTCTTTGCTCTGGTTTTCAAATAACCTTTGTGAACACGGAGTTCAACCACAAGCGTTTGGTTAAGTCTCTGGGAGAAGATTTTGTTAAGGGACAACCTGGTTTTCAATTTGAGACCATACCCGATGGGTTGCCCCCATCTGAGAAAGATGCAACACAAAGCATTGCAGCACTGTGTGATGCAACAAGTAAACATTGTTTTGAGCCTCTGAAAGAACTTGTGAAGAAGCTTAATAGTTCAGATGAAGTTCCCTTGGTTACCTCTATTATGTATGATGGACTAATGGGGTTTGCTGGGAAGGTGGCAAGGGAATTGAATGTTGCTGAGCAACAGTTTTGGACTGCCTCAGCTTGTGGTTTGATTGGATACTTGCAGTTTGATGAGGTTGTCAGGAGGGGCATTATTCCTTTCCAAGGTTATTCTTTCTCTCTTTCTTTCGTCTCTTAACTAACAAACTATCAAATCATTCTATCACTACATAGTGAATTGCACCCTAGATTTAGAATATATACAAGAAAAGATATGAACATTAATTCTAAACAAAAACATTATAATTTTTGTATTTTGTTATTAATAATACTTTTTGTTCTTGTAATATTCACCACTAGATATGTTTCTAATTCTTTCAAAAATTATAAATTTTGTATTTTGGTTTTAATAATTACTTTTTCTTCTTGCAATATTTAACCATGGTGTATTTGGTTATTCATTTATTATTTATTCATATTAATTGATTAATTTTTTTTAAAGGATTTTCAAGTATATTTAGTGATTACATTAATAAGAATCTAATAAACTAGTCTCTAATGTAATTTACAAAATATTTTAAAGAGTAATTTTTTGATAACCAAAAACAGAGGTAATTAAGATTATCATAAACCTAATTAATTTTTTATTCATAATATAAACTATTTTAGATACCAATAAATTTTAGTTTATGAATTTGTCTAAATAATTACTATACTAACTAATTATTTTTTATCTAGTTGTTAACTGATATATATTTTTAGTGATATAACTTACTCTAAAATACAGACGTACTTAATATCAAAATTTAATGTTTTTCGACTAAGTAATTAATTTTATATTTTATAAGTTGTGCAAGATTCTAATAAATTATGGATTAAAACTTAAAAAAATATAAATAAATTTAATTTTTATTTAAACAATAAAATTGGAATCAAACTAATTTATAACAATCTAAAATTATTTTCTTATTAAATATATAGATTTGAATTTAAATTCAATTCAACTATTTAGATTTACTCAATTTTTATAAATATGAATTTCAGATTTAATTTCAGTTCAGTTATTTGAATTTAACAAAAATTTGGATTGTATTTGTAAAAAGCAACACATACCCACTGGACATGTTGGTATAAGTTCGAAAATTAAATATTAACAAGCACATTTTTTTTCTCCTTACATATATAACAGTTTTTAAAGTCAGTTTTTTTGGTTGAGTGAGAATAAAATAAAATTGAAAAATAAATTACCTGGAATATGTAAAAAAGGAATAAAAATAAGTTTATTTTAATAGTATTTTAAATTATTTATTATTTCTATTATAATAAATAAAAAACATCATTCTACACTGATACTATACAACGAGTAATATTATATATATATATATATATATATATATATATATATATATATATATTATAGCAACTGTATAAAGAAAAGTTAAGATATTTTTAAATACTTAATTAACCTACTTATCCAACGAGATCTATAGTATGTTTGAAGTACGAGACACTTTACCTTTTATTTATATTGTGCTTTAAGACATGATCTCTTTATGCACTTTGTCTTAGTATTTTTTGTGTTCCAGTGAAACAGAAAGAAACACATTATTTTTTATGCATTTTTAGAAGTTTCCAAATTGGTCGTATTGTGTTTAATGACAGTGATATATTTGGAATGTCATACCATGACATGTTGAAAGGCACACTTTGTCCTTCTTAAATAATGATAGAAAACAATAAAATAAAATTGAATCACGTTCAAGTAACAAAAATATATTGAAGTTAAAAAACATCTAGCGTGGTAATGAATTTTATACATGATTTAGTCCATACATTGGTTTTGGATGATAGACACCTGTAGACGAGAAAATAATTATAAAAAATATTTTATGCATAATTAATTTGTAAAATTTGCCTTGCATATCTTTTTTTACATTTTTATTTTTATCTCAAGAATACGTTAATTTGTAACATTTATAAAATTGTATTTCATTTTACTTTTTTAGATGCTTTTCCAGAAAGGTTTAAATATAACCCTAATCAATGAATATATTTTTATCTTTTAATATGCATTGTATATCATTTTTTTAAAGATCTCTTTTAAGATATGTAATCATTAGAAGTAGGTCACTTTCAACCTATACAAAATGATGACCTCGTACTGAATTATTAGATATCGAAAACCTGAATTGTAAAGAGTTAAAATGTTTGAGTTCTTTAATGTGATAATTCTCTTTCCAATGTTTCAGACGAAAGTTTCACCACGGATGGGTCTTTGGACAAAAATCTAGATTGGATATCTGGAATGAAAAATATGAGAATAAGAGACCTTCCAAGTTTCGTGAGAACCACAACTCTTGATGAAACAAATTTTATTTGCTTTGGATTAGAGGCAAAAACATGTATGAGGTCATCTTCAATCATAATTAACACATTCCAAGAATTGGAAGACGAAGTTCTTAATGCTCTAATGGCCATTAACCCAAACATATACAACATTGGTCCACTTCAGTTGTTAGGAAGGCATTTTCCTGATAAAGATAATGGTTTCAAGACCAGTGGGTCAAATCTGTGGAAAAACGACTTAGGATGTATCAAATGGTTGGATCAATGGCAACCTTCATCAGTGATTTATGTGAATTATGGAAGTATTACTGTAATGTCAGAGGATCACCTGAAAGAATTTGCTTGGGGACTAGCAAATAGTAATCTACCATTTTTATGGATCAAAAGACCAGATCTTGTAATGGGTGAGTGTACATCTTTGCCACAAGATTTCTTAGATGAGGTGAAAGGTAGAGGATACATAACAAGTTGGTGCCCACAAGATGAAGTGCTTTCTCATCCATCAGTTGGGGTTTTTCTAACTCATTGTGGCTGGAATTCTACAGTTGAAGGTATATGTGGGGGTGTGCCTATGATTGGTTGGCCATTCTTTGCTGAACAACAAACAAATTGCAGATACATATGCACAAATTGGGGAATAGGAATGGATGTTAAAGATGACGTGAAAAGAGAGGAGGTCACAGCACTTGTGAAAGAAATGATAATGGGAGAAAAGGGGAAGAAGATGAGGCAAAAGTGTGTAGAGTGGAAAAAGAAAGCAGTACAAGCCACTGCTTTGGGAGGATCATCTTATAATGATTTCTACCGGTTACTGAAGGAAGTTCATCACCATGATGCTATTTGAGTGTTTCAATATGGTGATAGTAGGTCATTGGACAATGTTTCAAAGGAATCTGTGTGATTTGATGGAAAACAATAATATTGAATATATTACAAATAATATTCATGAATAAGGATTTGTATGGATGTATTTGATGATGGTTTCTGCTATTTATATTATTGTGTGATTATGTACTTTCAATAATGTGAGTGTTTCATTGGAAAAATAATGGTATTCTGTATTTGGAATATTTTATTATTTTCTTGTATTCATCCAATTTGTTAATTTTTATAGTTAACTAAAATAATCACTTTTGTGTGTAATACTCCATTTAAATAATAACTTTAATTTAAATGAAATGCCACACAGATAGAAATTTAGAGACAGTCCTGGAGTATAAACGTTACTCCTTACAATATCCAAAAATGCTAGGAGGAACTAAGACACACCAGGATGCCAGATACAACCAAGAATCCAAGGACTTAACGAAAGTTAATAGAATACTAAAGAGTAAAGTGTACATGGGCCATAGCCCTAAAGAAAAGCCTAAATAAAACATGAAGTCTATCCCAGGTAGACTATGCAGCGGAATCATCTCTTCCCTGTTGACCTCGAGTGCCTCTCGCATCTGCTCACATCAATGAATTGATGATCATCGCAAAAGGAGAAGGACCACATACAAGACAACCAAACAAGCAAACAGGGTAAGCTAGGGTAGAAACAGTTTATCAAGCAGTCACATGCTATTACACAATCCAAAACAGTATTCATCAACCAATCATGTTATGACTTCTCAAGTAATACACTAGACTTAGACTCGACTCATCCGGATTACACATAATCAAGTCGGATTCAGCGGATGCTTACACTTGTGGTGGATGCCTCTGCTCACCCCCGAGCTATGTGTTACAAGTGTTACAATGAATCAATTCCCTCACACACAAGGTTAGCCCTTAATGAGTTTCAGGCCTCTTGCTACTCTCACCACATGAGTCAGTCCGCTCTAAGTGAGACTAACTGACTCCTTGGAGTGTCAGGATGCAACCTTACCTTGAATCCTTACCAGATCATATAGATGGGGCACCACCATGGACTCCCACTAATAGGGGCCATGGAATTACGTCCCGACCACTGAAGCACCACCAGGAAGTCTCACCTAGAGAGTCGTGGATTTACGTACTTGCAACATACCAATCACATTCCAAACAAACAAATAATATTGATCATGCATTTAACACCTCACGTCATCCTTTGTAACCCATCCTAATTCATATTCCATGTTGATTTCATACCATCACATTCTTCCCAATTCGGGGATATAGAACTTCACCTCATACCAATATCATGCCATCAATGTAACATTATTGTTCATACCGAATTCATGACCACATATATAACAATCCATTTCATTGAAATCGCATGCCAAGATTTATCCCAAACCCATCATCCACAATCCATGAACCACATCACTCATGCATAATCATTTATCACATGCTTTTAATATAACAATTAGATTCAAGCCAATAATAACAATTCAAGATCAGAGAAACAACCAAACTACAGCGATCTTGCGATAAAAACTGCTCTCACTACAGAGCTCTGATTAAAGATCGGACTGGTCACAGTCAAAAGCTATGTGTTAAGGATCAGCTGTTAAAATATCAGCTCGATCCAACGGTTAACGAACTAATAACTTTCATTTTACGAAAAGTGTGCAGTGCTGTCAACAACACAAATTCAGTGACCTTGCGATAAAAACTGCTCTCACTAAAGAGCTTCGATTAAAGATCCGACCGGTCAAAGTCAAAACCTATGTGTTAAGGATCAGCTGTTAAAATATCAGTTCGATCCAACGGTTAACGTAGTAGAAATCATAACTTTACGAAAAGTGTGCAGTGTAGAAAAAGAGTAACGCCACATCAATCAAACATACTTGCACACCATACATTTTTATTCGACCAACAACCTCATTCAAGCATCACAACCATACAACAGACCAAAAATCGGCAAAATAACTTTAAAAACATAAACCCTAGCCTCCCTTACCTGGAAAGGGGTTAGTAGAGGACTTCGACACCCGAACCGTGATGAACAGTAGCTCAAGAAATAGCTTCGAGGGGAAGAGTAGAAAACTGGTATGGGCTCACTTGATGAGAAACAGTGGCTGAACCCTAGCAGAGCTTCGCAGCTGCTCAAAGAGGAAGTAAGAGTTCTGTTTTTACGAAGATGAACATAGTTGTTATGGTTAGGGCAATTTAGGGTTCTTGGATCCCCTTTGGGCCAACCCTAGGCCCAACTGATTTGGGGCACCCCTTTTAATTAAAGGCAGAAAATAAAGTGGGCCTTACATTCTCCCCAATAACAAAAATTTTTGTCCTCGAAAATTCACCGATGTGATAGGAAGAAAACTACGTTTTCCTCACGCCCTATGACAACCACCACTTAGACATGACATATTTGATGACTCCAACACCTATAGCTACTAGAAACTTTGCCTTTATGCTAAGCGATATGTGTTCAACAATGTAGATTGGTTTAGTCACTACACTCGAAATAACTTACAACATGCAACCTTAAAACTCGAATGCTCCTTTATACTTGCCAAACAAACTTGTATCTTATATACTGACTCACCTCTCATAAGCTCCCCACTACCTCTTGTAGGTTTTATCAAAGTCTCATATGACTTTAAGTCTCAAACTATAGCATGTTCGTTATCACTTCCCATCACCTCGTTCACTCCTTTATGCCTCACTCCACTGACTTGATCACTATTGAGTTTGGGCTTACTGCCTTACCATCTACACTCTTGACCACTTTTATGCATAACGACACTCATAACATCTTGCCTCCTTTACTGACTTCAACCAATGGTAGCAAAGTCTACAACCAAGTCATTCCGGATCCAAATTAAGCTTTCCTCTATTACGGCCACCAAATTCATTTCGATATGTCACCTTCATTTCTGATCTACTAACTTGTAATTATCCTTCCACAAAAGCCTTAGAACCAGGTCTTTCCTTGACTTGAAATTTCTAGTTTGATTTATACCTATCAACTCTAAGATACTTCTCAAACTAAGATTTTTCTGAATTACCATTTTTTTCCCAACCTTGTTGAGAGACTCACTAGTTCTAGTAAGATGACTAGACTAATGAAATCTCCTCACACATTCTCTTTCCAACCCAAACACTTATGTTTCTCAATCAACCCTTCCTCTTAATTCGTCAAATCACGGATCTTGAATTCCATTCCCTGGCTAAACATCTACTCTCACTTTCTCAATTCCAAGTTGGCACTCTAACTTGAAATCATAACTCAAATCATCTCCTACTACTCTTGCACAACTTTCTCTGAGTAACCCCATAATTCCAACTCTAAATGATTCTCTGAACATCTTTAATTGATACTCATAAGAACGACACTTTTGCTGTTTAACAAGAACTGGTTGTCGTAGTAATACTCTAGGTCGTGAGTAAGATAGTTCTTTTCACGCACCTCTTACTCTTCATAAGTATCACTTGTCATCATCTTGTGGCGCTACTCTGATCAACACGCAAAGTCACTTATCTGTTTACTCAAAATGATGCTTCTTTCATGTCTATCACGCCAAGGAAGCAATCGTCGTTGAGAATCCTTCCTCCAAAACTCATATGTAACTTACAAAACCCTTTGAACTCCCCTTTGCATAGCCTTAACATCCCATTCTCTCAACATCGTATCCACCGTTTTTAAACCATTTGTCCTACTAGTCACTCCAGTCTTTGTCCATACTCTTCTTGAACATTCCAAAGACCCTTTTCGCGCTTGGAAAACTCACCGCTAAACCTTGATGATACTGCTAATCTGTTTGACATTCCTTACCTTTATCAGATTTCCACTCCATAAAACCATAGACCCGAAAAGTCAATCTTCCCTTATCCAACGTTTACCCTTGAACAGTCTATCTTTGTGATTATACTTAGTATAAGCCTCTACTTCTCCAACATCTCTTTCACTTCCGTATTCACTTCAAACTCTCAGAAGGAACCTTCCATTTAAAAACTATTAACACAAGTTCTTCTTCAGACACCAATGCAAAAGTGAACTCCACCATACCAAGGTCAAAATTCTAGTACTTGCTTCAGTTCATGTTTATAGACTCTTCTACCATCGAGATCCTTTGCGTATATTATTCACTTTTCTTTGTCAGACAACTTTTAATTCACATGAAACCCTGCCCTTACTATTTAGCTTGCTCCATACTTCATACTCGATCACTAACTTATCTCTTTTAAATCAAAGAACACCACCTCGTTGGTTGTCCCAGCTCATCGGAAAGAGATTGGGAAAGCAACCAATCCACCCTTGAGATTATGTCCCAACCCTGCAAAGGAAATAATTCAAATTGGGTTGGAGTTTAAATACTTTGATCCCCACGAAAGAACCACACACCAGAGTGAATCTCCACTTGGCCGCAATTGTAGCAAAACCACCATCTCAACCTCAGCTCCTTCTTGCAGATCACCATGACTCCTTACCATATTGGCGACATTAAGGAATATACGACCTTAAATGAGACCAAAACCCATAATCTAATCATCGCATTCGTAACATGTATCTTTTGAATTAGACCATTTGTGCTAACCACTTTAGTACTAATCATCGCAAACACTCTCGTAGCTACTCAAAACTTTTATTTTCCTTTCCTATTTCCCTGCATCATGACATTACTAACTATCCTTCCCCACCAGGACAAACTTAACTATGTGTTTCTTCTTCTGATACTTGAAACTGCCCATCTCATATCCCAGATTAAACCTTTCTCTTTTGTGAGCCACCTTACTTAGAACACTCTTTCTACTCTTGACTTGGATGAATGCTATTGCTGAGAAGATCCACCTACTTCTTACTACTATTGATCTGATATATATAACCCCTAATATACTTCCTTCTCAGATAACATCATCATACTTGACTGATCTTCAAGGCTCTACCTCATGTAAGCCTCCAACTACCTATTTGCTTTCCTTATACACTTCATGGTCTCTACCCTTAATCTCAAAACTTCCACAATGTTCCACTTCAAACCTCAGACCTTGTCAAGATGTAAAACCTAGTTGATTTCCCAAACCTTGCTACACGAGCACACACCGATATCTTCTCTTATACCCATCCCTAAACTCAACTCTTCTCGTAAAACTTGTGGTACACGATCTTAGAATTCGATCTTGTAGTTCTCGCGGCCCAAAGCGTTGCTTCTTAACCTTCAAATTCATTTCTCAGCAAGCCCTCTAAACCAAGACTTAACTTTCATCACCTATCGATATACAACCTTCTACATCTTCACATCTTTGAGACAAGAGATTGTCTCATACACCCTACAAATCCTTGTAAGGGTGAGTAGGTCAAGTTTCCCTCATCGCTACAGACACGAGACACAAAACACAGGGGCGTAACATGACAAACTAGAACATACAAGGCAACACTCCATCATCTACAGACATCCAAACCTTTCGTCTGTCACCCTTCCTTCCCCAAACCATTGGGATTAAGAAAGGAAAAACAACCTTTGATCTAGTCGTGAGTGTGCACCCTCATTACTTTATCAAGGCGTTTTTCTGTTCTTAAAACTTTTGGTTTTACTGACACACTCGACTAGACCTGACTACTCATGCCTGCGAGGCATGACAAACCCACAACCTTAGGTCAACCTAAGGACGAACTGCTCTGATACCATTAATGTAACACCCATTTAAATAATAACTTTAATTTAAATAAAATGCCACACAGATAGAAATTTAGAGAGAAGTCCTGGAGTATAAACGTTACTCCTTACAATATCCAAAAATGCTAGGGGAAACTAAGGCACACCATGATGCCAGATACAACCAAGAATCCAAGGACTTAACGAAAGTTAATAGAATACTAAAGAGCAAAGCGTACATTGGCCATAGCCCTAAAGAAAAGCCCAAATAAAACATGAAGTCCAGCCCAGGTAGACTATGCAGCGGAATCATCTCTTCCCTGTTGACCTTGAGTGCCTCTCGCATCTGCTCACATCAACGAATTGATGATCATCGCAAAAGGAGAATGACCACATACAAGACAACCAAACAAGCAAACAGGGTAAGCTAGGGTAGAAATAGTTTATCAAGCAGTCACATGCTATTACACAATCCAAAATAGTATTCATCAACCAATCATGTTTTGACTTCCCAAGCAATACACTATACTCAGACTCGACTCATCCGGATTACATATAATCAAGTCGGATTCAGCGGATGCTTGCACTTGTGGTGGATACCTCTGCTCACCCTCGAGTTGCTCACCCCCGAGCTATGTGTTACAAGTGTTACAATGAATCAATTCCCTCACACACAAGGTTAGCCCTTAATGAGTTTCAGGCCTCCTGCTACTCTCACCACATGAGTCAGTCCGCTCTAAGTGAGACTAACTGACTTCTTAGAGTGTCAGGATGCAACCTTACCTTGAATCCTTACCAGACCATATAGATGGGGCACCACCATGGACTCCCACTAATAGGGGCCATGGAATTACGTCCCGACCACTGAAGCACCACCAGGAAGTCTGACCTAGAGAGTCGTGGATTTACGTACTGGCAACATACCAATCACATTCCAAACAAACAAATAATATTGATCATGCATTTAACACCTCACGCAATCCTTTGTAACCCATCCTCTTTCATATTCCATGATGATTTCATACCATCACATTCTTCCCAATTCGGGGATATAGAACTTCACCTCATACCAATACCATGCCATCAATGTAACATTATTGTTCATACCGAATTCATGACCACATATATAACAATCCATTTCATTGAAATGGCATGCCAAGATTTATCCCAAACCTATCATCCACAATCCATGAATCACATCACTCATGCATAATCATTTATCACATGTTTTTAATATAAAAATTAGATTCAAGCCAATAATAACCATTCAAGATCAGAGAAACAACCAAACTACAACGATCTTGCGATAAAAATTGCTCTCACTACAGAGCTCTGATTAAAGATTGGACCGGTCAAAGTCAAAACCTATGTGTTAAGGATCAGCTGTTAAAATATCAGCTCGATCCAACGGTTAACGTAGTAGAAATCATAATTTTATGAAAAGTGTGCAGTGTAGAAAAAGAGTAACGCCACATCAATCAAACATACTTGCACACCATACATTTTTATTCGACCAACAACCTCATTCAAGCATCACAACCATACAACAGACCAAAAATCGGCAAAATAACTTTAAAAACATAAACCCTAGCTTCCCTTACCTGAAAAGGGGTTAGCAGAGGACTTCGACACCCGAACCGTGATGAACAGTAGATCAAGGAATAGCTTCGAGGGGAAGAGTAGAAAACTGGTATGGGCTCACTTGATGAGAAATAGTGGCTGAACCCTAACAGAGCTTCACAGCTGCTCAAAGAGGAAGTAAGAGTTCTGGTTTTACGAAGATGAACATAGTTGTTAGGGTTAGGGCAGTTTAGGGTTCTTGGATCCCCTTTGGGCCAGCCCTAAGCCCAACTGATTTGGGGCAGCCCTTTTAATTAAAGGCAGAAAATAAAGTGGGCCTTACAGTGTGAAAAAAAAATGAACTTTTAAGTTTAATTAGGTTTCTAAGACGTCATGTTCAAAAGGAAAAACATAGATTCAACAATGAATTAGGGATGAAAAGTGTGTATGTATTATATCAAATATGAATGTTTTATTAAAATAAAGAAGGCTACTAGACTAACATACACATATAAGAAAAGTAAACAAAAATGTGTTAGACACGTGTGCCCACTAGAGTTGGAAATACTTTTCATACTTGTTTAAAAAAGGTTTTTTCCCATAATTGGTATATATATAGGCAGTATAAAAACGTTTTCACCTTTTATACAGTTCCAGAACTGGTATAGAAAGTGACACCTTTTATTACGATTGAAACATTTTCACACATTACTATTTTCCCTTCTTTTTTTTTCTTCATCTCGTTCTCATCACTCACGTTCAAGGGATAGTTGAATTTGTAAATGTAAACCAAAGTTCATGTGTACTTGTAAATAGTGATATTATTATTATACAAATAAATTTTGGTGATGACATAAATATTATGAAAGACATCTTCTAATAAATTGCTCTAAAGCAAAACTGCATAGTCCTTGTCTGTCATTTCCTTAACATCGTCATTGTTTTGTCCAATAAAACAGATTCCTTGGCTCACAATCTTGGGCTTGGAATCCAAAACTAATTTCATACGTAAACCGATAAGTGTGATAGTTGTTTAACACATGGACGAAACAACATTTGCATCAGTGCATTCTTTGGATCAGACCATGCCCGAAATGGTTGAATGCCACTATCACCTACATTTTCTTAACTCTAGAGAAGGTGTCCCTCACTCCAAATAACATTATCTATCAACCAAACACCAATCAGTGAATAAAGGTGTAGAATACAATTAGAGAGAATAAGAATATAATGCCTTTGTTCACGATTGGGAAGAAGAAGATGATGCCACTGACTTTGGCGACATTCGAAATCCCATAGATGTTTTGAGGAGGTGACGCTTTGATAACCATCTGTTTCTTTATTTACAAATAGAGAAAAAAATACTTTATATAATGGTTATAACTAGAACAAGAATGAAACATTTTCTTCTTTATTGCAAAAATGTCACTGCGTAATTATAATTAAAACCAATATAGAAATTTTATTGTTTATTACAGAAAAGTCATTGTACCCACTTTCTATAGCAATTATATCTACAACTTGTATATAAAGTGTTATCTTATTTACAATGTTGTCATTGCGTAACTTAGTATAGCGGGTGAATTATAACTGGTATAAAAAGTGATTTTGAACTAGCATCCTCACTTACCCTTTTTGTGTTTTTAGTTGTTACAATTCCTTCCCCATTAAGAGCAACCTTGTCCTCAAGGTTGAGGTTTGGAAATGTTGTTTATAAGGTTTTATGATCTCCAAAGTAGCATGTTATGCATCTAGACCTTACCACTACACTAGATGTTGTTGAATATATCGGTCGGTTGCCTTATTGACAACATGACTATTAAGAATACCAACAAGCTAAATGATTAGAGCTGTGTTAGTCTAAACTATAGGAAAGGAAACAAAGGGAGAAGGATGAAAAAACAAGTTTAAATTGAGAAGAGTAAAAAACAAGTTGAATTCTTGCTTTTGTTGTTAGCACAAGTTTAGATGCAAACTATCCTATTTGTTAAATCATTGGGAAGGGTCTAAAATATCGCATGCTCAATTTTTCATTCTTCCTTAAAGAAACTCAGTTTTTCCTATATGGTCGTGGTTTAATTAGAACTAGATCCCGTACTTTAAACTTCATAGGACTACAGTTCTTGTCAACATAATTTTTTCATGTTTTATTTAGCCTTATGAAGGTTAAGTGTAAGCTTGAGTACAACCGTATTTTTTTCAATCAATAACTCAAACAAAATCTAAATCCTTACCATGATAAACATATTTTGCAAAGTGGTGGTTCTCTACTACAGACTACCTTGAGTGGTTCAACCCGGCTCACTTAACACACGAGTTAAATGGGTTCGAGCCGAGTTGAGGGTGGGTTGACCCACTTAACCACCAACATGAAGCCGCTTGACGAGAATATCAACCCCAATACGCGAATATGGTTATTTAATCATGTTTCTATGAGAGTATTAGGGGATTCCTCATTTTTCACGAATAGAAACACCTTGGGTGCTTAGGAAAGGCTCTTGGAGGCTATTATGAGTGTTGGAAAACTCTCCCTTCTCCTTTTTGGGTCTCCTTCTCCATCCATGGAGGTTTTACCCCTTTTGGGTTGGAGAGGATGATGGGTTACGGAATTAGAGATGGAGATGCGAATGGGAGGCACAATTGGAGCATGGAGCAGTATTCAAGAACCTTGGGAGAGGGATTGTTTCTACTTTATGGTTCCAATTTCTTTCCTATTCTTCAATTTTGTAAAATCCTAGTTCTCTACCATGGAGAGCAATTTCTATTTATTGAGATTAGATGAAAACATTGAATTCTTGTATAAAATTGTGTTGTTAATTTATATGCTTTTCTAATTCCTGTTAGTATTTGATTTCCATGCTTAATGCTTGATGTGGATTGTTCCCATGCTTGATTTGTGATTCTTGAGGTGTTGGGAAACATCTTTAGAATCTAGATTTTAAATTAAATACCTAATGGATGCTTGTATCTAGGAATAGAACTTGGTTCATTAGTAATCTTAGATTCTTGAAACTAATGTATGATTTCACTTGTTGAGGATTCAAGGAATTGAAACTTGATGAGTGATCATAGACTCAAAGGCTCTAGGAATAATTTGAGTATTCTTGTGAATTGATTTTAACATGAATATGGAATTGGGATAATTTAGAATGAATGAGAATGAAATGGTTGAAGTCTTGATGTGACCCCAACAAGCCCAAGCTCAAGTGCATCAACAAGCCGAAGCCCACATCAAGGCCCAATCACTAGAAGCATGATAAGAAAGATTCACATGGGCCTCTCACAAGATGATCAAGTCAATCATGGGCTTTTTACATTATTCACATGGGCTAAAGAAATCTATAAAATATGAGATTATGCATGAAGGAAGTAGTATAGATTTAAATTGGGCCATTATTTAGGCCTTGTTTTTCTAGAATAATAAGTCAAACATTGTGTAGTTAAATTGATAAAATTGGGCTTGACTAAGCCCAATAGGAGATTTGGCCATGAGCTACCAAAGGTCAAAGGTAGACTAAGTGGAAGTCAACATTCCTTCCTACACCTCATGGATCATGCATCCCATGGAGCCAAGTCCACACTCCACCCATGTGCCTCCTTCATCCAAAGGCTAAGAGAGTGTCTTCTTTTCCAAGTCTTCATCCAAGGGCTAGGAAGATGCCTCCTTCTCCAAGCCACCATCCAAGGGTGATGATTAAAGCTTCTCCTCCAAGTTTGATCTAAGGGCCAAGAATTAGTCTAGCTTTTAGGCTCACATATAAAAGCCAAAAGTAGACCATTTGTACATTTTAACTCTTGAAATTTCTAATAGAATGTTTGTGTTGAGATCACTCCACTCTTCTATTATTTTGAGAGCACACATGGCTAACCTTCTCCTTCATCTCCTCTAGCCACCTTCCATACCATAGCTTCACTTCTAGTCTTCATCTTCACCAAAAACCTCCATTGCCTAGAGCTTTTCTTGCTCTTATCTTCATTTCCGCTGCATTTCATCTTCTTTTTGGTGTCTTCCATGGATCTCCTTCCTCTCCTACACCAAGGACGTCCATCAATTGGTATCTAGAGCCATCCAAGCCTTTGGTGCATCCATCCTCTTGGTTTGGGTAAGGTTCTTGGTCCATACTTGTCTCTTGTTTCAATTTCCGTTTTGTCTCTCTTCTCCACTGTTTTCTTCACTTTTGCTCTTGTTTTTTTCATGTTTTTTATGCTCTCCACCGTTTGACATTGAGGCTACATGAATCTCCATTGATTCATCTTGTAGTACTCCTTGCTTCATTGGTGCAAATCTGTTTTTAGGTTCCATTTTCGTTTTCCAGCACTTGTTCTTTTCTTTCTTGCTGTTTTTCTTCATTTTAATCGGTGCATCTTTCAATTTTCAGTTCCTTATATTGTGTTTTGTCTTAAGTCATGTTTTAGCACTTTAATTCATCTTAATTTTCGTTCATATGGCTGAATTCTGCACTTGCTTGATGAGAACCAAGTCCTACATCACACAAAATGAGCTATGAACTTCAAGTGATGCTTGTGGATGTGTAAGGCAATGGTCTCACTGTTTTTCGTCCATTTCACCGATTGGATTGTGCTTTTGAGTGTTTAAGATGTTCTTCTATGATTCATACTTGATTTTAGATCATAATCAAGTTCATTCATCTTGAATTTTCATAGAACATCTTACAATTTCCGTGAGCAATTCTGCTCCAGTCTGTTTTTCCAGATTTCACTGCATGCACACCTACTGTTTGATATTTGTCATGACTCACTGCCTGGTCCAAATTTTAATCTGAATTTTTCCTCATTTAGCTAACATCTAGACGAAACATACAAAAAAAGAATCATTCAAAAATGTTGAGTACAAAAAAAAATGAAAAATCGGCGAAGTTGAGGAAAATTTTCACGTTTTCTAGCGCAGTGGTCTCGGGAATTTTATGTTTTACTGCTGTTTTGTGCGATTTGTGGTGCTTTTAAGTGCTCTTTGTTATTCTAATTGATTCCTTGATTGTGTACTCTATATTGGCTTGAGTTTGCCTTCAATAGAAGTGGAATTTATTCCCTCAATTTGGCACAAAATTGCAATGAGTACAGTGGCTGTTTTTGAGCACTTTTTCTTTACTATTTTCAGTTTTTTTTCATCTATTCTAGTGCATTTCTAGGTTCCTTTTTGTAGTGCTTGCCTTTCTTTCCAGCCTTTAATTTCTTGCTTGTCACTTCTTGAATCTCCTTCTAGTCATGTTTCATTTCAATTCTCTTTTGGTTTAACATTTCTAATTAGCTTTTCTTGCTTTCTCCTTTGTTTGGGTTCATATACTTGACTCTTGGTTATTGGTTGTGATTGATGATGCTATGAAGTTTAGAATGGTTTCTATGATTTGGTAGCATCTTAGGTGGTGGATATTGAAGTAGAATTTTAGCTTGTGTGCTTATCCTTTTCCTCACCTATTGAGAGTTTTGGACCTATTCATTTGAGAGAGAGTGTGCTAACTCCATTGCTTGGTATAGTTTTCTTGCTGTTTTGTTTTTTGGTGCAGGTTTGGTGGCTGTTTTGGCCTTAAAACCAAGGCTATAGTTGCTGTTTTGCACTTCATTTTGGTGGCTTAAGGTGCTTACAAGTGCCTTACTTGGTGGTGGTCTTTGTTCAAATCAAAAGGAGGCTACAAGCCAAGCTCTTGGCTCTTGATTTTGTGCAAATTGGCAGCACTTTGGCAGCACATTTGGAGTTGCATTGTTTCTTATTTTTGGCTTTATTTCTTTGTACTTTATACTTCTTTTTGGCACATATATTTGGTACCATTTTGAAGCCTCCTTGATTGTGAAATTGCATCTTTTGAGCATCAAAATTTGAGATATTAAGTGGCTTGAGGTTGCTTCATTTTGAGTACCAAATTAGTGAACCAAATTTGCTTTCAAGTTCTCAATTGTATCCATGGCCTACTTAGGTTTCTTGGGGAACCAAAGGTGTTCAATCCCATCTCCTAAGTAGAACCTTTTTTTTTTCATATTATAGTGCAACGTTTTAGTAAGTGAGTGTGTTGAAAGTTCTAAGTGCTTTCTCACCTTACTTTTAGGCCGCATAGTTAGACGCTTAGTGGTTTAAATTTGTGAGACCAAAGTTTCTACAATTTTTGCCATTTAGGGGTCCGTTTTTAGTGTTAGTCTTTTCTTTACTTTGAGTCTTGTTTGTGTTGTTTTGTGCTTAGTGTCTCAAGTGATTCTATTTACTTAGCCTTAAACAATTGTGTGATCTTTGAAACCTTTTGCAAGTACGTCTTGGCAAGGATTGGCCTTGGTACTTAAGAAGTCTTTTAGACTCACCTCGCCTAACCTGGAGGCCTACTTGTGCTTGGTTTCTTCTTTCACCATTTTGTTAAAGTTCTAAGTTCTTTTAATCACCATGAGCACTAGAAGGGCTACTCGTGCTAGTACCCAACATCAACAACATGATGAAAACAACCTCCACACAAGTGGTGATGAGGAGGTTGAGGTTGATCCTAGAGTCCTAAATAATCTCTCTCAAGAGGTTAGGGACCTTAAAATTCAAATGGCTTCCATGCAAGCCAATCTTCAATTAATTGCCAATCAACTTACCCCTCCCAACCATAATACCCGTGCCTCTCCTAGGCCTTCTCGTGCCCCTTCAAGGCATGAGTATGATTTTGAAGAGGAGGAAGATGAGCGCATTAACCTTAGACAATCGCCTCGTGTACGAAGGCAAAGGCGCATACCTCCTCACCTAAAGGAAGTCAAAATTGATTTGCCTCATTTCTATGGAAAGGATAATGTTGAGGTTTTTCTTGATTGGGTTGCCAAAGTAGAACAATTATTTGAGAGTCATGTTGTGGAGGAAGAGAGGCGTGTGTCTCTAGCTACTCTTAGCTTTCAAGGGCATGCTCTTAATTGGTGGACTTCCTTAGTCCTCCAAAGAAGGAGAAAAGGGCTAGATGATATTGAGTATTGGAATGATCTTAAGGAAGCCCTTCATGCCCGCCATGTTCCCTCCTACTACAAAAGGGAGCTCTTGGACAAGCTCCAAAGGCTCCAACAAAGATCTATGTCTATAGAAGAGTATAGACAAAAGATGGAGCTCTACATCATGAGAGCCGGAATTGAAGAAGAAGAGGAACTTACCATTGCTAGGTTTCTTAAGTGGACTCAATTACAACATAAGAGATAAAGTTGAGTTGCTCCCCTACCGCAATTTTAATGATCTTGTTCAAATGAGCATCAAGGTGGAGCAACAACTTTTGAGACGTCCTTCTTGCAAGGATTCTCCCTCTTTTTCTAAAAGTGATTTTCAAAAGAAAGATTTTTCAAAAGAAAAAGAGTCCACTCATAAAAGCCTTACAAAGGTAAGTGACAAGGGTGAATCCTCCACCAACAAAAGAGGTAGTGAACATTAAATGTTTCAAGTGTCTAGGTAGAGGTCATGTGGCCGCTCAATGCTCGACCAAATGCACCATTGTGCTTAAGGGCAAAGACCTCTACACTAGCCAAGAGGAGTCATCTTCAAGTGACTCCGACACTTCTCATTCTAGTGATTCTCAAGAACATTCATATCCAAATGAAGGGAAACTTTTGATGATTAGGAGGCTTCTCAATAACCAACCTAGCATTCCTCTCAATGATCAAAGAGAAAATATTTTCCACACAAGATGTGAGGTTTTGAAAAACACTTGTTCTTTGATCATTGATAGTGGGTCTTGTTGTAATTGTTGTAGCACAAGATTGGTTGAGAAGTTGAATTTGACTTTGTTACCCCATCCCAAACCTTACAAACTTCATTGGCTTAATGAAGATGGGGATCTCAAAGTTGAACATCAAGTAAAAGTCAAGTTCTCCATTGGGAAATTTAAAGATAAAGTTTTATGTGATGTAATCCCAATGGAAGCTTGCCATATTCTCTTGGGGAAGCCTTGGCAATTTGATCATAAAACCTTACACAATGGCCACACCAATGAGATCACCCTCCAACATCATTCAAAAACTTTTGTGTTGCATCCCCTCACTCCTAGCCAAGTTGCTAGTGATCAAGTTCAAATGCGAGCTAGGAGAGAGGAAGAGAGTTCCAAGAACTCTAATGCTTCTAAAGATTCTAAGGACAAGACAAAGGTAGAGGAAGTTTCTTCTTCTAAGGATGTTGCTCATGAAGTTCTTTTAACTCATAAAACTCTTTTGCACACTCTTCATAATGAGCAACCTCCCTTCCTCTTACTTTGTCAAGTAATCCTTACTTGTCTTGAACATCCTTCTCTTAAGGATCTACCTCCTTCCATTCGTGCTCTCCTTCATGAATTTAAAGATATTTTTCCAAAAGATGGCCCTCATGGTCTCCCACCTTTTAGAGGGATTGAGCACCAAATTGATTTTGTCCCAGGGGCAAGTCTTCCTAATAGACCCGCCTATAGGACAAATCCAATTGAGACCAAGGAGATAGAAACTCAAGTGAATGAGTTGCTAGACAAGGGATGGGTTCAAAAAAGTTTAAGTCCTTGTGTTGTGCCTGTATTGTTGGTGCCAAGAAAGATGGAAAGTGGCGTATGTGCTGTGATTGTAGGGCTATCAACAACATCACCATAAAATATAGGCACCCAATCCCAAGACTAGATGATATGTTGGATGAATTACATGGAGCACAAATATTTTCAAAAATAGACCTCAAAAGTGGTTATCACCAAATTCGTATTCAAAAAGGTGATGAGTGGAAAATTGCTTTCAAAACAAAATTTGGTCTATATGAATGGTTAGTCATGCCCTTTGGCCTAACCAATGCTCCTAGTACATTCATGCGCCTAATGAATCATGTCTTGCGAGATTGTATCGGCAAGTTTGTTGTTGTCTATTTTGATGACATATTGGTGTATAGTACAAGCTCTAAGCTTCATGTGGGTCATCTTAGAGTTGTGTTATCTCTTCTCCGAGACCACCAACTCTATGCTAACATTGACAAGTGCACTTTCTGTGTAGAGAGTGTCATCTTTTTGGGATTTGTGGTCAATAAGAGTGGGGTGCATGTTGACCCTGCAAAAATCAAGGCCATCCAAGAATGGCCTGTGCCAAAGAATGTTGGGGACATTAGAAGTTTTCATGGATTAGCAAGTTTTTATAGAAGATTTGTCCCCAACTTCTCCACCATTGCTTCACCCCTCAATGAACTTGTTAAGAAAGACATATCTTTTGAGTGGGGTGAAAGACAACAAAAGGCTTTTGATGATATCAAGACTAGGCTCACCCAAGCTCCCATTCTTGCTCTTCCAAACTTTGAGAAAACTTTTGAGCTAGAATGTGATGCTTCTGGGGTGGGAATAGGTGCGGTTTTGTTACAAGAAGGCCATCCAATTGCCTATTTTAGTGAAAAACTAAATGGTCTTTCTAGTAACTATCCCACCTATGACAAAGAGCTATATGCTCTTGTGCGAGCTCTTCATACTTGGGAACATTATCTTGTGACAAAAGAGTTTATTATCCATAGCGATCATGAAACTCTTAAGTATTTGAAGAGCCAACACAAATTGAATAAAAGGCATGCAAAGTGGGTTGAGTACTTGGAACAATTCCCTTATGTTATCAAGTACAAGAAAGGGAAAGCTAATGTGGTGGCTGATGCACTATCAAGGAGATATACTCTCTTAGCCAAGCTTGGGTCCCAAATTCTTGGATTTGACAACATATGTGAATTGTATATTCATGATCCCTTCTTTGCTACCATTTATCATGATTGTCTCACTAAGTCCCAAGGCGGCTTTTATCTCTCAAATGGATATCTTTTCAAAGAAGGCCGCCTATGTATTCCTCTAGGTTCTCATAGAAAACTTTTGATCAAAGAAATGCATGAGGGGGGACTTATGGGTCACTTTGGGGTCGCCAAAACTTTGGCCATGCTTAAAGAGAAATTCTTTTGGCCCCATATGAAAAGGGAAATACAAAACCATTACGCTAGTTGTTTGAATTGTTTGCATGCTAAGTCTAGCGCAATGCCTGCAGGGATGTATACTCCTTTGCCTGTTGCTTCCACCCCTTGGGAGGATATAAGTATGGATTTTGTCCTAGGGCTTCCAAGGACTTCTAGGGGTGTTGACTCTATATTTGTGGTAGTGGACCGTTTTTCTAAAATGGCACATTTTATACCGTGCCACAAAGTAGATGATGCTAGCAACATAGCAAGGTTGTTCTTTAGAGAAGTGGTTCGCCTCCATGGTTTACCCAAAACAATTGTGTCTGATAGGGATGCTAAATTCCTAAGCCATTTTTGGAGGACCTTGTGGTCTAGGCTAGGAACAAAACTTTCTTTCTCTACCTCTTGTCACCCACAAACTGATGGGCAAACTGAGGTATTCAATAGATCCCTTTCCACATTGCTTAGGGTTTTGCTTAAGGGGAATCATAAATCTTGGGATGAGTATCTTCCCCACATTGAATTTGCTTACAATAGAGTGGTCCATAGCACCACCAAACTCTCACCCTTTGAGGTAGTTTATGGTTTTAACCCTCTCACACCATTGGACTTATTACCTCTTCCAACTTCTTTTGATTTTGTTCATAAAGAAGGGGTTTCTAAGTCCAAGTTCATAAAAGATTTTCATGAGAAGGTTAAACACCAAATTCAAGCCCAAGTTGAAAAGATTGCTCATCCTAAAAACAAGGGCAAGAGAGTTCGGTCTTTTAATGAAGGAGATTTAGTTTGGATGCACTTAAGGAAGGAAAGATTTCCTAATATAAGAAAATCCAAACTTAGTCCCCGAGATGATGGTCCATTCCAAATCATCAAGAAGATCAATAATAATGCTTATCAATTGGATCTTCCTCCGGAATATGGTGTGCATCCTACTTTCAACATTACTGATTTGGTTCCTTTTGTAGGTATTTTTGATGAAGAGGGTGACCACCAAGATTTGAGGGCAAATCCTTTTCAAGGGGGAGGGGATGATGTGACCCCAACAAGCCCAAGCTCAAGTGCATCAACAAGCCCAAGCCCACATCAAGGCCCAATCACTAGAAGCATGATGAGAAAGATTCACATGGGCCTCTCACAAGATGATCAAGTCAATCATGGGCTTTTTACATTATTCACATGGGCTAAAGAAATCTCTAAAATATGAGATTATGCATGAAGGAAGTAGTATAGATTTAAATTGGGCCATTGTTTAGGCCTTGTTTTTCTAGAATAAGTCAAACATTGTGTAGTTAAATTGATAAAATTGGGCTTGACTAAGCCCAATAGGAGATTTGGCCATGAGCTACCAAAGGTCAAAGGTAGACTAAGTGGAAGTCAACATTCCTTCCTACACCTCATGGATCATGCATCCCATGGAGCCAAGTCCACACTCCACCCATGTGCCTCCTTCATCCAAAGGCTAAGAGAGTGTCTTCTTTTCCAAGTCTTCATCCAAGGGCTAGGAAGATGCCTCCTTCTCCAAGCCACCATCCAAGGGTGATGATTAAAGCTTCTCCTCCAAGTTTGATCTAAGGGCCAAGAATTAGTCTAGCTTTTAGGCTCACATATAAAAGCCAAAAGTAGACCATTTGTACATTTTAACTCTTGAAATTTCTAATAGAATGTTTGTGTTGAGATCACTCCACTCTTCTATTATTTTGAGAGCACACATGGCTAACCTTCTCCTTCATCTCCTCTAGCCACCTTCCACACCATAGCTTCACTTCTACTCTTCATCTTCACCAAAAACCTCCATTGCCTAGAGCTCTTCTTGCTCTTATCTTCATTTCCGCTGCATTTCATCTTCTTTTTGGTGTCTTCCATGGATCTCCTTCCTCTCCTACACCAAGGACGTCCATCAAGTCTAATCTTGACAAATTGTAAATACACTATGTTAATTTCTTGTTGCACACCAATTATTTGATAAAAATGCAAAAAAGAGTTTCTATTGTGTTTGTGTGAACTTTGTGTCTAATTGAGTCGTGAATTGCGAGAGTTGTCATGCATTGCACAAGTCCCTTGGGAGAGAACGATAAAATATTTATTACTTGCTATGTGTGACCGGTGCACTTGCCTTGTTGGTTTTTCATTAACAATCATAAGTGAAACATCTTAAATACATTTACAAGCCTCTAACTACCCATCCAATTGGGGATGATATGCAACACTCATATTCAAAGTGGTGCGACTCAACTTGGAAGGATGTTTTCAAAATTAGCTTGTAAAAATCTTATCACTATCATAGACAATTCTCCTTGAAAAATCTTATCTCTTATCTCTTCTTGCTTCCTAAAAGTGTCAAGGACAAAGTCCACTCCCTAAATCTCTTTTGGAGAGTCTCACGATAGGAGTATTGTAATTAGAGGTGGGATATTATATAAATAAATAAATGAATGAATTTACAGAGGTGAAGTGGAGCACAATTGGTTAGAGCCTTGCTATGGGTGATGGTCAAAGGTTTGATTCCTAATATGTGTATTTGAAGTGTTTATATTTTAAATATTGTTTTTATTTGGGAGTGTTATGGGAGCCCTTGGTATGGCGTGTATTTTATAAATTAATTATAATTCTTTCGGCATGTTTATAAATTATTTTCTGAAATGCATTGAATGTGTGGATGTTATTTTGTGTTGTTGTGGGTGTGGTTGACAAGAAAAATGGGATAATTGACATTTGGTGTTTTGGTTTGGAATTTAGAGGTGGTCAGTTCGAACCTAGGCAAGAGCAAAAAGGTAGAAATATTGGTTTGGTATTTTTGTGTTGCTCTTAGGAAGGTGAAAAGTTGAGGCATATTCATTGTGTTGATTGGTTTGATGCACAAAATGGAATGTTGAAAGGGTAAGTATGGGAATTTTGGTGTATGGTTAAGTATGGTTTTATGTGGTTGAGTGATCTTAGTGTATTACCAAGAAAGGTGGTGTGAAATTTGCAGAATTGTGTATGTTCACATTGTTTTTCATGTTTTTGTGCAAAATAGGGTGTTGGCTTCCAACTGCCAAGCACTGAGTCTTGGGTTATTTGGTGCGTTGGGCGCTAGCTCTCTATCACCAGGCACAAAGCCTCATGTTTATAGGCTTTAGACACCAGGTTCATGGAATTGGGCGCGGCTAACTTTTTCTGGTCTACGCAGTTTTCGTAAAATTGAGTTTCTAGGTTCATTAATCGTTGGATTGAGCTGAAATTTTGGCAATTGGTCCATAACATGTTCTTCAGCTTGAACGGTGTGATATCAATTTAGAGGTGTGTAGTTGGAGATAAATTGTGATAGGTCCTTATTTGTAGTATACTAGATGATTGAACGTGATGGATGAGTTGAAGGATGGTGGATTATGTGATATGACATGGTATAATGATAATGTGTGATTACTTATATAATTATGAGAATCATATGCATATATGTATGGCATGGTGTGATGTAGCATGATATGATGTAGTTGCATGATGTGTTGAGGTATGAAAATCATGTGATAAGATGTTGCATGCATGTGTATACATATGAGTTCTTTGACAACCGTAAAGTCAAGATGGTTCTTTTACCAAGAGGGCTTTGTCAAGTCAACGTAAAAAGGTTTCATCTCGGCATAAGTCTTTGGCATGAGCTTAGCAAGAGTGCTACTACCCAAGGCTTTGTTGAGCAGGTGGAGTTGTTGCTTGTAAGTCTACAGAAAGCAAGGGAATGGAGTTTTCCAAGAGGCGTTGTTGCGGAGGAAAGGTATAGTGGTTAGTTGTGAGAGAAAGGCATACCGTTTGATGTTACTTGGTGGTAATATGCTAATGGCTACATGTTATGGTTTTAAGAACATGTGATAGTGGATGAGTTGTTATATTATGGTTAGGTGAATCGTATATTGATATAGATTTTTATGTGATATGTTATATGGTTAGCTCACCTTTGCATATTTGTGATTGTGGCTTCCACCTACGATGATCGTACAACTTGCGTTATACGGGAGTATATGTTGATGTAGATGCTAGTGGAGATGCATAGCTGTGAGGAGCTCGTGCGAAGGACTTGGGAGTTTTACTTAAATAATTTTGAAATTGTTTTGGATTTCAACGTAATATTTAGAGACTTTGGAAGTTTATTCTCTTTTACAAGGATTTGTAATAAGTTTTATTTAAGGACTTATGTTGGAATGGTTTTATGTGGATTTTAATGGGGCTTTATTTCGAGAATAAAGTTGATTTAAATGAAAAATTTTGTCATTTTTTGAAGTTTCTATTTTGTAGGATGATATCATAGATTTGTTTTGGAATTTTGAAAAAAATTGTGTTTTCACATGGCATCTCGAAAGGGGTGTTACAATTATACAAGTTCCACTTCCCATCACTCTCCTAGAGAGTCTTATGGTGAATTTCACCACTTGTACAACTACGTAGATTTACCTTTCCTACTGCTGTCCAAGAGAGGCTTATGGCTAAAGACCACTCCCAAGCTCTCATACATAGTGTTACACACGAAGTCAACACTCAAGCTCATAACTAGAGACTGATAATGTGCACCACTTTTCATTAAGCTCACCCCACACATTCATAATTCCAAACAACCATGCAAATTACAAAAGAGAACATTGATATTGTTTAACATGGGAAAATCCTTTCATTATTGTTTAACACATACAAGTAAATCAAGCTCTACCATGATCAGATATGGTACAAAGAGAGTCAAATCAAAAGCACAAATAAGTGCTTACAACTACCCAATACATAAAAGCAATGACAATCTTAAATTTGAAGAATAAAGAAACAGAAACCCAAAGAAAGCAATCATATGAGACCGATTTATCTAACCACAAATCTCTAGTTTACAATCCCAATGGTCAAAGTTAAGAAACATAGGTTGCAAATCAGTTATAAAAATTTCAGCCCAATCCAATAGTTAATAAGGCAGGAATCACAATTTCACCAAGGTGGCTCGATGAATATACCAAGAGCACTAACAAAATAGAAACAAGGTAGCACCCAACACCCTAAAATCCAAGAGTTTGATGTGCAGCGGTGTCATGATAGTGAACCCTCATTCTAAAAATGGATAATGGTGTGATAGTTGATCCCAATGTCCATATAAAAATAGAATACGATACACAACATACAATTTATTTAATTGACTAAAGTAAATTGTTTCTCTTTAATATTGTTCAAAAAAATGAGATAGTATGATCCTTAAATATCCAACAACAATACCCAACACCAGTTTATGCAACATCACAAAATTACACCATCTAAATCAAAGCACCTCAAATTAGTCATCAATTCACTAACACTTATATTTTCCATAAATTACTTAGCTTCTTCTAAAACATCCACATTTAGAAAACTTATCTATCAACAAAAACTTTATTCTCATACCTTCATTTAACCACTAATTTCCTTTCTAACATAAAACTAAAAATCTTAAAATTTTAATTACCTCAAAATGTTGCACACTAATTCAATCTTAAAATCCATCCTTTAAACATCATTTTCATATTTAATTATCTCAAATTGTTACACATAAACTAAATCCTAAAATTGATCCTTTAAACATCATATTCACAAGCCCTTTCATAATTTATCAATTTACTTTTGCAATCATTAATATCCAAATAAAATTGCTACCCACTACATACTCAATTAGAGCAATCTCAACTAATTTCCCTTACACAAAGCCCATCAACACAAATCCATATCTCTACGCACATCAAACCAAGAAAACAAGAAAACTATAATATAAGAAAGCAAGATAGTTAGCTCTCCTTACCTAGATATTGAATGTTCACTTCTGCCCTATAAATTTTACTTGAAGCTTCATTGTTCTTATAACTTGTTCCTTATTTATCTTCACAATTATCTCTCGTGTTTCTCTTTAAATATACCCAACAATATTTTCTCTAAAAAATCATGACCCTCACTCACTCTTCTCATATTCATATATTCTCAAAAATAAAAAACTTCCTTTCAGGACATATCTTTGTTAAGTGTTTATTTTAGCATGCTTTTTGTTGTTAAGAGCACTTCTTTCGGGTGTTTGTTTAAATTCATTTTTAGATCTTTTTTTTGTGAAATTCCTAATTTTAGTCTAGTATATCTTCAGTCATTAGTCATGGTGTAGTATAGTCTTACTTTTATTTTGATTTTGGTTTTAGTTGTGTAATTGAAATTTTCAATTTATTAATTTCTAGTGTTGTGATTCATCATGTAGTGAACTTGAGAGAGAGAGAGAGAAAGCTTGAAGAGGTGAAGATAGTTTGGAGAAGTTGAAAATAGTTGTGGCATATTTGGCGATTTAGAGCAATCATAAAAGTTGTGAGAATGGAACTAAAAGTAGACTTGAACCAATTCATATGCTACATAAGGTTGCTAATGAAGAGAAGGAGTTAGACTAATCATTCACGACCTACGCTTAGCGGTGACAGTTGGTAGGAAACTTGAAGAATGACTTTGCTATAGTTAATCCTATGTGGCAGTGGAGGTGACCTGTTATAACATGTTTAAAATTGGCTAGACAACTTGCTTACGAGAAGATGACTTGATACAACCTAGATTGGGAAAGCTTTTCCAAGTGGTTAATCATCTTGCACATCTTTTGGTTCTTGAATTGAAGATGGCGTGTTCTTTACATTTATCTTCGTTAATCCATTTTTGATTTCATTTTTGTAGTTGTTTTTGTTTTTTACTTCATATTCTAGTCTAACCCATGGTGCTTCTTGCTTCTTCTTTTGCTTCCTCCATTAATGGCCCTTCAAGCATGAATTTCGTCTTTCTAGTGTAACATCCCAGTTGGATATTACTAATTTAAGTAATAAAAATTTAGAAATATCATGAAAACTTCATTTATTATACTTCGCTTCCCAAAAAACGCAGGAAATTTTAAAACATTTATTAATCAGAAGTTATCCAAAAATCCATAATTTATGAAACTCCAATACAGTATCCAAATTCACATATCAGTAAAACACTGTTTACAAAGTTCATAAAAACAATAATAATAAAACTCCCGTAAAAGCTTTTCCCAGCTAACCCTCTCTCCGATGCTATGCCTCATCAGCACCACCTGCAACATCATCTACTCCCGTGTAACGCATTACACAATTATCGCCAAACACGAGTAGATAGGGTGAGCTCATAAATAGTTAACATATAAGTTAATAAAAAAATCAAGATACACCCATCTATTTTATTATAGTTAATTCTTGGCTAAGACCTTAATCCTCAAGGCTTTTCAACCTTCACAACACACAAATAATTAGCCTCAGATTTAGGGTTTATGATGCTCACACGAACCTGCCCGCTCGTGGTCCTGCCTTTACAAATCTCCTTGCTCGTAGTCCTGCTCTACGAACCTCCTTGCTCGTAGTCCTGTTCTAGGAACCTAACCACCCGTAGTCCAACACACGTGATCCACCAACTACGTACCAACCCGCACGCAACATCTCTCAAGTGTGAGCACGGAACATACGAACCTACCTCGTTCACATCCCCACACGAGAGTAAAAGGATATGAACCTCCCCACTCATATCATCACGTGTTCACCACCATCCATGAACCTACCCGCTCATGGCACAACATCCCCTGATCCAAGTCTCATATCACAGCATGATAACGAAACAAGAAAAGCACACTACGCTACACAAGGTACCTACTCAATTTGGTCTTACGGATTCCAATGCTTCCACGAACCTGCCCGCTCATGGCACAACATCCACTGATCCAAGTCTCACATCACAACATGATAACGAAACAAGAAAAGCACACTACGCTACACAAGCTACATACCCAAGTTGGTCTTACGGATTCCAATGTTTCCACAAACCTGCCCGCTCGTGGTCCAACTCTACGAACCGCCCCGCTCGCAGTCCAACTCTATGGACCTTCCTGCCCGTAGTCCAACACACGTGATCCACCAGCTATGAACCTCTCAACATGCAGCATCTCTCAAGTGTGAGCACGGAACATACGAACCTCCCCACTCGTATCCCCACACGAGAGTATCAGGATATGAACCTCCTCGCTCATATCCCCACGTGCTCATCACCAATCATAAACCTACCCCCTCATGACAACATCAAGGATATCCCAAACCAGGACCAACACAACAAGCCATGCAAAACATATCACAATGCACCTTGCCACTACACCATCGCTTAACGCAGCCTAAGCACCGCTAGGCGAAATGGCGGTACAGACTGTCTAGTAGTTCCACATCACCGTCGGGCGCCACAACTCACAAGACATCCATGTTTCCTACTATCGCCTGGCGGTCCACTCTACACCGTCAGGCGCTACACCAGTAACGTGACACTACTGGTTTTAGGTACTCTAATTCCTTTCCTAGCATTCAACCATTCAACTCTCAACCATCCAGAAATCAACATACACATTCATATATTCCAAATTACAACATCACAACACATATGCATCTTTCAACTAGAAGCACACATTCCTCTCGTTTATAATTCATATATACTTACCTCTTAAATCAATTCCAACACAGACTTTATTTTCCCTTTCTCATTTTCCCAACCCGTTGCATGCTTACAAGTCACAAACCCCACATAAGACACAATCAAAGCTATATATTTATTCTACATGCCCTCAAAATTCCATTACATTTAAAGTATGATTATCATGTTCCCATACTTTCCCAAAACCCGTCATGATCATGCAACACCCGATCATAGTGATATCCTCAATAGTGACCTTTTTCACACACTTATAACATCATACATTCAAGTTAACATATATAGGTTCATATATTCAACATGTCTCAGAAAGCACTACCCAAACATACTCATCAATCACACATCTATATATTATATGTATATATTCACCAATCAAGGCCATACCAGCACTTAAGCACACTTAATCCTCCATTAATAACCATACTACTAGGGAATTAAAACAACCAATCATGAGTGATGTATATCTCTATCTGTAGTCATCCAACGCCAATCTCCACCGTTCAAAGTGAATAACAACATGTTATAAATGGTCTGTCAAAATTTCACCTAAATCAGACGGTTAACGAATCCGTAAACGCGGTTTTATGAAAACTGTGCAAACGAGAAAAAACTGTGGCGCCTAGCACCCAGAAATCAATAGCTTGGTGCCTAGCGGTATAAAACTTGCGCCCGACGGTTCCTGTTGCGCGAAAAGTACAAAAACAAGGTTTTTGCACAGTATTCGCATCGCCTGGGGTGTCACCCTTTCTGTAAGGTGATTTATCACAAAAAACCAGAATTGGGTTAACTCTCATGCGTCGCCTGGCGGTATATACGAAGTTGCCAGGCGGTTGCTGGAAATTTTCCAGAAATGCGAAAACAACAGGCTTTTAATCATGCAGAACTTCATATTCAAACATTAGAACACGATAATAATCACAGATAATTCATACACGTAAAGGAACTCCCCTAACCTGTTAATCCTTGCTTAATTTGAAGAATCAAGGCTTCTCTTGTGTCACTAATAGTCCCACCTTGGCCTTCTCCCAATGCACTTGATGCTCTTATCAATTCCACACGAAAACTCACCTTCAGACTCTCTTTTCCACTGTCAAATTCGTTTGTCCACTACCCTTTCACGTTTTCCTCTCTTTCTTCTCCAAAAAACTACACTAATTAGACCATTAACTAAGCCTTAATGTTTGTTAATGTTAGGGAAAACGAAAATGCTTTCAATTAGGTGTCAATGATCATTGAAAGACTATTATTGGCTGCCTTCCCAGCCCACTAGGTTTCCCTTCTTGCAGCTAGGGTTTTCTCTACCCTTTCATATTCATGTCAAAAGAAAATTTGGCAAAAAGAAAGTTAAATTCGTTCTTAGCAAGGTTTGAACGTACAACCCCTCAATTACCAAGTCAATGCACAACCAATTCAACCAATTCATGCTTCGTGATAATTCCGATAATTTTAGGATTGCATTATCACTAAGCACATTCACACATAGCATTAAAATAATACACTTATTAAAATAGCATACAATTAGCATACATAAGACTCAAACCCAAGTCCTTTCAACATAACTAAGTACTCTCAACCATTTAAGCTAGTACTTTTCCACATCATAACAAACCACATTAAATATCATAAAGGCTCCCACGACCCACATTTATTAAGTAATTATTTATTTAATTATTTAAATTTCTCGGGTCTTACATTTTTCCCACCTTAAAAGATTTTCGTCCTCAAAAATTGAGCTTACCAGGGAACAAGTGCGGATAGGATTGCCTCTTGAGGTCTTCCATCTCTCAAGTCATCTCCTGGGTTGCCTCGTCCCAAAGAACTTTCACAGACTGGATCTCCTTCCCTTTGAATGGCTTGACTTAAGAATCCAAGATTCTCACTGATCCAACTCCCACTATTAGATCCTTACGTACCTGGACGTCCTCCTCCTCTAACACAGGTGTAAGACTTGCAATGTACTTCCTTAACTGTAAATCCCATATACAAGTTTGCCAAGTGCGATGGTAAAGTGATCTCATAGGCTGTTGGACCTATCCTTCATGTTATCTGATAAGGTACAATGAATTTCTGAGTTTGCTTCCTGAGTTTGATCATTCTTTCATTGCTAGCAATTCGAGTAATCCTGAGAATTGCATGCTCTCCAGCCTAAAACTCCCACGACCTTCTCCTCATATTTGCATACAACTTTTGTCTGTTCTGTGGCGCATTCATCTAGTCTTGGATTACATGAGATTTCTCCGTGGTCTGTTGCAGCAACTCGGTCCAATAATCACCAACTCCCAATCTTGGTATTCACACATCTGTATTTTGCCTCATGTACCACCCAACGCCTCATATAGTCCTATTCTGATCTTCATCAATACTTCACTTAAGTGGTTTAACTCACTAGCTTCTTCTTAGCGACCCACTAAAACTTGCAATCATTATAGGGTTTACACTGAGTCCTTGCCATCAAGTCTTCAATATCTAATCCTTTGCTTCTCTTTCTTCCCATTCCCCGTGAAACCATCCGATTAGAAACTATTGACACCAACTCTTCCTCGGGTACTAATGCCATACAAAACTTCACCACTCCAAAGTGAAATTCTAGTATCTACTTGAAAACGAGTCTAGGACTCTTTCACCATTGAGATCCTTTACGTCTGTTCCTGCAGAGGGACAAATAAGATAAGTTAGGCACGAGCGTCACCTTACTATGTAGTCTGCTATCTCCTTAGTTGGCCTCTTCCCATTCGATACATGCCGGCTTGAACCCAGGAGGGGTTACCTGCAGAAGAATCTCCGAAGCTCAAGTAAGTCAAAGCTCTCAAGAGTCAAATCAGCAATTAATGAATGCGTACCTTTAAATGATGGGGTCCACGTGTATTTATAGACATTAATGACGTTTGACCATTTCATGGGCTGGGCCTTGACTTGGGCTCTAGCTTGGGCCCCAGCTTGGGCCATGAGTGGGCCTGGTCCTAAAGCAGTTTCCAGAGGTGTATTGAAGTGGGTTAGCCTTCTAGGCAAGTAGTCGGTTTTGGCCGGCTACCTGTCTAGATGGCTAGTGCTGGTTGTGTCCGGGTGCTGGATGGTATGTGGTTTTAACGTGTGTACTTATTTACTTGATTGGGCTTGGCTAGGTACAGTACACCAGTCCCCCAGCCTTGTCCGATATGGGTTGTCGGTCAAGGATAACATGTGTTGGTGAACTAGCAAAACCGGCTAGGTGTGATACACCAGTCCCCCAGCCTTTAAGTGTGATGAACAGTGTTAAGGCTATGAAGTGTCAGAAGGTAGGTGAAAAGGCGTCAGGTGGTCACATCGTTAAACTTTTGGCGCCGTCGTTTTTTATGTGTCATACATTTCATAATGATGGTGTCGCTTGGTCTGGGATTCCATTTTGGCGGGAAGAGTTTAAGTCGTTTGGGATCGTGGACTATAAATACAGCTTTGAATGCAGCTGATGGTTTACTTGGTTCATTTGCGAGTTTCGAAATCAGAGATCTTGTGCGCAACATCTTGTCCGACTAGTTCCCAAATTCCGCCGACATCTTTCCGTAAAAAATCAAACAGGTATGTCCAGTAGCGATAGTTCATCGTTATCTACGTCTAGTAGTAGTCAGAGTACTAAGTCGGATAGGAGTAGAGGTGACCGGCTCCGTGGAGAGGGTGTGAATGTTGGAGTTGGCACAAGCGGGGTGCCAATGGAAGTAGTGAGGGAGATCCGAGAAGATCCCCCTGAAGAACTGGAGGAAAGCAACTGGCCGGCTAAGGGTGGTTATGCGTGGGTTGCATCTGATGTTCGTGAGCAGTCATCCCTGTTCAGGTGGTCTCGTCTACTGAATTCCTGGCTAAACTGTACACCCGTCATCTCTAGAGTGCCATAGACCGGGTATGCCATGGGCAAGAAGGGGCTACCGAGAAGTTCTTTTACATGTATATGTGCCATTTTTCTCAACTGCATATACGTCTACCTTTCGACGACTTTACCATGGGCGTGTTGCGGGCTTTGAATGTGGTGCCTACTCAACTACACCCTAACAGCTGGGCTTACTTACAGGCTTTCCGTATTCTGTGCGAGTCGCTGTACTTGGAGCCTTCACCTTATGCGTTTTTGTATTTCTATGATACCAGACCCCGGAGGCCGGCTACATGGTTGTCATTGATAAGTCGTCCCAGCATTAGCAGGTTGGATGCATTCTCCCAGTCTTTCAAGCACTTCAAGGATGGATACTTCAAGGTTGTGGTGAAGGAGGGAGGTGAGCAGCATTTCCTGAATGCGGATGGGAGTACAAAGTTCCCTTTCAGTTGGACCAATAACCCTTCGCGTTACAAGGATATGGGGATGGAGGAGTTGTCGTCCGGAGATAAGGAGGTGGTGGGGAAGTTGTTAAGATTTGTGGATAAGTTGCCCACTAAGGGCTTAGTTAGGGTTTATAATTCGGTGCATCTGATTATAGATATTGAAGGTATCTGTTTATTACTTAATCTGTGTTAATGATGCTAAGTTGTTTTGATCCGAGTTGTGATATGTTATTGCAGGACATATGGCGCAGTCTGGCAAGAAGAACTTGGCGCTCTTTCAAGCACTGAGGAAGGAGATGGCCGCCAAGGCCAAGGAGGCTGCGAAAGCTGGTGTTCCCAATCTGCAGGAGTCCGTGGTGGAAGTGCATGTACATGGCGGCACGAAGAGGAGGGCTGAGCTTCCGGCTCGACCTGGGAAGGGTAAGGATGTAAAGAAGATAAGAGCCGCTATCCTTGGGTCAGGTGATGGGGCGGGATCGGCCAGCGGGGAGAAGGCGCCGGAGGCCGGGCTAATCGAGTTGCCGGAGATATCCGTGAGGAAGGATATCTCGATAAACTTGCCTGATACTGTTGTGAACTCCATCGACAATATGGAGGTTGATCATATTGTGAGGACCATGGTTGAATTTGGGAGTAAGGCATTGGTGTTGGGTAGACGTGTGGGGTCCCTTTACAGAAGGGAAGTGAAGGAGGTGGGGGAGCTGCAGGGTAAGTTGGACAAGTTGGCGGAGGAGAAGGCGGCGTTGGAGAAGGAGAAGGAAGGATGGGAAGCTGAGAGAAAAAGGTTGGTGTCGTGGAAGGTTCGTTGTCTAGACTCTGAGGAGAAGTTGAATAAGCGGATATGGGAGATGGAGGAGGACTTTGAGGATCTAAAGGATAAGTATGATGGGGCTGTCGGTGAATTGGATGACCTAAAGAACAGTGTTATTCAGGAGCATATAAACGGCTTTGAGAAGGGGTTGCGGCAGGCGGCCTTCTTCTATAACGATGTGGATGCACTGGATTCAAGGTTTGATGTAGATAAAGATGTGGTTGGTGGAAAGCTGGTAGGGGAGGATGAAGAAGGTGAGGAAGGGGTTGGGAGTGAGGCGCCCGAGGCAGAGAAGGAAGCGGATGTGACCGTGGAGGGTGATGGTAACCAAGCAGCTTAGGATGTAGTTTTTATATTGTTTGATTTCGCAATGAATCCTAAGTCTGTAATAACTCGTACAATATTTTGATTTGTATTTAATATGATGCATCTTGTGGATATATACATGTTTTGTGGTTGTTGATGATAGCATGTGATAGGAATATGAGATATGTTGTATGTGTATTTAAATAAGGGAACGTTGTTGGCGTTTTGCGAATTAAAACACAAGTAGAGGGTGTTCAACCCAGGCCGCTTACTTGTGGTAAGGGTGGGGAACTTAAACGAATTAAACACAAGTAGAGGGTGTTCGACCCAGGCCACTTACTTGTGGTAAGGGTGGGGAACTTAAACGAATTAAACACAAGTAGAGGGTGTTCGACCCAGGCCGCTTACTTGTGGTAAGGGTGGGGAACTTAAACGAATTAAAACACAAGTAGAGGGTGTTCGACCCAGGCCGCTTACTTGTGGTAAGGGTGGGGAACTTAAACGAATTAAACACAAGTAGAGGGTGTTCGACCCAGGCCGCTTACTTGTGGTAAGGGTGGGGAACTTAAACGAATTAAACACAAGTAGAGGGTGTTAGACCTAGGCCGCTTACTTGTGGTAAGGGTGGGGAACTTAAACGAATTAAAACACAAGTAGAGGGTGTTCGACCCAGGCCGCTTACTTGTGGTAAGGGTGGGGAACTTAAACGAATTAAACACAAGTAGAGGGTGTTCGACCCAGGCCGCTTACTTGTGGTAAGGGTGGGGAACTTAAACGAATTAAAACACAAGTAGAGGGTGTTCGACCCAGGCCGCTTACTTGTGGTAAGGGTGGGGAACTTAAACGAATTAAACACAAGTAGAGGGTGTTCGACCCAGGCCGCTTACTTGTGGTAAGGGTGGGGAACTTAAACGAATGAAAACACAAGTAGAGGGTGTTCGACCCAGGCCGCTTACTTGTGGTAAGGGTGGGGAACTTAAACGAATTAAACACAAGTAGAGGGTGTTCGACCCAGGCCGCTTACTTGTGGTAAGGGTGGGGAACTTAAACGAATTAAACACAACTAGAGGGTGTTCGACCCAGGCCGCTTACTTGTGGTAAGGGTGGGGAACTTAAACGAATTAAACACAAGTAGAGGGTGTTCGACCCAGGCCGCTTACTTGTGGTAAGGGTGGGGAACTTAAACGAATTAAAACACAAGTAGAGGGTGTTCGACCCAGGCCGCTTACTTGTGGTAAGGGTGGGGAACTTAAACGAATTAAACACAAGTAGAGGGTGTTCGACCCAGGCCGCTTACTTGTGGTAAGGGTGGGGAACTTAAACGAATTAAAACACAAGTAGAGGGTGTTCGACCCAGGCCGCTTACTTGTGGTAAGGGTGGGGAACTTAAACGAATTAAACACAAGTAGAGGGTGTTCGACCCAGGCCGCTTACTTGTGGTAAGGGTGGGGAACTTAAACGAATGAAAACACAAGTAGAGGGTGTTCGACCCAGGCCGCTTACTTGTGGTAAGGGTGGGGAACTTAAACGAATTAAACACAAGTAGAGGGTGTTCGACCCAGGCCGCTTACTTGTGGTAAGGGTGGGGAACTTAAACGAATTAAACACAAGTAGAGGGTGTTCGACCCAGGCCGCTTACTTGTGGTAAGGGTGGGGAACTTAAACGAATTAAACACAAGTAGAGGGTGTTCGACCCAGGCCGCTTACTTGTGGTAAGGGTGGGGAACTTAAACGAATTAAAACACAAGTAGAGGGTGTTCGACCTAGGCCGCTAACTTGTGGTAAGGGTGGGGAACTTAAACGAATTAAACACAAGTAGAGGGTGTTCGACCCAGGCCGCTTACTTGTGGTAAGGGTGGGGAACTTAAACGAATTAAACACAAGTAGAGGGTGTTCGACCCAGGCCGCTTACTTGTGGTAAGGGTGGGGAACTTAAACGAATTAAACACAAGTAGAGGGTGTTCGACCGAGGCCGCTTACTTGTGGTAAGGGTGGGGAACTTAAACGAATTAAAACACAAGTAGAGGGTGTTCGACCCAGGCCGCTTACTTGTGGTAAGGGTGGGGAACTTAAACGAATTAAACACAAGTAGAGGGTGTTCGACCCAGGCCGCTTACTTGTGGTAAGGGTGGGGAACTTAAACGAATTAAACACAAGTAGAGGGTGTTCGACCCAGGCCGCTTACTTGTGGTAAGGGTGGGGAACTTAAACGAATTAAACACAAGTAGAGGGTGTTCGACCCAGGCCGCTTACTTGTGGTAAGGGTGGGGAACTTAAACGAATTAAACACAAGTAGAGGGTGTTCGACCCAGGCCGCTTACTTGTGGTAAGGGTGGGGAACTTAAACGAATTAAAACACAAGTAGAGGGTGTTCGACCCAGGCCGCTTACTTGTGGTAAGGGTGGGGAACTTAAACGAATTAAACACAAGTAGAGGGTGTTCGACCCAGGCCGCTTACTTGTGGTAAGGGTGGGGAACTTAAACGAATTAAAACACAAGTAGAGGGTGTTCGACCCAGGCCGCTTACTTGTGGTAAGGGTGGGGAACTTAAACGAATTAAACACAAGTAGAGGGTGTTCGACCCAGGCCGCTTACTTGTGGTAAGGGTGGGGAACTTAAACGAATTAAAACACAAGTAGAGGGTGTTCGACCCGGGCCGCTTACTTGTGGTAAGGGTGGGGAACTTAAACGAATTAAACACAAGTATCATAGAGTCATAGAGTAGGGAACCACTCATTTTATTGATTGAAATGGGGGTGCCTCGTTAAAACCTCCTTTGCCAAAAAAGAGTACACCCGTGGTTACAAGTATGGTGTATGTTCAACTGAAATAAAACTTTAGGTGGGATACATTCCATGTGTTGGGGATTTCTTCCCCGGATAGTTGTTCTAGGCGATAAGCCCCACCTCCTGTGTCTTCTCGTATGCGGTATGGGCCGTCCCAATTGGCGGAGAATTTGCCATCCTTCTTTCTAGCACTGCTGGCCATTCTCCATACTAGGTCTCCTATGACAAACGATCTCGGGTGCAGGTTTGCGTTATATTTCCTGGCGGCTCGTTGTTTGGCGGCGAGATTGCGTATTTGGGCTTTTTCTCTGAGTTCGGGAAGGAGGTTGAGATGCAAGGCCATGTTTTGGTGGTTGTGAGCTGGGTCGTATAGTTCTCGGCGCAGGGAAGGTTCGCCAATTTCTACTGGTATCATGGCGTCTGCGCCGTATACTAGGCTGAAGGGGGATTCGTTAGTTGACGATTGTGGGGTGCATCTGTAGGCCCATAGTACTTCAATTAACTCCTCTGGCCATCGGCCCTTAGCGGTATCCAATCTTTTACGCAGTTCCACGAGGATAACTTTGTTTGCCACTTCCGCCTGCTCGTTGGTCTGTGGGTGTTCTACAGAACTTGTGATATGTTTGATGCCCAAACCGGTGTAGAATTTTGCTAGTTCCTTGTCAATGAATTGTCGGCTGTTATCTGTTATGATGGTATGCGGTATACCATATCTGCATATGATGTCCTTCCACACAAACTGCTGGACTTGCTGGGCCGTTATAGTGGTCAATGGTTTGGCTTCAATCCACTTGGTGAAGTAGTCCACGGCTACGATGAGGAACTTAACCTGTCCTTTGCCGGGTGTGAATGGGCCTAGGATGTCCATTCCCCACTTAGCGAATGGTCAGGGGGACAATATGTGGTGTAGCTGTTCTTGTTTTTGATGTATGAGGTTACCGTGCTTTTGACACGGTTTGCACTTTTTGACGTATTCTTGGCAGTCCGCTTCTATTGTAGGCCAGAAGTACCCGGCTCTGAGAACTCTTGTGGCCATGGTGCGCGCTCCTGAGTGATAACCGCAGATCCCCTCGTGTAGTTCCTTGATGACGTACTGGGCTTGCTCTGGTGTGACACATTTGAGTAGGGGTTGGCCATATCCGCGTTTGTAGAGGTCGTCGCCTACCATAGTGTACCTGGCGGCCTTGGCCATCCAAGTTTTGTCCGCGTCGGGCGGGGGGTTGCCAGTTTTGAGGTACTGAATGTAAGGGGTGGTCCAGTTTGGGCTTTGGGTAGGGGTGAGATTGTCTGATGGGGTGTGGGTTAACGTTTGGCAAGTGTGTGTGACGGAGGGTGTGGATAGTGTTTGCTGTAGCAAGGATCGGTTGCGGTTTTTGAGTTTGGTGCTGGCTAATTTGGAAAGGATGTCGGCTCTGACGTTGTCGGTTCTGGGTATGTGTTCGACGCGGACTAGTTCGAAGGTGGATTGGATGATTGCGCGGACTAAATGGTAATATTGTTAGAGGATGGGGTCTTTGATTTGGAACTTGTCGTTCAAATGACCTACTGTGAGTTTGGAATCGGTTTTACATATTAGCTTTTTGACGCCTACTTCACGGGCTAGGGAGAGACCGGCTAGTATAGCTTCGTATTCGGCTTGATTATTTGATGTTTTGAAAGCGAAATGAAGGGATTTCTCGATGAGGATATCGTTGGGGCCTTCTAGTACGATGCCGGCACCTGCACCTCTTGGGTTCGAGGAGCCATCTACATGAAGCGTCCATTGGTCCTCGGTGGGTGTTTGTTGTAGGTCATTAACGAAGTCCAAGAGACATTGGGCTTTGATGGGGCCGTGTGGTTCATAGCGGATGCTAAATTCGGAGAGCTCCACGGCCCATGACGACATGCGCCCGGCTAAGTCTGGTTTTTGCAATATTTTCTGAATTGGATAATCGGTCTTGACGGTTATGGTGTGGTTTTGGAAATATGGGCGCAAACGGCGTGCGGCGTGGACCAAGGATAAGGCTAGTTTTTCTACCATTTGGTATCTGGTTTCAGGGTCTTGGAGTGTCCTGCTTACAAAGTAAACAGGGTGCTGGGTGCCTTCTGCTTCCTGAACAAGGGCAGCGCTGACGGTGTGATCGGTGGCCGTGATGTATACTAGCAGGGGTTGGCTAGTGTCAGGTTTGCGGAGGATGGGGGGTGAGGTTAGGGATGCTTTGAGCTTAAGGAAGATTTGTTCACAGTCTTCGGTCCATGTGAACCGGGGGGATTTCTTGAGGAGCTGGATTATGGGTTGAGTTTGTTCTGCTAGTTTTGGTAGGAAACGGGATATAGCTGTGAGGCGGCCAATTAGTCGCTGTACTTCCTTGATGGTGGTGGGGCTACGCATCTCGATGATAGCCTTGCATTTTTCGGGGTTAACCTCTATGCCGCGCTGGGTTAACATGAAGCCGAGGAATTTACCCCGGTCCACGCCGAATACGCATTTCTCTGGGTTTAGGCGGAGGTTGTACTGGCGCAATGCGGAGAAGACCGCCTCCAAATCTGTAGCGTGTTGGTGATGGCTTGGGGATTTGACGACCATGTCATCAACGTAGACTTCGACACAGTGTCCCGCGAGGTGGCTGAAGACTTTGTCCATTAGCCGCTGGTAGGTTGCTCCAGCATTCTTTAGGCCGAAGGGCATGACTCTGTAGAAGTAGTTGGCATCATCTGTGATGAAGGCGGTCTTGTGCATGTCTGCTGTGGCCATGGGTATTTGGTTATATCCTGAGTATGCGTCCAGAAAGCTAAGTACTTTATTTCCTGCCGCGCCGTCTACAAGGCGGTCAATGTTGGGTAGGGGGTAAGCGTCGCGAGGACATGCCTTGTTTAGATCTGTGTAGTCCACGCACATCCGCCATTTACCATTGGCCTTCTTCACCAAGACAACATTAGAGAGCCAGGTGGTGTAATGCGCTTCATCAATGAATCCTGCGCTCAGCAACTTCTCGGCTTCTACTTTGGCTGCCTGTTTGCGTTCTTCACCAAGTTTGCGTTTTTTCTGAGATACGTAGCGGGCTTCTTTATATACCGAGAGTTTGTGAGACGCGACGTTGGGGTCTACCCCTGGGAGGTCGGCGGCTGACCAAGCGAAGAGATCCGTGTTGTTTATAAGGATGGGTGTAATTGTGGCACGCTCGTCAAGACTTAAACCAGTGCCCAAGTTGATAGAATGGTCGTTGGGGAGTTCCAGGGGGGTTGTGTCCTCGACTGGTTCGAGGCGGGCATCTCGGCCTATTCTGGGATCTAGGTCTTCGCCGGATAAGGCTATGCGCGAATTAGGTGGTCGTTCGATGTGGTTTGTTTGTTGGATTGGGAGTTAGGGCCTTAAGCTTGCCATGTAGCATTCGCGTGCTAAACGTTGGTCGCAGTGGATGGTTAGGATATCACCGGATGGTGCCGGGAACTTCATGGCCAAATGGGGGGTGGAGACGACTGCTCTGAGGGTGTTGAGGGAAGGACGGCCCAAGAGTATGTTATAGGATGTGGGTGCGTCGACTATTAGGAAGCGGATTGGGATTGTTTTTGTTTGGGTTCCTTCTCGAAAGACGGTATGGAGGTCTATATAGCCCCGGGTAGAGACTTGTTCGCCAGAAAAGCCGTATATGGGCTCGTCATATGGGATCATAGCGGTGTCAGGGATTTGCAATTTTTGGTAAGTGGCCCAGTAGAGGATGTCAACTGAGCTGCCTTGATCTACCAGTACTTTTTTAACGGCATAGTTTTCGATTTCAACTATGATGACCATGGGGTCGTCTTGTTGGTGGTCGAGGCCGTGAAAGTCATCATCAGTGAAAACGATGGGGGGCATACGTCGTCTGTGATGGGTTTGGGTGATGTGGTTGATAGATTGTATGTGGCGGAGGTGTTTCTTTCTGGCAGATGAGGTGGAGCCTCCGCTTGCGAAGCCACCAGAGATTGTGTTAATAGTACCTCGCAAGGGGGGGTCGGCAGGGGTGATGTTGGTGTGGGCGGGTTGTGAATGTTGGTCATTGGGTTGGGCGGGTTGGTTATTGTGGTTAGCGTCGCTTGGTTGTCGTCTGTGGTCGTGTCGTGGGGGGTGGTGGGTTCGAGAGGAGGTGTGGTCATCTCTGCGGATGAAGCGGCGAAAGTGGCCGGCGCGTACCAGTTCTTCGATCTTATCCTGTAGCGCTTTGCACTCTTCTGTAGTATGACCGTGATTGCGGTGGTATCGACAGTACTTGGTCATGTCTGCGTTAGGAGGGGTGGTCGTTTTGCGTGGTGGGGGGAGGAGGTCAGCTTGGAGGGCTTCGTCAAGGATGCGGGAGCGGGCTACTATGAGTGGGGCGTATCTGGTAAAACGTGGTTGGCGGGGTTCACGTGGACGGGTATCGGGGCGCGGGTGAGGGTGTGGGGTGGGATTGGGTACGGGGTTGGGATTGGGGGTGGTTGAGGGTCATGCATTGGAGTATCATTTCCTGGTTGAGGTGTGGTGTGCGAAGGGCTGCTTTACTGAAGCGGTCGATGAATGTTCTGAGAGGTTCATTAGGCTCCTGTCTGATGCCCAGTAAGGACATGGTGGTGGTTTGGTGGGGGCGGCTGCCGGCGAAATGTGTGGAAAACATGTGGGAAAGGGTGTCGAAATTATCAATGGAGTAGGGTGGGAGGGTAGTGAACCACTCTAGGGCGGGGCCTTTTAGTGTTGTGGGGAAGGCTTTGCAGAAGACTGCGTCATGGGACGTATACAGAGCAACATGTGTGATGTAAACTTTCAGGTGTTCATCGGGATCGGTTTCGCCAGTGTAGCGATCGAGGTTGAATGGTTCCCACTGGGTTGGGAGAGGGGTGTTAGCGATAAAGTCTGTGAATGGGTGGCGGCGTCTGGGCTGGTGGGAGGGGAGAATGTGGGATGGGAGTGGGTGGTTGATCATGGTAGGGAAGGTGGAGGTGATGTTATGAGGGGGGATGTGGGTTGTGGGAAGATATGGGGGGTTGTAGGGTGGGATATACGCGGTGTGGAGCGTAGTGGGTATGTTGTGGGGAACGTGGGTTGTTGAGGGTACGGTAGGTCCCGGGTGACCTGGTGGGAAGTGTTGGGGGTGTGTGGTAGTGAGAGGGGTTTGTTGGGTGGAGGTGAAGGTGTGGGGGGTGGGGTTGTATTCACTTTCTTCCTCTGTAGGTTGGAAAGCCGGAGACTTCACAGCTTCAGAGGTCTCTTTGGCTTTTCCTTTCAGGTCGGCATCTGCCTCGATCTTCCTCCTGAGGCGGGAGTTCTCTTGTCTGAGCGCTTCCATCTCTTCAGCGTTGCGTTTCTTGAGGTTTGCAAGTTCCTCTTGCATCTTCATCTGGCCGTCTAGGATGGCGGCCAAATCAGGGGTGACGCCAGAGGGTCCAGAGGGACCAGCGTCAACTTGCTTGCTAGCTCCAGCTTTGCTGCGGGTAGAAACCATCTTTAGAGAAAAGCGGGTACTAAGGGTGTTCGTCTCGGGCCCCACGGTGGGCGCCAATTGTTCCTGCAGAGGGACAAATAAGATAAGTTAGGCACGAGCGTCACCTTACTATGTAGTCCGCTATCTCCTTAGTTGGCCTCTTCCCATTCGATACATGCCGGCTTGAACCCAGGAGGGGTTACCTGCAGAAGAATCTCCGAAGCTCAAGTAAGTCAAAGCTCTCAAGAGTCAAATCAGCAATTAATGAATGCGTACCTTTAAATGATGGGGTCCACGTGTATTTATAGACATTAATGACGTTTGACCATTTCATGGGCTGGGCCTTGACTTGGGCTCTAGCTTGGGCCCCAGCTTGGGCCATGAGTGGGCCTGGTCCTAAAGCAGTTTCCAGAGGTGTATTGAAGTGGGTTAGCCTTCTAGGCAAGTAGTCGGTTTTGGCCGGCTACCTGTCTAGATGGCTAGTGCTGGTTGTGTCCGGGTGCTGGATGGTATGTGGTTTTAACGTGTGTACTTATTTACTTGATTGGGCTTGGCTAGGTACAGTACAACGTCTATTCTTCTCTTGTCTTTGTTAAGTAACTCTATTTCACTCGACATTTTGTCCTCACATTTCTGATCCATCTACAATTGATACACCGTCGTCGATTTATCTCTTTGGATTATTGAACACCACCTTGTTGAGCATCACATCGTTCCGGAATGAGATTGGAAAATAACCTATCCACTCTTGTGTTGATGTCCCAGTCTCACAAAAGAGTCAATTCCAATTAACCTTGAGTATGGATTCTTCGATCATCCCGAGACACCACCAAACCCAAGTATTCCACACTTAGCCGCATATATAGAGTAAACCAACATCTCACTACCAACTCCCTCTTGCGGACAACCAGAACCTAATTCTCATAATGGCAATACCAAGGAGTATATGATCTCGATTAAAACCAAAATGCCTACCCCAAACACCACTTTATAACAATTATGCCCTTAGTCATAAACATAATATTAACATACCACTTTATAATTTTAACTAACGAAATAATGGCTCTAACACATTTAAGTAATATATATCTGCCCGAAAAATTTTTAACAATCACCCACTAGTCAAATATATGTATCCTTACAAACTTCTCAATCTTTATGAGCTCAAAATTTACAATTATATTCTTCGATATAATCAAATAATCATGTCTACTAATTATTTCAGTACATAGAACCAATATTAAAACAACCAAAAGCCATAAACTCATCATGAAATGTGTAGCATGAAAATCAGATGAGGTGGCCTACACGTGTCATTTTTTAACTTGTCCTACCTTACCTTAGTTAGATCAATCAATAACGTTATTACACAAAATGTAATGATTGAATATCAAACTTTATATTTGATCAAAAGTGTTAGCATAAATGACTTTGGTGCATGAAAATTCAATGAAGATATTGCATAAGAAAACTTGATGAAGATATGAAGTCTTGATAGTTTGATGAAGACTTGAAGAAATAATGTGTTGATCAAGCTTGGTGTGCTTAATTTGGCTTTCACATGAAGATATTGAAGCTCAAAGATTGAAGCTTAACGTGAAGATAATTTGACATAGTATAGATGTCTTATGTCTGGTTACAGTCTTTAGATTAAACAGATAAATTAACCTGTTGAGTATGCTAACAAACAAACTATATATTTTGGTTTTCCAGAGAGAGCCAGAACAATTGACATTTTTTAGCTTGAAATCATTGTAAACTTTAGAAAATTCACTCTCTTTGGACTATATAGATTTGCAATTGTTTTTGTGGTATAATCTGTTGAAAAATATTTATATGTCTAGTTGATTCTCTATGTAATGAAATCAACCCGTTAACTTTGTTTTCAATCGATTGAAAATGCATGTTCTAGAAGTAATTGTATATTGAGTTCTTGGTCATTTTGATTCAATCAAAAGTGTTTTAACAAGTTTAAAAGGCCAATTCAATCCCTTATTCTTGGCTAATTACTTCTTTCATTACTTACAAAAAGAAATTATCCAAATACGTGATGCATAATACCAAATATGGAACATAAATCACATAAATGACTAACTCCCACTGAACTAAAATTCCTCAAATAGTGTTTCCATGAAAAACATTAGGTGGAAAACCCTCCGTAATAGGATATGCTTTTATCGAGTGTATCCCCTATATGTTCTATGGAAATCTATCCATTTTGTATCATTTCCTTAACAACTAGGAACTTAATGTCAATGTGTTTTGACTTGATCAAACTCTTATTATTATTGGAATATTGTTGTCACAATATAACTTAAGTGGTCTTTTAATTCCTTTAGTAATTTGTAGCCCAATGAGAAAGTTCTTTAGGCAAATCCTACGACTAGATAACTCATAGCATGTTATAAGTTATGCAATCATGGTAGATGAAGTAGTAAGAGTTTACTTGGCATTGCTCCAAGAAACTGCACCACCAGCTAAAATATAAATATATATCAAACCATCCATACATTTAGAAAAATCCAAGTCGAAATATTCAGTGATGTCCAATTGGTCTTACCTGTAACACCCCACCCCAACTAAAACCTGGTGCTACTAGATTTTCTTTACATGTCTAATATATCATTTAACAAATACGAAATTAAAAATAAAATACATCACTGAAATGTATCGTTTGTTAAACATACATGACATTTATGCGAATAAAATGTTAATATAAATATAGGTGCTTGTAATAGAAGTTTGCCTATACTTTTACAACCAAATAATACATTTTAATTTGAAATACATTACAAACAAGTTATACTGTATGAATTGTAGTTCTAACAAAGTCCAAAGTTACATGAAAAGTTAAGCTAGATAATCTCATTGTTACATGTTAGGTCTCCATTTTCTTCCTCTAAAAAATAAAGAAAGTAAGAGTGACTCTTTCCCTTAACTCAAAAATTTCATCATAACATTTCAAAACCTGGTTATTTGAATAAAAATTGCAATTGAATGAAATAACTTTGCAAAAGTTTAAATCTTCGTAATATCATGAAAAGATAACTAACTATGCAAAAAATATCAAAATCAAGTTAATCAATAAAATAATCATCACTGTATGTTTTGAATATAGGATAATTATAAATCAAGTCTTCATTATCAATCTTTGAATAATCATATTCGTATAATTCCGAATTTTAACTCATCATTATATTTATCTCATATTCTTTCTTTATACACTTTGGTTCCCAAACATTGTCATTAGACTTTTCTGAATCATAATGGTCTTACGCCAATATGGATAGTGCCAACAGGCTAAACGTTTTCACATATACAAAATGTGCGTTATTTCACCTTCCTGATTTCACAATATAGTGAAGAGGATGGTCGAGAATAAATTGCATTGAATACCCGACTAATTGTGTATATCAATCCAGGATATCTATATCACAACCCTCCATTCTATTAGGTCTACTAGACCTTTCTTTGGACACTATACCCAATGTATCTTTGTACTATCCATACAGTCCTTTTTATTCTTTATTTTTGTATTTTAATTATAATTGTCCTTTCACATTACCTTTATATGCAATTCTTGAACAAAATTTTTTTAGCTTAACGTATGTGCTTATAATTTTTCAAAATTTTCAAAATAGTAAAAAAACAAATTAAAAAAGAGTTTAAAATCGACAATCAAGCATAAATCATTCTTTCACAATTAATAAAATTAATAAAAACTGTAATCATAATTAAAACATAATTTTCATATAAAATCTTATAAATAAATTAGCAAACTTGTTTTATTTGTAACTTTTTGTGTAAAACTCTAAATAAAATGATTCTTGAACCTAACCCTAGGTTTTTCATACCCAAAGAGTCCATTTTTCAACTCATAATTTCAGGATAATGTATAAAAAATTCAAAATCAACAAGACAAATTGCATGCTTAAAGAAAACTTGCTAAAATAAAGACTTGGATGTTTGAGATAGGACCCCCATACCTTGGTGATGCTAATTATACTCTAAGATGGAAATGAAAACATCAAGGTGTTGGATTCCTTGTCCTACTTCAATGACCTCACTAAAGTTTAGACCTCTCTTTCTTTATTTTGTGAGATTTTGTGAAGAGGATATGGGAAATAAAGTCCTATTTATAGGAAAAACCTTGCACAAATGGATAAGGATGAATTGATGGTAGATTTATGAGATTCCTTAGTAAGGGTAAATTTATTTTAACCATATAGAGAAGCTTGGTTGAAATTTCCATAGTTGGCAACTTCGTGGTAGTTGCAAGGAGATTTGTTGACTTTCTAGAAGACTTGTTCTTACTCCAAACTATAAAATTCATATGTCTTACCACACACCTCTATTTTTAAATCCCTACGTTGAAAATGAATCCTTATGTCTCTAGAACATATCAAACAATTTTTTGCTAAATCCAACGGTTAATGAAACTGGAATCAAAGTTTTACTAAAATAACTCAAAACAGGACGTAAGTGACGCCAGTTCTACATCATAACTCTAAATCTAAATCTCGAAGGTCAAAGTTAAATATTATGTCTTTAGAACTCTGTATAAAAATTTCAACCAATCCAATGGTTAACGAAGTAGGAATAAAATATTTACTAAGTCAACTCAAAACTAGATAACATATGGAGACCTAACTTTTACACTAAAGTGCGGGAATTACTACTCCTTCCATACACCTCCAATGCAAAATCCCATTATTCATAGTGAAGAACTATATTTTAAGAATGCTTTATAAAAAATTCAGCCTAATCCAATGGTTAATGAAGCCTTAATCACAATTTTACTTAGGCAACTCGAAAAATAGGAAGTAGTTAGCACAAAAAAAAAACTATCATTTACATTATACAAAGCTCTTTGTCAATTTACTTATGAAATCATAAAATTACTTCATACTACAATTTAAATAAGAAATTTAAATATATAAAATAAAGTAGGGGTGTCAAAGTAAGTCAATCTGGCTCACATGGGTTAGCTCACCACGAGTTGAGCAAAAAAGGATTAGCCTAACCCGACTTACTTATTGGTAAGCCAGAAATTTTTTAACCCGGCTTGACCCACCACGTGTTATAGTGGATTAGTGGGTTAGCTCACTTACAATTTTTTTTTTTTGCAATTTATTTTATATTATTTATTGCATTACAATAAGAGTGGATTGACTTAACTTATTTTCTATAATAAAGGAATCAAAATGTTCACCTAATTCTCATAATATTATTATAAGATAATAGTTAAAGATTAAAGTATTAACATATATAATATGACAAACAAATTAATTAAGCATTCTAACAATTCAAATATTATTGATTAATATTCTAGCATTTAAAAATATGAAATTGTGAACCTATATAGTTAGAAGTAATAAATGATTATAACAAAAAGATTTTAAAAAATTGTAAAAAAATGTTGGTGGCCTAACCCACCTTCAACCTAACCCAAACCTGTTTAACCCGTGAGTTAAGTGAGTCATTTCAATTCAACCCACTTTTGAAAAAAATTAATTTTTTCTCAACCAACCCAGCTCGAACCTGTGGTGAGCCGAATTAGCTCATGGGTTAGAACCCATTTTTACATCTATAAAATAGAGGGTGTTATAATATCTCTTTATATGTGAGTATATAATCCATTGTTATATTTAAATATCTCATAAACCTTTTAGCTTATTTACAATTATCCATTCTTAGATTACTTAAATATTTTCCTAACATCCCAACTATGTATGCTATATCCGAAAGCATACACACTTGGGTATACATTAGACTCCCTATAACTAAAGCAAAGAAAATCTTTTGCATTTCCTGAGTTTTTAAGTTGCCTTTTTAGAGTACTTATGGAGAATAATTTTTTCTCCCTTAGCAACTATAATATCCCATGAGATATTAATGAACTGAAAATCTTAGCCCATTAAGTTCTATCAAAACCAATTTCCCCTTTTTTGAAAATATGATAATAGGGAAAACTCGAGTATCATCAATTCATGGACAAGACTAAGTTAAGATGCATGTTCACATGAAATATATGGTGGGGAAATTTGACTACCAAAGCACTTTACTAAAAACTATGCTTATTTAAAAACTAAGAAAAACAAAAATTCTACTCTAAATGCCTAGATGAATTGTGTGGTGAATGGACTGGATACATGAATAGATCCATACAAAGGAAAAAAATAACAAAGTAGTCAACTGTTTGAGGAAAATTCACCTGATTCAGTATGCATGAAAAGTGCTCGATGCACTGTAACGGAATGCAATCTAAGGAATTAAAACTACTAGGAAACATGTTTATGACTTAACGAAACCTAAAGCACATAAAATCACTACCATAAATAGTATCTCAAAATTTATCACGAAACCATATAACTACAAAATTACAGACCACAAATCGTGATGGACATATGATTCGCAAGTAGATGAATAGAACACGGGAACAAGAATGGAAGCAACCGATGCAGTGTGAACGAAGATCCTAAAATGCAAACGCTAGATTCTACTAGATAACACTACTAATGAACTTAACAGTCAATCTCGCTTTTTCTTGTTTTCACATTTTAAAGAAAAATTGAACTATGCAACATATTATAAATTATCGATCTAAGCTAAACCATGCTTTCGCACATCAAAACAAATAGAATTCGTCCGTGAAATGAAAAATCACAAACACTATGAATTTCAAGTTATCACCAGCTTTGCCTTCAATAACCAGGTTTAACACAAACACAAAAACCTTTGCATTTTGTGGTCTTCTGGACACACTAGGTTTTGGCATGGATCCATAACCAAATCCTGGTAGGTTATTGATACAACATGGCCCAATACCACCACACTTGGGCTGTCCAACGCCCCCTCTACCTTCCAAGCAGCCATGAACGACCTCCTAAGACCACATCTAAGGCGGTTTGTTCTTGTTTATTTTTATGACATTCTCATCTACAGTCCCACTTTGGCAAACCATTTCCAACATTTACATGTTATTTTAGACTTATTGGCAACTAAACATTTTTTTGCAAAGTTATCTAAGTGCAGTTTTGCTACCACACAAGTGAGTTACTTGGGCCACCTCATCTCATCTGACAAAGTGGCCCCTGATCTAGACAAAGTGAAGGCCATCAATGACTGGCCTAGACCACGATCACAGACGGAGTTACGCGGTTTCCTCGGCCTCACCGGTTTTTATCGCAAGTTTGTACGCCATTACGCCACACTCGCCGCTCCTCTCACGGATTTATTACATGATCACAAGTTTACATGGCCTTCACCAGCCCAACAAGCTTTTACACAACTCAAACTACATATGTCCGAACTACCTACACTACATCTTCCCAACTTCACTGAACCATTCACCCTCAAACCGATGCATCAGTCGTTGCCATTGGTGCTGTCCTCAATCAAAATGACCACCCACTCGCCTTCTTCAGCAAAAAGATGTGCCCCTATCTATGTTCCGCATCAGTGATTGTACGAGAAATGTATTCAATCACAGAATCAGTCAAGAAATGGCGTCAGTACTTGTTGGGCAACCATTTCAAAATTTTCACAGATCAGAAAAGCTTAAACACACTCCTTTCCCAGACCATACAAACACCAGAACAACAGAAATGGACAGCTAAACTACAAGGTTATGATTTTGAAATCTTATACAAACCTGGGAAACAAAATATTGTTGCAGATGCACTATCCCGCCAAGAGACCCCCAACCCTTCACTGCTACTAGCCATATCCTCTCCCGTTCCAAACCTCCTTCAAGAACTTCAACACTTTTATTCCATCTCTGAAGGGAAGGCCCTCATTCAATCCTGCACCAAAGACCACCAATTACCTAGTCTCTTCTCAACACGACAAGGGATCTTATTTTTTCAAAATCACATATTCCTCCCAACTACACAAGATTTCTGACAGCGCATCCTCTATGAACTCCACGCATCACCTACAGTGGTTCACTTAGGACTCAAACCCACCCTTTCTAGAGTTGCAGCTTCGTTTTACTGGCCTGGGTGGACTCGGGATGTCAAAACCTTCATTCAACAATGCTCCATTTGCCAAAGCAATAAATACCTGCCACATAGACCACAAGGATTAATTCAACCTCTACCCACCCCTGCTTAGGTTTGGGAATACCTCTCCATGGACTTTATCACACACTTATCAACATCTGCAGGCCACACTGTTATTTAGGTTATATGTGACCGCTTAACCAAGTACGCACATCTGATTGCCTTGCCCACAAGTTTTAGTGCCCCAAATCTGGCCCGTCGGTTCTCCATTGAGATTTGCCGCCTTCATGGAATTCCCAAGTTCATCGTCTTTGATCGAGACCCAATTTTTGTCAGCACATTCTGGCGTACCTTGTTTAAAGCACAGGGAACAACTCTCAAGTTCAGTTCCTCATATCACCCCCAAACCGACGGTCAAACAGAAGTGTTGAATAGAGGCTTAGAAGCTTATCTGCGATGCTTCACCAGTGAGCACCCGCACAATTGGTACCAATACCTGCATCTGGCAGAACTTTGGTACAACACATCTTACCACTCCGCCATTGACACCTCGCCCTTCCAAGCACTATATGGTCAACCCCCACCCACGACCCTCGACATGCTACATACACCGCGCACTAGCACCACCATTTCGGACCTCCTTCACCAACATACGCTTGTCCTTGACAACCTCAAAAATAACCTCCGACGCACTGGTCAATGTATGTCCGATCAAGCTAACCGTCACCGCTCGGACAGAAGTTTCGAGGTCCATGACTGGGTCTGGGTTTGCCTCCAACCTTACCGTCAACACTCGGTCCATCGTTGACCTTGCGCCAAACTCGCACCCCGCTAATCAGGTCCTTACCAAATCCTCCGCTGCATAGGCATGGTCACATATGAGCTTCGCCTCCCCTCTACCTCACGCGTCCACCCGGTGTTTTATGTTTCGATGTTAAGACCCTTTAGAGGGAACCCTCCCTGTGCAACCCCAATCTCACGTTCCAATTCTGAAAACCCTCCCCTTAACTCACCCGTATCTAACCCTTTAGACGTGCAAACCCATTCCCTATCTAGAACTTTAATTCCACCACCTACACCTTCCATTGAAAATGTGCCACCTCATCCCCATCCAGTTGTCCCCCACTTTAGCTCACCTAACCCCCTCGAGTTTCCCCCCTCTACAACCCTCCCGAACAGTCAAAACCCATTATCTACTTTCCCACCTACCACATTAACTCCACCTCCCACACTCTCCAATAAACCCGTGCCACCTCAACCCACTCCAACGACTCCCCAATTTAATTCCCCACCTAACCTCCTCGAGCCACACAACCCCACAACCATCCAAAACATTGACCAACCCCACACACTAAACCCTAGCCCAATACCCACTTCACCAATGCCACCCATTTCGGCCCAAACTCCTTCCATTCCCCACTTTAAGGACAAAGTGCAATCTTTAGGGGTAGGCAATGATACAACACAGCCCAATACCACCACAAGGCCCACAAGAGAGCATAAGAAACCTCACTGGATGAAGGATTTCATTTAAGTTAGTTTTGGTGATCACGTTTCAATTATGTTAGTTATGGTTTGGAAGTCCAAAATAACATACAAATGTTTTTGTAATCCAGGGACACACCTGGCCCATTGCAACCTTATTTAGGGTTGCTTTTGTTATGAATGAAGGGCAGAAAAAAAACATTTTTATTAGTTTTCTCTACCTTCTCTCTTACATCTTAGTATAGCTGTAGCCATAACCTAACAGTTGTGGAGAAAAAAACAGGTTCCAATTTGAAATTAAGGCATACTCATGCTAAACAAACAGTAGAAATATATAAAATGAACAACAACAAAATAAAGAACGAAAAGTAGTGAAATTCATCAAAGACAAACGGTGGAAAACTTCAAGAAAAACTTGAACTACATTAAATGTACCGAATATAGTCTCAAGGGCACCAAGAACTTGAAGAGTATGAACTTATGTCACCTAGGTTCTCCAACTTCAAGCCTAAGAAGGAGAGAGAAAAACTGAGAGAAAGAAAATGAAACTGGAACTATTTTGTGATCTGTCCAATTCTTTCTTTACTTAATTCAAATTCTACTTTATATCAAACTGTTTAAAATTCCCTCCTGACTACCCACTGACTACCACTAGTTAACTAACTCAACTTCTTACCAAAACTACTTAAAATTCCCTCCAAATTAACCAAAACTAAGATAAACTACACTTTAACTATGTTGCATTCCAACTATGGTCCAGCTGGTATGCTTCAGACCCTTTCTTGAGCTCCAAAGCTACTCACCAAGTCACCAAGTGTATCTCCAAGAGCCTCCCACACCCTAGCCACAAGTTGGAGCTCAATGTGTGAAAGTGCTTGCTCCTCATCTATCCATTCCTACCTCAATGCCTTACCTGCAACAACTTGGAACAAAGTTTCACAACATAAGTGAGAGTGTTAGTATGCTAAAATCTTCCTTACTAAGCTAAACTTAGCTAGAAAAGTCTAACATGAAATTTGGTCTAGGATTTCACCCTATAGCCCTCTTCTAGGAATCTGTTGCTTCCACAAATGTAACTAGACTTCCCAAATAGCTTTCCAATGTTGAATACAAAAGCTAGTTTCCAAAATGTCAACATTTCTGATCTTTTTATGAAACTATTGCAGAATTCTTTTGTAAGCGCTGGTTTCTTATTTCCTTGTCCTTGATCAGCCCTCCAATATCTTCTTGTAGAAACTTTTGGTTCACTTGCCCTGCACCACTTCATGTTACACAAACTAGCTATGCCAACTTAATGAAAAGTCCTAAACTTAACTAGAAAACTAGGTTGAGACCCATGTCGTTTTTTTTATGTTATTGGTTTTGAATTTCACATTTATTTATGTTTTATCTAAGTAAATATGGAATTATTTGATTAATAGAAATTTTAATTATAGATATTGGTTTAGGTAATAAATTTAATGAAAAAAGTAATAATATTGTTATAATATAATATTTTTTTCACACCAGAAGTAGTATGATTACGTTTAAGATTGGATTGGGAGAATATGATTTTAGCAGTAAGGTATATTTATTATTTATGTTTTCGAAATATCTGGCCTTTTGTTATATGGTTGTGTCTCAATTTGATTAAAGGAGCAAAGGAAACGTTGGATTAAAACAACAAGAGAAACACTTTATTAAGTGTATTGTTCAGTTTCTGGGAAGAAAGAACAAAACAAAACCCTTTAGAGTCCATAGCTCTGTGTTTCGGTTTGGCAGAAGGGAAAATGTCAGGTTCCAAACTTTCAGTTTCAAAAATTTTTACCAGAACTCGATCATGGTTTCAATAATGTAGTTGTTTAGTTTTAGTTTTTTTTCTTTTTAATGTGATTTGGTTTGAAAGCATTTGTTTTTAATGTGATTTTGTTTCAGAGTAGGAAATTTCTTAAAAACATTAATTATTGAACGTATTCCTTCCCATTTTTGTTTTTCCCAGGATTTTTTAGTGTTTGATGAAGGCTTCTTCTTGGAATGGGGTAAATCATTAGTAATAGGGACGAACTATTTTTCTGATCCTGCGGGAAATGTGCTTAACCTTAAGTTTGATGAAAATCTAGTGGCATAGAGGAAATTTCGTGGTTTTTTTCAGATATTAGGGTTCTATAATCTACGATGCATGTGTTACGTATGCACTCTGTTTTGTGGAGATAGGTACTTTCGGTTAAGAGTCTTTGACTCATATTGGATGGAAATTGAGTATCCTGTGGTAGGGCAATCAAGGACTGGGATGACATATGACCCTTTTGGTTCACCAAGATTTTTTCAATGTTTTAGAGTGAAGTTGTTGCGATCGATGGTAAAATGTTGTATTCCTTACATATTTTGATTAATTTTGTGCATGTATATCTATATTTACTAATTTTTGCTTTACTTGTAATGCTTCTGAACAGCCATATATTCTTCTCCCAGACGAATTTCAGATGTTTTCTCAGGATGAACTAGAAATCGATCGTAAAGTTGAACTTTATGACCCTGTTAGGAAAAAATTTGAGCTGTCTGTGGACACAACAGATGTAGGAAATATTGTATTGTTTGGGTTGGCGAAATTTATGAAGTACTATGGGTTAAAGAAATTTTTTTTCCTACATTTGAGTTATGTAGGAAAAAATCAATTTATCCATAAGATTTTCTCCCTTGAAAGAGTAGAAATGGTCTGTTAATGAGCCTGTTGTTAATGGCATTCCTAATAATGCTACCGTTAGTGCTATTCCTGATAATGCGTCATATATTAGTGATGATGGACTGGTGAAATACTTAACTCATTATGTTGTTCGAACTTCATGTTTGGTATAGTTTATGTTTATGGTTGTATATTTCTCACAGTTGTATTGTTATGTAATTGGTGTTTAACATAAGTCTTTTTGTTTGCAGTATCTGAATTCCAATTTTGCTGGACAGTTTTTGGATAAAAGCCGCAAGAGATATTTGTTGACGAATGAAACTGTTATATATTAGCCTTGCTCAATTCGTTGGACTGGAGGGAGCAATTTTGAATGCTATCTGACGTGTGGATGGAAGACGTTCTGCAAGGACAATGACTTAGCTGTTGGTGATGGCATAAAATTTGTAATAGACGATGATAAAAACAATATCATCCATGTTGTAAAGGTTTAGGTGTGTTGGTTAATTTATCTTTTTGGCTTCTTTGGGATGCCTTTATAGTTAGGTATCATGTTAGAATTGGAAAACAATTTCTGTTTTATGAACTCTTGTTTAACTTTGGATTGTTATTTTGTTCAACGATGATATTTGACCAAGTACTCGAGGTTGAAGATGAAATATTGTTAAAATGTTTAGATATTGATTGAGACTATATGTAATAATATTTCATTACTTAAAATGGTTGAATTTTTGTTGGTATATTAACGTGGTTTTAATGTAGTAATTAAAGTAATAAATTATCCAGTATAAAATTGTTTAATTTTTGTTGGTATATTAACGTGGGTACTAAATTACTTTAATGTAACAATTAAAATAATAAATTTTCTGGTATAATAATAATTTATTACTTAAAATGGCTGCTTTTCTATGCACATGGTTTTAATGTACTAAGTAAAGTAATATCTATTTTCGTATACTTTTGGATGTTATAAAAAATTTATTAATAAAGTAGAAGTTACATAGAAATTTTATTAAAAGAATTAATCGCAAAAATTGATTAATAAACCAAAGCTTTGTACGAATGTCATGAAAATATTTAACTGCAATAATTGATTAATAAAGAAAATTCCTTCATGTTAATGTTAATCAAATAATTAAGTGTGATGATCCAGTTGTGTACCAATATTATAGTCATGGCTGATGGTATATTTGTAGCTAAGACTTTTGGTGGTGTGGTTAGTGAAAATTTGGATTGGGTTGGAAGTTGACGTACTCCCAATGGATCATGAAACACAAGATACTGGAAGATGTATGATTGTAAGTAAAAACTGGACTTGGGAAAAAAAACGAATATAATAAATTTTATCGTAGTGGTGTAGAAATCAATTTTGGTGGTGCTGTTATCAAAGTTCAATATAAGTTAGGTACGTCTGTTGGTTTCAGTTTAAATGCATTGTCATGTGTTGTGCAATAACACAAAATAATGGTCAACCTGAAAAGATTCTAAAGTAGTCATTGGTCATTGGTTCATATAGGGGAACTTGTAAGTTTTTGGGAACAATTGAAAAGTTGGAACAATAGAAGGAGGTTGATATCTGTTTTGGTGAGTTCTTTTGGCCTCAATAAAGTTGAATTGGTAATTGTTTTTTTAATCTCATACTAATCAATAATTCTCTAAACCATATTAGACGCATCTAGATGTTTTATTTCGAAATTTATTGAAGATTTTTCATTTTTGCAGTTAATCTTGCGAAGAGTCATGCATCATTGTTTGCAATTGGGATTTCCAGGTTTTATCATGGGTAGAGCTTCATAAGCTTATTACAATGGTTCTGTCTATCTCGAAAAGTAAGAATTCTTTTGCATCTTTGGTAATGTATTTTGGTATGACCTGTAAACTTAAATAATAGATCGAACTTCTTTGTATGAAATCGGAATGCAATAATATATCTTTTGCTAATCAGTTGTTTGGAAGTCTTGTACAAAATGTTTAGTAATTAATAACATTGGTTGTTGTATTCGAAGGTTTGTTGTCCTTATCATGGATTAGGATTTTTAACCTAGATTTACTTTGAACTCGAGAGACTGCAACGTATAGCTGATCGTGACTAAATACTGGTGTCGGCAAATACAATCTAACAAAACGTAGTGATTGACCTTGAAATCTGTTTATTGTCATTGCATATGATAGCATGATAGAAAATTATTTTCTGATTAGCTTAAATGGCCATGGGGATTGTGAAGGGGACATTGACATTCGTGGAATATCAATGTCTTGATCATCTTTATTACATGTAATCATCTTAGCTCCAATAACATGGTTTGCAAGTCTTGTTATTATTAATCTGCTCCCATTGCACAAACCTTCTGCTTGATCCAAGTTCCTCAAAAGCATTATTGGTGCTCCAATCTTCAATTTGATTCTATGGTTAGGAAGGCCAGACGTAGAGAGAGAATTTAGGAATTCAGAAGTTATAGTGTTGTAGCTATCGTTTGAAGCAGATTTAGTTTCATCAATTGAATCGCAGCTAAGATACTCCTTTTCTTCCCCTGTATTAGTAATAATATTAGTCATAGTAAATTTCCAAATTATAATCATATCAGTTTGAGGGTGTAGATTGATATACCTGGAATTAGTGATAACATGTATTGATTGATTTCATTGACTGTCTCAATCCTACTTGTCAATATTGCCCTACACTGTAGATAGGACTCGTCAGTATGCTTTTGTATCAAATTTGGGTAAATGACAAACACAATTGCTTGTATAGGATCATTGAACTCTGAAATTAGGAATTCTCGAGGTATTTCAATTTCAACTAAACCGTCATTAGGTTCTTGTAACTTACCATCACCAATTTGAACAATCCAATCTGAGAATTCTTGAATCTCTGCTACAGTAGTTGATTGTAGGCCTTCTTGTAACATACACATGTTTTTTGTTAGTTTTAAAACTTCACAGTGATCCCATATATAGGATGAATTAATTATGGCGTTGACAATATCTGATCTAGACCCTCCTGGTATAACAGGTAATATTTGCCTAAAGTCTCCTCCAAATATTATGACTTTTCCTAAAAAAACTGAACTCTGTTTTGTAATACCGTTCATTATGTCATTTAGAGTTCTATCCAGAGCTTCAAAACAAAATTTGTGTGTCATAGGAGCTTCCTCCCAAATAATCAGTTCTGCTTTCTTTAACAACTCTAACGCTTAAGATCCTTGTGAAATGTTACAAATGGAATGTTCTAGTGTTGGTACTGGTATCTTGAATTTAGAATGTGTTGTCCTTCCCCCTGGCAATAGTAGGTAAGCTATTCCACTTGAAAATACTGTGAGTACAATTTTACCTTCGGAATGCACTACTGCTGATAGTGTTTTCCACATAAACGTTTTCTCAGTTCCACCATACCCATACAAAAAGAATACACCTCCTTGTTTATTAACAACTGCTTGCTTGATCTTTTCAAAAATATTTTTTTGTTCACCTGTAATTGAATGGTTATTCAAACTGATTGCATAATGTAATTCGATTTAATAGTCAAGTACAAAAAACGATAATAATACTTAACTTGTCATGGATTTGAAATTTGATTGGAATAAATCTCATTGGTCAGCAGTGTTATAGTCAAGTTCTGCATATACCAATCTATTTCCACAATTTTGGGTAACGAAACCATGTGGGTATGGCATTGTTGGGAAGAATTTTAAATTGCTTCTATTAGATTCTAAGATCTTCTCAATCTCAATCAAGGTTAGGTTTTGGAGTACTTTTGGAGTAAGATTTAGTTCTGAACACAAAAACATTTAAGACATATAATTTTGCAGTATATATTTATGAATACAATTTATTGGAGCTAACCTAGAATTCCTACTATATTTCTCTCTCGGTAGATAATTCCATCTGCTAACCACTCCCATGTCTTGTTCCATAGCTCTTCTGGTCGATTAACACTATTTGACAACATGATAGTGACAAATAATTTTCTTAAATAATGTCCGGAACCCCAATCCTTTGCTTCTTTTATAGCTTCAACATATTTTGTATCATTTGCTAATATTCCCAAAGCTAAGCAAGCTTCTCTAAATGTAGAATATACTACATTGTTAATTGTTCTGATATCAATGTAGGATGTTGGTCCTCTAACATGGGTTACCATTCTTCTAAGATAAAATACTTCACCAGTACTTTGAGGAACCCAAATCAGTCTTCCAATAGTATTCCCCATTTTCCTTGGTTTCCAACATCTATCTTTCTTGACATGTACAAACTTAGAAACAAACTCAGCATATGTTAATTCCCTAGCTTCTGCGTATTTCTTATTACATTTCATCCAACCTATAAACATTGATTCCGAAACTGTTGCTTTTCCCATGATATCATCAATCACGTCATCATCCTTAAAATATACTGCCTGTTCTCTGGGAAGATGGAAAAACAATCTTTCTACTATTGGATTTCGTCTATGGATTGGAAACGAAAATATTCTCCAACATACTTCACAAGGAGATACATATCTCCAATAAAGATATTGCTTGATTTCATCTATTGGTTCTTTGTTCAAAAAGAATTCATTTTGCTCTAGAACTATAGCAGCCGTTATTCTGTCGTAACCCTTGTTGATATATTTGAATAAGTACTTGATGGAAGTGCTACGATTACACCATTCAACATTTATATGTGCTTGGTACTTCCACAACAACTGTGGATTGTAAGGAACCACATAACGATTGTCAAGACAAAGTCCGTTCTTGGTTACTGTTAATGAATCGTTCCTTCTACGATAATGAGGAAAACCATATTCTGATATGGTAGTTGTCCTTTGAAATTTTTTTGGAAATAGGCATGAGCATTTTCCGTTTTTCATGCAAGGTAGAGATTTGTTTGACATTCCACAAGGTCTATGAATCATTTAATCTTGTACACATTTATGCAATTCAGGATTATTTATTGGACAAGGGATTTCTGCAGATATTACCTTATCAATATGATCAGGAGATAGGTATTTGCTATTGGGATGCAAAAAAATTAGTAGGTGTGCATGAGGTAGACCACCTTTCTGAAATTCTATGGTATACATGACTGCAAATGAAGTAGAAGACATTTATTCACAAAGAAAACAATCATAACAGATTTGATAGAAAACCATATTAAAGAATGATGATTACAAAAAGGGATGACTTACATGCAATAGTTTTGCCTAGTAGATGATTCTTAGTTAAGTCTGTCAAAAGTTGTTCAAACTTAATCTTGAAGACCCTTGACACTATATCAGGACGGTCTATTGGAGATAGCTTTAGCTTAGCAAGTACTTTGATTATTTCTGGCCATATAGGATTACATGTAAAAGTTATAAAAAGGTCTGGGAATCCCATATAACTACAAATAGTCATTCCATCAAAATATAGTTGGTTCATGAATCTGCGGCTACCAATAAAAGCTGAAGGAAGAACAACCCTCTTTCCTTGTTGTGATCCTTGAGTTTGTGAGCTGGTGGAGGCCTGACAGAGGTTATTGTATTTATCAACCCTTAACTTCGATTGATTATATTTAATGAATGACAATCTTTCATACTCTATGATATCGCTGTCGTTAGGCGATCAAATTACCACTACTTAACTTTAGCAACTTCAGTATTGCCAAGTTAGTAGTGAACAAACTAGTTAGGGTTAAGATAGCCCTGAGTCGTCTCACAACGAATACGGAATTGATCTCAAATATTTGATTCTTATAAAAATGCGATTAAAACTAGTAACTATAAAAATATGGGATTTTGATATGCAAAGAATAAATGACAAGCAAATAAAAGATCGTAAACAAAATAATAGTAAATAGGTCAATTCCACTGCTCTTTCAAAATAGGATTCACCATTGATTTTCTAAAGATTATTGTTATTGATTCCTTGTTTAAGATTTCAAATTAATCAATGTCACTTCTTAATTAATTTGTTGACGTCCTCACTTTAAACCAAAGTAACTTCTCAATTAAAAGTAAGAACTTTGTAGATTAGTCCTAGTAAATTTAACCAAAGTAACTTCTCAATTAAACATTACTAGTCCTAATCATGTCTATTCTTTTAGACCTTATATGTAGTAAAAAGTTAATTAATCAAAGTAACTTCTTGATTAATTCTAATCTAAGTTTCTACATCTAAACAAATTAACTTCTCAATTATTAGCAAAAACTCATGCAATCATATGAAAGTTTCTAAAAATTAATCAAAGTAACTTCTTAATTAAAATTCAAAAACTCGTAGACTCATATGATTGTTATGTTCTTTAGATTTAACATTATGCTAACTTGCTATAATGTAAAAATCATTGCTTTAACTAGATTAAGAAAAAGACATAGATAAAAAATAAATCTCAACAAGAATCAAAAGAACAAATAAATTAATTCATCTAACCTCAGAATCCAATTCAGAAATTATAGTGAATCAACCCTAAAAGCTTATCCCTCCATGGCTTGGATGGAATACATGATAATATGATGAAGGAAAGAAAAATAAAAGAAAAGGAAGAATGAGATATGTGGTGGATGATGGTATCTCCAAAACCAGAGAGTTGCTAAATGTGTAAGTTCCCTTCTTCTGCTCCCTTAGGCCTCTTTATATAGGCTTCAATTGGACTTGGACTTTATCTTTCGGTTGCTAAAATATTTTATCTTTATTTAATTAATTGACAACTCAATTCCTGTCCAATTTCCAATTCTGTCCCTCTTATTTGACCTTTTTGCAGTTTTGACAAGAATTGATTGCTGACTTTGACCAATTGACCAGTGTTTGACCAGTTGACCAGTTTGACTGCCCTATCAGATGCTGACATATGGCGCATAGACTCTCTCTCCAGAATTAGGGTTTGCTCCACCTTCCTCCCGCGCGTGACGGCTGCTATTGCCGTTTTCCGACAAGGTCTTCTTCTCCGGCGAAGGCGCGATGGTCGATCGTGAATCTCTTCCGCTGTTGCTGCGTGTGCTGGTCCGTGAGGTTGCAGGAGTGGTGACGGACTACTGTTTCGCGTTGCAAGTCAGAGGCATGGCTGCCATGGTTGCTGCTACTGGTTCTTCTCCAGCGAGCGTGAGTGAACGTTGCAGTGATGGTTGCGACACAAATGTTCGGGCGTAGTATAGATCTGGTGGACGTGCTGCAGCTAGTGTAATGAAGGATGATACCGCTGTTCTGCTGGTGTTGCGGTAATGGTGGATTCGAATGCAGAAATGGTGACGCGATTCAGGTTCGTTCGCGAAGACGTAGTGGACACTGGTTCTGCATTCGGTGGCTGGAACGGTGATACACTTCCGCTGTTGTGGCTGCTACGACTGTGCACGGAGATGGTGGTGCTGCTAGTGGTTATCGTGGCTGCCGTGGATTGAATGGCGCGCTGCTGGTACGAGTCTCGCAGGTGCAGGCATCGTGGAACGCAATGGAGGTGCTAGAACGTGAATGGTGGCCGGCAGGAAGGAGATGAATGCGCTACTGCAGCTCCAAGCGAGGTTGAGCGTGAACTGCACGAGGATGATGGTGGAGTTGCGGTGGCTAGTGTAGGTTCCATGGCTCCCGGTGAGATTGGCGGCGGCGGCGGCTAGGGTGGCGGCTGCCATGGTGATGGAAAGAGATGATGAAAATTAGGGTTAGGGTTTCATTTTGAGAGATGGTGACGTGGCAATATCTGATTGGTCAATTTGGTGAGTGGAGGATTATGACATGTGTCAGCTTATGGTAGGCCTGATTTGAAAGGTGGGGATTGCCACATGGCATAATCAGGTTGAGTGGAGTTTAAATGGTAGGAGAGGTGCAACTCAGTAAAAACTGGGGGTACAGAACAAGTTTTTGTGGTCCACTTGTAGGGGGAGTGTGTAAATTAGAACTGAGGGTGCATTTAGCTCCTGATTTATTCTTTTCCAGAATTTGTTGATTTTGAACTTATTTTGTAACTTTGAATATTTCAAATCCTCACATTTAATGACCCAAATTAAACTTCAATTGCATTAACAAACGTTATAATATCCAATAATATTTTATACAACTAAAATCAATTTTTACGCCATTTTTACCAAACGTACTCAATAAATCCAATAATCACAAATCCTAATTAAATCAATCCTTAAGCACAAAAACTCTATTAAAACCCCAAATTTAAAGATTAAATGAGGGCAAAAATTTGAACTCATCCCTCCATCATTGTATATCCATCAACTATGAATTGTTGAAAAAGTCGTCTAGATCTAAGCAAAGTTTGTGCTTCATATTTTCTCGTTTGTAATCTAAAACAAAACCACTCCCTAATTGTGAGTCTGTTCCTTTTGTTGTTGAATCTTGGTTTCTGACGATGGTTGACACCATGTCTATAATTATCCTCCCCATATGGGAAGAGTAAAGGATATTGAAATCCTAAATAGCTAGTCTGTAATTCATTTATTCTTTGCAACTTGCCAGACTGCTTTTCCATTATGATGTCTCTCCTTGAAGCAATGTCTACATCACCAACTATAAGGGCTACAACTTCTGAAACATTGGGGACATTATATATCCTTCCATCTTTTGTCCTATCCGCAATAAGTCTGAATTTCAAGTCATCAAATGGTTGGTCTCTATATTTGTGTCTTATCATTCTAAAACATTTTGCATGAACATTGAATTCGTCTAGCATCATCTTTATTTTGCTGACAATTTCTGAATCAATGCTATGTTGATTCCTGCAAAGGTTAACTGGTTAAATAACCAATTGTTCTATTTGATTTACATTGAATATAAGAAACATTCATGTACCTTAAAGATTTCATTCTATTTTGAACTTCATTTTCAATGTCATAAATATAAAGTTAGGCAAACTTTGGAAGTCCTCCAGTGACTGGTAAAAGGCTTCCTATTCTATGACAAGATTGACCTTGAATTCGTAAATTAGGTGGCCCTTTTCCATTGTTGAAAGTGGTATCAACTTTTGCTTCGGGAGATGTAAATGCAAACATCATATTGTATGCTCTAATGTGATTTTGATAGTTCTTGCTCTCTTTCGATTCATTATCAAATAAATGACGTTGCAAAACAACTGGCGAGTCCTTTAGAGTTGGTAATTAAACTTTACCATTACCACAACACATATGAAATGTACAATTGGTGGATCTTTTGTTCTTGTTAATTCTTTCCTCGTACCATATATAGGCATTACATTCCTTGCATATGAATAGTGCATCACCAATGTCTGCATATATTGTGCATAATTAAATATATGGTTAGTAAATGGAATTCAATATACATTTAGTAGAAACTATAACTATTAAATACAATCTTATCTTGGAACTATGCTTTGTGGAATTTCGTCATCTTGTTCTATACTTTGATCTTCCATTTCTTCGTTAGTGTCAGCTGTTGAATCTGAAACACTTACTCCTATGTCTAAAATGATGTTGTTATTTTGTCAACAGATATTTCTTTAGTAAATAAAGAATAAAATATAATTTACAATGTATAGTCATATGTGCAGATATTTAGAAAGTACTACCTGTACGCATATTTTCGATTGCAGTAGTAGTACTTGGACATATTGTAGTATCATTTAGTACTGTCTGGAAAGATGATTGACCTATGGATCCAGCAACTTCAAACTTTTGAAATAAATTTTGACGATGAGAACTCTGATGAAACAATCTGTGGTTCATTTCGTTACTTCTTCCCTATGGTTGTTGACCTTTATAATACCCAGCCAAATCATTATTTGTTTGAGTATCTTGATTGAGGAAAGCATTCTTGTTATATCACATAGTGGTGTGAAATTAATTTTCTTCTGTTGTTCATCGTCAAGTAGGAGACTTTGACTCTTTTGTGCACACTTCATTTTCTTTTCTTTTACACTAACTTTCTCATTAGTCTTGCATTTGCGCAACCTAGATTTGATAGCACCTTCGGATCACTCATATTGGCTACTATGGCAATAAAACATGGAAATAAAATAAAAGCAATTTGCACATTCACATTAATCTGTTAAAGCTAAAGACATTAATGGTGTACATAGACAACTTTAAAATTTATCCTAATACACAAACACATTGACATAACATAAATCTTGAAAATTTAATTCCAAGATGGAATAAAGACAGGGTAGATGTCTAATATGTGCAAGAACCAAACATAAAAAATAGCATTTAATGCATTTTTGTACCTCACACTTCATTTACTTTACTGGTTGGCTTCTTTTCCCATTACATTGCCTACTGTTGTGTGTTTTAGTCTTTCCGATGTCTGAAGCTTTGAAACAGAACTTCCTAAAAAAGCTTTTCGTTCACGGTCCATGAATAATGCGCGCCAAAAATAATTTATTTATTAAATTAATTTTATCAAATCCTTTATTATAGAAATGATTGATTAAATGGTATGGGGGCAGTTCGACTTCTAAACGCTTTTCTAGAATGTACTTGACATAAATGTCTACATCCATTAATTAAACTTTCATTTCTATGGTTATTTTCAATTTAAAAAAAATGAGTCCAAAGATAGAACGTTCCATTTCAATAACCCCTTGTGTCGTTTCAGCATTATATATATTCTTTACTTTTTTCTTTTTGGATATGTATTTGGAACTTCACCATCCAACCTCTTCAATGGAAACCTCTCAGGAAAATCAAAACAATTCTGCAAAACGTTACTCCTTCAAGAACTGGTTCCAAACTTCAATGACCTTGGTATATCCACAATGGGTAAGTCTCAAAGTTGTGATTTCATTTACTTTTAATGCTTCTTTTATTGTTAGATTGGTGCAAAAATTCAATCTTTCATGAAATGTTCAACCACTGGACTGTGTGATGAGTCATTATTTTCTTCTATTCCACTAGCCTTTGTGTACCCATTACACAGTTGATTAGTGCTTAATTGTTCATCTTTAGAGTGTTTTTCATCTGTTGGGCTTTATTGGGCCACTGTTCCGAATTTGGACTAATTTCACATTATTTGGCCTAATTTTTTTTTTAATTATTTTTAGGTATTTGGGTGAAGCAATTTTGGAGCTTGGACGTCAATATTCAGTTGAAGAGAGTCGCCACATCATTTCCACATCATTTCCATGTCATTTTCACGTCAGCAAAGTCAATGGGTCAACATTTGAGGCCCAGAGTGCCATTTTTGTAATTCTGCAGCTCATAATGGCAGTTTCGTAATTCTGAGTGGCAGGGGTGATATGACCACGAAATTAGGTCTGCATGGGGGAGACCAGCCGCTCCTTCTTCTTACACACTCTCTCAAACCTCCATTTTTGTTTTTTTAAGCTTTGGAAGGTGACCCATGGTGGCACAAGCTATTTTTTCACGTTTTCCACTCGTTTTTTGACGTTTTATGAGTCTTGGACAGTAGTTATTACTTGTATTCACGCTTTCTACACTTTGGGTAACGTTTATATTGAAGCATTTTTCATTTTTGGTGGATGTTTTTGTTGTTCTTCTATTATCCCTTGCTTATTTTCGTTTGCTGCACCATTTTAAGCTTTCAATATCAATTTGAAGTCATTTGAACGGTTGAATTGCAATTTCTGTTGAGAACCCTAATTCGGATTCCATGAGGAACTAAATTTGCATGTTGATTCTTTGTAGAGAATGGATTGAAACCTTGAGATTAGTGTTTTGTTCGGTGAAGTTATGTTAATCTCTCAATTCTGAATTTGCGTTGGGTTTAAATGAAGAAACCGTTCTGTTTTTGCTTAATTTGCAGAGTGGAATCATTATGTGTTCATGCTTAGTGAACTTTAGCACATTCATGGTTGTGTGCTTTACTTAATTGCACTTGAGTTCGAATTCATTTGCGCTTAGTAATTAATTCGGGTCTCATTAGAGTTAATATAACAATTTTGAGTTGTAATCCATGATTAGTGGATGTTCATTTGAAGCAAAGAATCAACACGATTTTTACATTGATTTTACACGTCTACATTGAAGTTTTCAGTTGTGCGTTGCATCCGTAAATCTGCCAAACCCCCTCTATGTTATTGTTGTGTTCATCTGGAAATTTCGCTTTGAATGAAAATATTGGTCGTTGGGAGACGACTTGGTTCACTTTCATATACTACATTTAATATGTTTTAATTTGGTGGGGTACGGTCTCTATCACCGTGTATACTTATTACTTTTCGAAAAATTCCATTTTTGTTGGCTTTTGTAATTGTTTGTAGGAATTCGTTGAGTTTGATGAAACCTTCTTTGCTTACTGGGGACAACACATGCTAATGGGCCCAAACTATTTTCATGATCCGGTAGGAAATTATATTATAGTTGAATTTGAAGATTGTTTGATGGAAAACCACAGATTTCGGATAACTAGTGAACTTGCAAAGTTTTATAAGTTGGATGATCTCTACTGGTTAGTGATCCTTTATTGTGGAAATCAGTATTTCCAGTTTAGAATTTTCAGTTTGCCCATGGAAGAAATATATTATCCTACACCCAACATGGTGTCTATTCCGCAACGAACTTTGTCTTCTTCAAGGTTTATGACTTGTTTTAAATCCGAGATATTGGTATCTTAGGTACTATTTAAAACTTCATATCATTGTATTTGGTTATCTAAATCATTTGGTTTAAATGATTTGTTTCTGTTTAACTGGGTTGCAAAAAATGATTTGCCTAAACGACTCGTTTGTTATTTTTTGGGGACATGAATGGACTATCAACAAATTTAAACTTATTGATCCGCGTCAGAAGAAACATGATGTTGGTATCCAGAGGTTAGACAATGGATATTTTACAATAAATGAAGTTGTCTTAGAGATATGTCAATACTACAATCTGAAGGAAAACAAAGCCATACATATGAATTATGTTGACAAAGATACCTTTTTATTCAAGGTTTTTTCTGCTGAAGGCATTGAGATTGAATATACTTCGTAGTTTGTCAGTAGTAACAATTCAGACTAAAATGATGGAGGTTTTGATCCTGCAGACTTCTACCATTCAATGTCAAAATGCTTATCTGCAAATGATGCAAAATCTTCTTCCCTGGTAACAGATTCTTAAACTTGGTTATTTGAATGCAAATTTGTTTGATGTGTTCTAATTTATTAAAATTCAAACTTTTTTCAGTACTTGGATTCTGAATTTGCTGGAAAAGCTTTGGTTAAACAGAGGAAGCGCTATTTATTGGTGAATGCAGAAGGTGATTGCTGGCCTTGCAAAATTAGATGGTCTGGAAGAAACAACCGTCAATGTTATTTAACTTGTGGATGGAAAGATTTCTGCAATGAAAATGGATTCAAGGAAGGCACTATAATCCAACTTGGTGTTGATAAGGACCTAAGCATGTATATTCATGTAATGGTGATAAAAATATAGTTTCAGTGTTCATCATATGTTTGGAAACGTTATCTATATATTGTAAACATCTTTAATGAACTATTACATATATATATATATATATATATATATATATATATATATTTTGCAAACTATTTCCCTAAATTATTGCTTATGCTTCTGGTTGTGATCTCATAATACTCGATGTTAACTATTAATATTAATTTGATCATTAAGAAAAAAGTCAAGAATATAGTTTAAGGAACTTCATGATTTACCAATTTTAATGGTTATTGATACATGTTATTATTATTTCAACCATCAACTTACTTTTACACCAAATAGTATCCCATTTGGGTTGTTGTCCATATAACATTTAAACTTGTAACACCAATTGTAGCATATCACAATTAATAATCAATACTTAACCCTTTAACCCGAAATATATGTATAACGATTCTTAGAATAAAATTAACATAACATTACATTGAATATGGGAATTGTAGAACAAATTTACATATCCAAAAATATTTACATTGTAATAATGATATCCTTTGGTGTTACCAACATTAATAATAACCATTTTCCATCCTTGATAGCCAACTCCAACAAAATACACCCAAGTCCACGACAAAAAACATTAAGATGGTTATGGTTTCCAAAACCCAAGTTAGCATTTACCATCACACATTTAATATATATATATATATATATATATATATATATATATATATTATATATATATATTATATGTCTAATTACAAACAGTAGTGGCCCACATCAGTGCTTTTTCTGTTTCATTCGTTTCTTAGTCTTGGACCTAGAAAATTCTACACTTGGGATGTCTTCAAGGTGGTCGCAATCAACTTCAAAGTCCAGCAATAAGTCCTTTGTAGGGGTAACACAAAAATCAATATAAGGATCATGATCTGCTGAACCACTCAAAGTCAATTGCAGCATATCAAAACAATATTACTATGACATCCATTTTGTTAGTTATAAAACATTTGATATTTAATAAAATTGCATATCTTATCTTACCATACAATTGTCAGCTTTGGTATTTTTATTAACACTTGGCTTACCCTGGATTCTTTAATCTGTGCATTTAAAAATAAAGTGGTTAGAACATGGGAAATTTAGTGCAATAAAATAAGTATACAAATAGTTTTAATTAAAGAGACCTTTCTTGTATAACTTGGAGTTTTAATGGAAGCAAGTGTTTTAGATTGCGAACTGGAAGCACTTAGATCTACAGAATTGGACTCTTTAATTTGTAACTTGCATAAAAATAGCATATCATAAATTTAGTGTCAACAGAAAAATATAAAAATAGGTGGAAGTACACATACCTTTTTTCCATGAGATCCAGTTTTAATCGGATTTGTGGTTTTAGATTGGGTACTGGAACCACATATTGTAGTGGGACTGGACTCTTTAATCTAAAATTAGCATAAAAGTACCTTATTAGAAATTTAGTGTGAAAAGAGAAGTATAAATATAGTTTAAAGTACACATACATTGTTTCCACGAGATCCACTTTTAATCAAACCAACCGCCATAGATTGCATACTGGAACCACATATACCTGTGGGACTGGACTCCTTATTCTATAATTTCCATAACAACAGTTATTACATCATTTATTTAGTATCAGAAATAAATTACTAACATAAATTTAAATGACTCTTACCACTGTTGTCTGAGACTCGTAAGTAATAACAGGAATTGATTCATGTTCGATGTTAGAATCACATATAGGTAGATCAAAAGACTGTTTACCCTGTGCGTTTAGAAATATATTTATTACATCATTAAAAACTACATACAAAGCAATTAGTGACATATAAAGTATTGGCTTAAATACACATTTGGTCCCTATTTTTGTCAAAATTATTCAATTTGGTCCCTATTTTCGTTGTTTGTTCAATTTGGTCCTCGTTTTGGTAAAATCTCATTCAATTGAGTCCTTTTGGCAGACGGAGTTAAAATTGTTAACAGCACAATGACACGGTGTAATTGTTTGGGCTACGTGTCAATTTTTAGGCAGTGACGTTGGCATAGTGAAATTTTACGCCCGTTGCAAGTTTAAAAGTTAGTGAAATTGATTGGGGAAGAAATTAGGGTTTGAGAGGTTTGAAGCAAAACTGTGGCCAATCCGGTTGGGGAAGAATCTTGTGCCCAATCCAGTTGGTGATTCGAAATTTGCGTTTGAGAGGTATGTCTCGTCACCATTCATCTTCCTCCTCTTGCTGTAACAGTTGGGGGCAACCAAGTTGCGGTAGGTCTCATATTCGTGGTTCCAAGGGTATGGGTTTAATCCCCATTCGCAAATGTGGAGAAGTTGTAGTGCTTCGAGTGGCAAGAACTTTGAAGAATAATGGTAGACAATTTTGGGGTTGTTCTAAGTTCAAGAGTGATGCTTCCAGTGATAATGTGTGGTGTAACTACTTCAAGTGGTGTGATGAAGAATTATATGATGAAAGAGATGGTATTATAGCCCAGCAAAGGATGAAGATTTATGAACTGGAGATTTCTGTGAGGGCTATGAAGAAAACGATTCAATTTTTCTTAGGATTAGTTATTGTTGTTGTTGTAATCTTTATAGTCATGGTGCCAGTAATGTTAAAAATTCAATGTGTGTAGGTGAGGATGATGTTTTGTAGGTGTTGAAGTTATGAATGTTGTGTGTGTTGTTGATGAAGCAGGGTTGAGTAATGTGTATTTTGTTCTGTATGAATGAATCTTTATGTTGCTTTACGTTGTTTAATTCCATCCCAACTCTTGTTTAAAAAAGTCCATTTAAGTCCACATTTTCGTTTAAAATGTGCAATTTGGTCCCTATTTTAAGTTTAAAAGGTTCAATTTGGTCCCTATTTTAAGTTTAAAATGTTTAATTTGGTCCCTATTTTAAGTTTAAAATGTTGAATACAGTCCCTGTTTTATAAAACAACCTGCTAATCAGAAGTGCAAAATATACCAAAATATAATTGAATCCATATTGAACATATCCAACCTGCCAATCACACAAGTCCAAATGGCAATCACAACTCCACTATTGGAGACCAATATTCAGTCAAGTGCAATAAGAATATGTTAAAGTCATGCAATTTAGATGTTAAACAAAAGTGTACTGGACAAAAAAAGTTAACAAACAGAGTACCAATTACTACAAAATTACTAGAAAAGAGGCCTAAATACATCAAAAGTGGTCTCCTAAGTAGGCCTAATTAAAACACAGAAAATGATCTTCAAGTTGGTGGTCTTTGAATCTACAATTTCTATCTGCTGCTTGGTTGCCCAGTCTGTATTGAGACTTCATGTGCTTGCTGTGAAGGTTGTGTTGGTTGTGTGGACTACTGACTTGATGGTGGTGGTTGTTGTGTAGGCTGTGTTGTTTGTGTGGACTACTGACTTGATGGTGGTGGTGGTTGCTTTGTAGGCTATGTTTGCTGAGGGAGTTGTGGACAATTACTTTTGTTATGTCCCACTTCACGACATACCCTACATCTCTTTTGATGGCCACCTTTCCTTAACTCTGTATCATTTTTCTTTAATTCCCACTGTTCCAATCTGCTCTTTTTCTTTGGCCTCCCAGGTAATCTCCTTTTGAAGGGGGTTGCACATCATTATAGGAAGTCCTCTTCCACAGTAGCTGCCCATTCACTGGATAGATTATGGAGTGGTATGTTTCTTCATACGTGCAAATTCTGAACTAGTGTGATATGAACTCCTCTGCATTTAAATTTAAAAACCTCATTGCAGCAAGTGCATGGCAGCAAGGAATACCACTGAGCATCCATTTCCTGCATGTGCATTCTTGTGTGTCAATGTTGACTTTGTACTTCTCTCCAATAAGTGAAATGTGCTTGACTTCAAAAATCTTTTCTCCTGACCAACTATCAAAGCATAACAAGTTAGCAAATTGAATAAATGATAAATATTAATTGTGTCAAAATGCCTATTTAAATACCTTGGAATTCAGTTCTTTGTTAAGGCCGATTCTTCTCGCAGCCTAGTTCTAATCCTTGGACAGATTGAACCTTTAAAAGCTTTCACCTTCTTCCGATTTTTGGCCCACCTCTTCATTAAATAAATTCTGATGTCCTCTAGCATTGATACAATTGGTTTAGTCCTTGCATCAATTATCACACAGTTGAAGGCTTCGCTCATGTTGTTTACTAGAGTGTCACAGATGGCTTGACTTGTGAACCTAGATTTGGACCAAAATCTGAAAAATGAAAGTGTCACACAAAGGTTAGCATCATCATAGTGTCTAACAGTATTGTGAATATGGATGATAACACAAACCTTGGTGGAATGGCTATGAGGTATTTGTAAGCCTCAAGATTGGCTTCTTTGATATTTCTCATTTCTCTTTCCCGAGCTTGGGGATATGTACTTACAACAGCCCACCACATTAAATTCTTTAATTTCTTCCCACCAAATTTTTTCCTAAAATTGGCGTACAAATGGCGCATGCATAATCTTTGTTCTGCTCCAAGTAACAACTCCTGTATAGCAGGCATAAGTCCCTGTCAAAAGCAGAAAGTGAAATATATAAGTCCATAAGCATATTTCAAACACTTTAAAATATTAATTAAATCAGTAATGGAATTTACCTTTTGTTGGTTTGACATGAAAGTGATGGACTGACATACTTCTGGCCCACCTAAGTCTTCAATCAATAGCTCCATAAACCAAGTCCATGTCTCTTTGTTTTCTACTTCAACAAGCGCATAACATAGTGGCAGCATCTGGTCATTACCATCTCGACCAACAGTCATTAATAACTCAACCCCATACCTTCCTTTCAAAAAACATCCATCCAACCCAATTATTGGTCTACACGACACAAAACTATCTTTACACGCTATTAAACAAGTGTAGAACCTTTTGAATGTGGCTTGACCTTGCACGTCTTCCACTTTCAATTTTATTGTAGATCCAGGATTGGATTTCAGCAAGTCATTTGCGTAATCATAAATTCTCCTAAACTGTTCTTTAAATGAACCTTGTACTTGGTCTGCTGTCGTTGCTCTTGCCCTGCGAGCTATAGACATTGACACTCTAGTATTCCATTTTCTAAAAGCCTTGTTACGTATTTCATTGATTTTTATACTTGGATTTTCTCTCAAGTGTGTCTCCAAAGTCCCACTCAACCACTTAGAATTGATTATATCAATGGTAAATTCCCTACTACAAGTGTGAACATCAACAACTTTCCTTAATTTCCACTTATGATGGGAAGTCAACAAAGCATAATAAGCTAACCAGAGGCAGTTTCCTTGAGCCCCCAAACATCTCACCCTAATTCTACGCTTATCATTTTTAACAAATCTTATATTTCTTCCACTATGAATTGCATACGTCCTAACAACATCTCTAAAGTGTTCCTTGTCAAGGAAATATGTTCCCACTTCCCACTTGTAGTCTGTCATGGATTTTGGCATCACAAACATCCCAAAAACATCTCCACTGTTATCATCATCCTCTATTTCACAATCAGATTCTGCACCACTCAATAATTCATCGGACAACCACTGATCATTAGAAAGCCCTCTATCTATGTCTTTTAGCACCTTTCCCTTGTGTTCACTGTCACTTTGATTCTCTTCTTCACTTATACCCACTTCAACTGCCACAGAACCCACATCATTATTAGAATTATTGTTGTCCCCCATTACATTCACAGGAATATCAACAAATTCCTCATCTTCAGTCTCTGATTCATCCCAATTGTAAACCTCTGCCTCAATATCCACCTCAGTTTCAAACACTCCATCCCCACCTCCAAACTCATCCTCACCTGCTGGACCACCCAAGTCAGCCTCACATCCACCTCCAAACTCATCCTCACCTGCTGGACCACCCAAGTCAGCTTCACCTCCACCTTCAAACTCATCCTCACCTGCTGGACCACCTAAGTCAGCCTCACCTCCACCTCCAAACTCATCCTCACCTACTGCACCACCCAAGTCAGCCTCACCTCCATTTCTAGCTTCATCCTCACCTACACCTCCCAAATCAGCTTCAGCCTCACCTCCCAAGTCATCCTCATTCTCACCTCGACCTCCCAAGTCACCCTCATTCAGACCTCTACCTTCACCCCCCAAACCTTCATCCCCCAAGACAACCTCACTCAAGCCTCCATGTCCCAACTCAACATTAACTTCAACAATGACATATTCCAAATTATTATCTATATCATCATCTACAACTACTGCTTTTGACACAATATGAACCACAAATAAGTGGACTTCTCTAGTACGCTTAGCAACATTTACCATATTAATTGACCCATTATCATCATACAACAACTGCAACCGTCTATCTACAGCATACCATAATTCTTTAACTGCTAAATAACCCATAGACTTAAGTGTGTCTAACACCTCAAAATACCCTCATGTGTCTGGGTCACAAGACCAATCATCAATAAATCCACCTATATATAATAGCCCACCATTCTGAACAAAATGTCCACCATGGTGGACCACAACCTTGAATCTCTCATCACACATCTAAATACAAAAAAAATGATATGTTATCAATTAAACAGGGGACCAGAACTGAAAAATGAATAAACAACGGGGAACACAAGGGGACCACTGAACACATATAATATTACCCTACCCACTTTCGAAAGCGACAATACAATACACAATAAACCATAAAGCTATAAAATCCACCGCAAACCAACCACAAAAGAAAAGCTAGTACAGAAATCAACCAAAAAAGTTCAACTTTTTAAACACTCAACCACAAGGCTATAAAACCCACCGCAAACCCATCACAAACGAAAAATACAACACAAAGAGGAGTCAACAATACTAACCTGTACCTGGTTGACGCTCCAAACTTCAATGCCAACCTCCAATCGCAATCTCCAACCGCAATGTTGAAGCTTCAATCACAAATCACTCTCCCACCACGTTTTCGCGAACCCTAACTGATGTTATCTTCAATCATGCACCCAAAAACCCTAATTTTCCCCTTTCTGACCAACCATAATCTTTCGATCTCTCGAATGCACTCGACCCTCTCCAATGAAGAATTTCAATTCTTCACTCAATTGATTGCTCTCGACAGTTTTCGCTTCTCGCTGCAGTAAACCCTCATTTGATACACTTTACCATTGTCACTGCTTCTCGATTGCCTCAATTCATTGCTCTCGACGTTTTAATTATTTTTCACTTTACCATTTTTTACTTTTTACTTTATTCAACTTTTTCCCCAATTTTTTTTAACGATACACTGTGCCAACGTGTGCCATCAGGGATTCAAAAAATTGACACGTAGCCTAAACAGTTACACCGTGTCACTGTGTCGTTAACAATTTTAACTCTGTCTGCCAAAAGGACTCAATTGAATGCGATTTTACCAAAACGAGGACCAAATTGAACAAACAACAAAAATAAGGACCAAATTGAATAATTTTGACAAAAATAGGGACCAAAAGTGTACTTAAGCCTAAAGTATTTCACCTCTTGTATTTGGTCTCTGCCCTTAGAATTCTCTTCAGTACTGGAATCACACATACCTTCAGCACTGGAGTCTTTAATCTACGTATGAAGAATCAAAAATTGAGTAATTAAAAACATTTAATTTTATGTAAATATTCCAATACAGTATCTAAACTTAAAGCATGATATAAATGAGTTACCATCTTTGACTCAAGTTTACTTCTAATAAAAGCAATGGTTTCAAGATTGTTTGAAGCTTTCATGACCGATGAAGATCTGGTTTTTGGTTGAACTCTAACCTTGAATGCAAGAGTACATCCCAGTATAACATCTAGATCCTCTGGAAAACATTTCGGATCATCCTCCCCATCCTAAGAACAAAAAAAAAGACATTAACATTAAAATTTATTTAAATTAATAAATGAACATAGTAATACTACCTCAATCATCTTATTCATTAACTCAACAGCTGATACACCAATCAAGTTAATGCAGTCTTGATCCCATATAACGAAATTTGCATAACTATCTCCATCACAGACATGTAATTCCAACTTATATCTACAACAAAATTAACTTTTTTAATTCAAACCATACAACATACAGTTAACATATACAATAGTAAAAAAAAAATACAAACCTAATTCCAAATTTTTCATTATTAAACCCACACATGACACACTTAAAAGCACCTATTTCTTCAGTTTTCTTCTTGCAACCATTGCATACTGGATAACACCATCCATCATTCTCTAAGTTAAACTTGACGGTAGTTGCAACAGTAACACAATACACTTCGTATATATATAAAAAAAAAGTCATTACAATAACAAACTTAAAAATTCAGTAAGGATGTTAAAACCATTACTTAGTGCTATATTACATCCTTCATTGTTGTGATTTCGGATATTGTACTCACAACAACTTTATACATAAATTTCTCATGTTCACTATATTGAGATGGTGAACTCAATTGGCTAGCTTCTTGACTTTGATTAACTTTATTGCCAAAACATCTATAATTCCAATATCTATGTCAGTATAATATAATAAATGGAAAACAATGTCCTAAGAACTAAGTAATTCAAGAAACGCATATTGTATCCATTGCTCCTTGAACCGGACCAATTCAGAACATTCATCACCCATAAACAACTTTGAACCATTCCAGGAATTTGATATTGACACTGGCCACCGTCCTAAATCCATCAGAAAAATAATGATTACAAAATCACATTACAAAACAACAAAATAATGAAATTAAATTCACAAACCTGAAGACGGTTTGATCTTAGCTTGAGTCAACATAACAACAACAATAAACGAATCTGGTTCTCCCCTCCAATTACTCATAAATTTAAAGTAATAGGAATCCCACAACGTACACCCAATAACAACAAAATTGTAAAATGAAACAACAATACTGTATAAACAACAACGCATATATGAAACCCTAATAAAATAAAACATTATACTTATATCAAATACACAAACCTTAAATCCCTTATATGAAATACAACATTCTTGGATTGGGGATTACACCTCACATTATCCACCACTCCAATAATATATAAAACCAATATTAGCATGAAAACAAAATCATTAAATATCTACAGGGTAAGGAAAAAAAACATTATTATATGTACCTACCATACACCAAATCAGCAGAGAATTTTCCATCAACTATATCCTCGATACTTTTGAAGTTATAAATGTTTAGAGGAATACTTGAAATTGGTTGTTCTTTTATAGTTGTTGCACCTATGAACAATAACTTGTAAGGGTGGTCACAAACCCGAAATTGTCCTTCGTTCTTCATGATTTTAAAATTATGCATTATGTAGGTATGACCCTCAACCAACTTTTCTTCCCACAAACCTATATCTTTCTTTTTTACCATTGTAGGAATCATATCCCCCTGAAAAAATAAGGTAAACAGTAAAGATCATTCCATATCCAAAAATAAAGAACACAACAAACTTTATTTACCTTCTGATCCAAAAGAATCAACTCCATATGACGATTCATATCTTGGTTTTGAACAAACCACAAATCCTTTACTCTCCCAACAAGCTTTAAAGTCTCTTTCTTCTCATCTATATCTTTGATCAAATAAAATTTTCTAGCCATTTGAAGACAACAAATACAACCTACACGAACTCAAGAAGAACACCAATGTCCCACCCTCAGAAAAAGCACACATGGAATAAAATTCATTTACACAACAGGAAAAGTATAAAAATAAAACTAAAAAATAAAGCAAAGGAAGATCATACCTCACATAACTGGGGAAACGAAAACACAAACCAAAAGCGTTAAACACATCCAAAACACAATAATAATAAACAACAAACAATGAACTAAAAAATACAAACATGAAATCTAAAAGAATTTCAGAAAATATATTAAAGAGGATCGAAGCAAAAGAAAGAAAAGAAAAATCATCTCAGACCAACTGAGATACATGATCACAGTAAACAACATCCAAAACACATTAACAATTAATAACAAACAATGCACTGAAAAATACAAACAATGCACTCAGAAAAAATAATAAACAGGATCAAACCAAAAGGAATAAACGAAAAATCATCTCAGACCAACTCACTTACACCATCAAACCAAAAATTCAGACACAAAAACGAAGAAAACCAATAATGATATCAGAGAAAATAGGGTACTGGATTGAAGGAAAAATTCAGACACTAAACTGAAAAAAAAAAAATCCCATACCCAAACCTGAGAAAAGAAGACGCAAGAACCATATGACAAAACCAAACCACTAAACACTATCCTTAAAAAACGATTTCAAACACAACTAAGATAATTAATGTATGCAACATCAATCAACTTAGGCACAGTATCCCTCCTTCCAACACTTAACAGGCAGGAAATGCAAAATGACTTTTAACCCCGGGCACTAAATGAAAATTGAGTCTGAAGAAAAGGGTAAGACCAGTAAAATACTAAGCTTTGGGTTTCAGATCATTGGCAAAATGTTATTTTACGAAAATACCAGTTTAGAAGACAAGTGTCTTCGAATTAAGTTAGAGTATTTGGGTAATATCTAGCCGTGAAATTACTAAAAAACCTGAAAAAAGAACATGTGTCAATGAATTAAATTGGGATATTTGGGTAATATCCAGAGATGTTTGTTTTCTTATCGTTTAACCTAGACTTTGAAATGCTTGAAACTGCACCCACACTAAACCCTCACCTAACACACATTAACCCACACCTCACTCTTTTACCTAGCACACCACTCATGCACCTGCACCTCACACGCACACACTTCCAAAACGCACACACACTGCCGCACCTCACAATGCATTCTCACACACCATACTAACCGATTCCCCTAACCCACACTCTACAACACATTGCCACACATGCCAAACAGGAAACCCAACTAACTAACTCATTACACACTAACCAACTATAATAATGCTAAAAAAAATCTACCACTAACACACTCACGCACGCGCGCTAACACTGTTATATATACACATTCATAAGGGTTTAAGGGTCTGGAAAAAGCGAGAGAAGAAGAGAGAAAGGAAGAACGAGCGAGAAGGAGAAGCGGGAAGAGAGGAAGATAGCAGAATCCAAGAGCAAGAAGTGTCACGACTCGGGGGTGCTTTTTCTCCTGTTCTAGTTTTGTTTCAGCATAGGATGGATTGCTTTACTCATTTTTTATTTTGCTATTGAAATGAATATCACGATTGCTCTGTTTTCAGTTTCATTGATTTTCAATTTCACTGCAAATTACTACTTCCTTTGCCTTGATTCTTACACTAGCTTGGTTTGTAATCCAAATGCTTACTCGCAGTATAAACCCAGAAGAAAATATACGACAAACAAATGCCATTCTTTTTATTACTCTGTATCTGGCTTTAATCGGAAACCATATGCAATTGGAGAATAAAGTTTAAATCCACATAGCAAGAAGACAGTAGATTAAACGAAGAAAGAGAGAATTAAAATTGATGGAGTTGACGGCGGTTAGAATGAAGCGGAGGAATCATGGTTCTGACCAAATAGTGGCTCGCCTTCGCGGCTTCGAAGGGAAAGTCACGATTTCTTCTGTCATGAAGGTGCTGCCATGGTCGCTGACAAAGGCCTTCGACGGTGGCCGGAATCGTCGCTGGTGGTTGACGGTGGCGGGAGTGAACAGAGGAATCATGGTTCATACCAGATAGTGGCTCGCCTTCACGACTTCGAAGGGGAAAGTGGCGTTTTGATTTTGTATTGACGGTGTTTCCATGGTCGCTGGCAAAGGCCTTCGACGATGGCCGGAATCGTCGCTGGTGGTTGAGGTAGGCTCGCTTGAGGCAGAGGAGGGTTATTAGGAAGATGATGACCATGTATTTGATGTTCTGAGTGTTTAATTTTAGGAACATAGGTGTTTTAGATTGAGGTTTTAATGTTTTAAGAATAAATATAAAAAAATAGTTTTCAATTTTGAATGTTCCAAAATAACAAAGGAAAATAATAAATAATTTATACTTTATAATCTATAATTTATAACAATATATAAAGAGGATTTCTTCTGTCGTGTTCACATTTCAAAATATCAATTTTATTTTTTAAAATATAATTATTTATCTATAATAATATATAAAAAGGATTTCTTTTTTTGTATCCACATTTCAAAATACCAATTTTACTCTTAAAAATATAATTATTTATTACATTTTTTAAAATTGACCGTTATTTTTACAAGTTTTTTTAAAAAATCGTCTATCTCTATTTCTTCTCTTTATCTCTATTTATCAACAATTATTCTCTCATCTTTATTGATATATTTCACTTTATTTTTAAGAAATGTAATTTTATTTTATATATTAACTTAAAAACATTACATTATCATCACCTATTAATATAATATCACGCATATTTAAAAAATGCATACACAAATTGTTGAAATGGGGATCTATTTCAACTCATATGAAGATGGTTTTGATGATGTCCAAGGCTACACTTCATGTGCATTACCAGTTTAGAATTAGTCATGTTTTAGTTAGGCTGTGCATTAGGCTGTTTGTATGAAATTATCAGATGTAATTCAAGCCTGCATTAAGTTGTAATTAACCATCACACTCTTGCTTATGCAATCATGAATTGATTAGTTGTTTAACTAATGGATTAGCTGTGAGTACTACACTAAGGCAGTGAAAATACACTCACGATAATCGATTAGGTAAATTCCTAATCCATTAATGATAGCAGAAAACTCTGTATAAAAGCTATTTTCTGAAAACTGTTTCGGTGGGGAAAAGGATACAAATCACTGAAAAACATTCTGAGAAACAACCCTTTGACATTCGCAGAGTTCTTAAGCATTCTCGAAGATCATTCAAGTGAAGATTCAAGGAGATTGATGGTTGATTCTACCTTGATCAGTCTAGCTTGCATCTAGGAGCAAATTGACAAATCTGCACAACAATAGGTGTATTCGTTTCTTGATTCTTTTTTGGTTGTATTTCTGATTACAGTTGTTTCACTCACTAGTGCAGTAAGGGCTTTTGGCCCCGGTTGTTTTTTATATTCTGCCTCGGTTCTAGAACCGAGGCATATTGGGGTGAGGCAAAAAAGGGTGATTTGTGGCCTCGGGTGTCAACCGAAGCCATAGGGCGTACTTTTCTGCCTCGGTTCTTTGAGGACCCGAAGCCATAGGGGTACTTTGCTCGCACCACCATTAGTACTGCTGCGCTCATCCTCGTCATCGAGATCGTCGACAAACGCTGTCGCGGCCAGACCTTCACCAGCACTGAACGAGCAACCCACCGTGACGCTCAGACATATGCTACCACTGCACGGTCTGAATGCGACAACGAAAAACCACCATGAACCAGTAGAGCCAAGAGATCTAGAGATCCAGCACCTCCACCGCCGTTCGAAGCAGAACTTCAAGTCACTTTGCGGGCAACCCTACCACTGTGTCGCCATCACCACCATAGACAAAGGAAGAGAGTGAACACCAAATCACACCTTTGTCGTGAGCCGCGAGCACGCCTCCTTCGCCAATGATGAACCAAACACCACCGCACGAGAAAACAAAGACGAAAATGCCTCCACTGCGCACCAAGTGTTCACTCAGGGACGAAGGTGAACAGTGCGAAGTCGCGAATTTGGGAACCTAAATAGGGCATATGGCCTCGATTCAATTAATAACTGAGGCCTAAAGTCCTTTTATGGCCTCGGTCAATAAAGACCCGAAGCCAAATGTGACGGCACTGGTGACATTTTTTAAATTAGGGTTACTGGCTGACTTATAGGCCTCGGTTCTTTTTTAACCGAGGCCAAAAACCTCTTTATATTTCCTCGGTTCAAAAACACCCGAAGCCAAAAGTGCTGACGCTGATGGCATTTTTGAAATTTTGGTTACTGGGCTGCCTTATAGGCTTCGGTTCTTTTGCAACCGAGGCCTAAAACCTCTTACTGCACCAGTTTTACACACACCCGAGGCAATATAGTTGGACGAAATTGCAAAAATGCCATCGCCTCCTTATAGGCTTCGGTTCCGCTATAACCGAGGCCTATAAGGCGAAGTAAAATGTCAAATCTGCACTAGTGACTGTGTGAAGTGAAGGCCTAGGTGCAATTGCGTGGATGCATTGCTCCTAGGGGGAGTTCTTGATTGGTAGATCAAGTTCCTTAGTTTTTAGGTTCTAGAATTATATAGATGTTCTTCTAATTCTTGGATCCTAATTGAGTTAGTGGAATCCTACTAAGTGAGTTTACTTAGGAGAAGATTGGACGTAGATTCTTTTTAAGTTAGTGGAATCCTACTAAGTGGGTTTTATTACTGCAGTGCTGCATCCCCAATATTTCTATTCTGTTACGTTATTTCTTCTTCTTTTTTTGTTTCCGTTCTCTCCTTCTTCTCTCTATTTCTTATCTCCAGTGATCCCCTTCCATTTGAACGTGCTCTCTCCAGTGGTCCCCCGCTTTCTATCTCTTTCATTTGAACGTAATATCTCTAGTGAAGCTTTTCAGCGCTTTTCTCTTAAAAGTTATTCTTGTAGGTTAGTATGATTTTCACACTTTTAACTTTAATCATGTTTTTATTACTGATTCTTGGAATGTTATCTATTGCGTGTTGCGAGTTATATATATAGTTATATTTTATTTTGTGATCATTACGGATGTCGACATCCGTTTCCTTATTTTTTATTTTGTTCCTTTATATTGTAGACATACGTTTAATGAGACTATTTGCTGGATATACTTCAGGGCATCTTTATAAGATGTTCAAGGGAACAAATTGGAAGAAAATAGCTTTTGGAACAACTTTTGTATTCCCAGCCACAACTTTCAAGCATTCTTTGTGCTAAATACTCTGATTTGGGGGCAGAGATCTTCTAGGGCAGTGATTTTGAGTGAGAAAGAGAGAGAAAAAAAAAGAGATGGGAGAAGAGAATCTTTTGCAGACCTCTTTTTCATTGAACATGGGAATCTGAACAAGGGCGACGAGGAAGTTGGTGTAGCTGAATTCCTCATCTTCTTAGAGGGGTTCAAACTTGTAGCGTTGGTAGGGTTTCTTCCAGAAGAGTTTGACGAGGATGATGACAATGCCCATGTAGACCCTCTCCATCTAGAGCATGAGAGCCATGGCGAGGCAAATGCACACCGCCATGTTCAGCAGCTGCACGATCAGCGGCGCCTTTATCACCTCCCAGACCATCCTCATTTGCACCGTCACGTCGAAATCCACGCCCTGGATTGACTCCGGGATGAAGAACTTGGGCTCCGAATCAACCATTGTGAGAGGAGAAAGTGAGAAGAAAAGTTGAAAAAGTGAAAGTTTTGGTTTGGTGTGTGTGCTTTTTGTATGGCGTTGAAATGGCAATAAAAATCTGCAATACCCTTGTTAGGAATGACACTTATATTGCAGATCTCTCTCCCCCAAATCATACAAAATTAAAATGAAAGAATACAAGCATATTTCTCAAAGTAAAAATAAAAACTACAAAAAGCCCTTCACTATTGAACCCTGAACAAAATGTTTCCACTCACAAAACCAATCTAAACGGAGAATTGATTTTCCATAAGGTTTTCAAATAAATAAATAAGGTTTAATTATGCCGTTGGTTTCCATTTTGGAGTCCAAATCTCAAAATGGTACCTAAATTTTTAAAAGTCTCAAATTGGTCCCCTTTTGTTAAAATGTCTCAAGTTTGCCCTTTCTATAAAGTCAAGGTTGACGCTGTTAGAGGGAGTGTCACGTGTCAGTTCCTAAAAAAATTGCCACGTGTCAAGCTGTCATCGTGCCACGTAGCAGTGATAGAGTGATGTGGTAGTGATAGTGACACGCGTCAGTATTATGCCAGGTGTCATTTCCTTAGTCTCAATTTGGTCCTTTTATTTTAATTTTTGTCTCAATTTAGTCCCAATTTTTGTAAAAATGGGCAATTTTGTCCTTCTCCAAATTGAAATCAAATTTAATTTCTATATATATGTACACAAATATTTCCATCAAAATTGATATTTCAAGTAAATATTTTTAACTAAATTAAGTTCATTTAATTAATATTTTAGATTGAACTTTATTTAAAATTGTTTTAAAGTTGTTAATAGAAAATAATGTTAATAGAAAAAAATTCATAAGTTAACTAGTACATGTAACAATAAAAAACATATAAATTTAAAATTTGAAAACAATGTTAAGTAAAGTTGAATTTGAAACACAATTTTAAATAAACTTAGCTATGTTAAAAATATCAATTTGAATAAAAATATCAAATTTAATAAAAATATTAGTATAACATTTATATAAAATTAATTTTTGTTTTAATTTGGAGAGGGTCAAAATTGAATTATTTTTACAAAAATAGGGACTAAATTGAAACAAAAATTAGAATACAGGGATCAAGTTGAGACTAAGGAAATGACACCTAGCATAATACTGACACGTGTCATTGTCACTGCCACATCACTCTGTCACTAACACGTGGCACGACGACAGCTTGATACGTGGCAAAATATTTATTTTTTTAAAAAAATTCAAAAATTCAAAAAAATAAAAAATAAATAAAAAACTCGAGTGGAACCCCATTTAACACTGTTTAGCCAGACTTAACAAAAAAGGAGACCAATTTGAGTATTTAAAAATGTTTTGTTTAATAAACAACAGGGTTTGGGATCTAAAGAGAAAAAAACGATAGAGAGGTTGGTGATAATGACCTTGAGAAGGGTGAGACGTGAAGATGCAACTCTATACATGAATAGAAAAAGATGAATCCCTTGGCCACTGCACTGAAATTGAAAATTTTAACTACAAATTATGGACCATTAACTTCACTACAAGTTCAGTGTCCATGCACAAATTTTTTGTGCTTTAAAACTGAAAAAAAAAATAATAGAAAATGGATGTGGATATCCGCAATTAAAATTTGCGAAGCGGATGTCGACATCCGTAATGGTAAAAAACAAAAAAAATTAAGAAAACGGATGTCGACATCCATAATTAAAATTTGCGAACCGGATGTCAACATTTGCAAAGGGAATTTTTCGGGGTGCAACGTTGCAGGGGTAGGGGGTGCATGGGATTTTATTGTTTTTTCTCTTTCTCTATTACTTTTTTACCGCGGGCAAAGCTGGAAATATATAAAGTTTTGGGGGTACAAGAGAAAGGTTGGGGTGTAGGGAGAAGCCCCCTTACTTAGTGCACCCACAGTTTTAATGCATATGAATTCCACCCTACTCATATTACTTTGCGCACTCATGTAGTTTATGCTTTGCACCTCTCTCATTTACGGTTTGCACCTATTTTGATATTTACACTCCTTTAATAGTTATTGCTTCCATGTTTTTATTTGATGTTACATGTTTTATATAAAATTATTTTCTCTTTTCGTGTCAAAATTTTTAATATTAAAGATTATTGATTATCATGTTAAGTCTTAGACTTAATAATTATAATTTTTCTTCGATTTAAATAAAATTTAAGTATCAATTTAAACTAGTGCAGAATGGGGTTTTTAACTCGCCTTATAGGCCTCGGTTACTGCGGGACCGAAGCCTATAAGGAGGCGGTGGCATTTTTGAAATTATTCTCAGCATTTTGCCTCGGGTCCCATATCAACCGAAGCATATAACCAGTTTTATGCTTCGGTTCTCAACCAACCGAAGCCTATAACCCATCTGTGGCCCCCACATTTCCAAAACTGCCACTGACAGCACACTTTTTGGCCTCGGGTGTCAAAGGACCGAGGCCTATAACGGAAGATTTGGCCTCGGGTGGAGCAGAACCGAGGCCTATAGCTGTTTCTGCCTCGGGTGTTTACAGAACCGAGGCCATATCCTCTATTTATGTTCCCAAATCGCGCGAACCCTCACTGTTCATCATCTTCTCTCTCGCGACCTCTCCATCTCCATCAGCGACCTCCGTCAGCGACATCTCCATCGCCGATTGCGCCTCCGTCCACGAAGTTTGGGTCGCCGGTCTTGCTCCGCCACCGAACAGCAGGCGAAAAGGAGGCAGCCACCGCGCCACCGTCGAAAAGGAAGTGGCCACCGTCGCGCCACCGTCCAGCTCTCGTTGCGGCCTCCTGCGCGCCACCGCTGCGTTGTGCGTACGTCGCGCCCCCTCCGTCGTGCATTTGTCGCCCCACTTCGCCACGGTTCCCCACAGCCACCTTGCACTGCTGCTCCGTGTGACTGCTCCGGCGAGTATCTTGCGCCTCGTTCGCCAATTCTGTCCGGGGTAAATTCAAAACGCGTTATTTTTTTTCGTTTTGTATATTTTTTTATGATTTAGGTAATTGTTTTGCATTTTGATGAGATTTTTGGTTGATTTTTGCGTTTTTCTTTTGCTATTTTTACGGTCTCTTATTTATTTTATTACCTCTTATAGCTCTTGAAGACCTCAGTATCGTGGGTGTGCATCATCTTCCATTGTCATTCAATTTTCACGCTCCCAGGTTCTTAATTCTATTATTTTGTAAGATTTTGTTGTTTATTATGTATTAGTAATATGTTATATATATGTATATATGTGGTTTATTATTTACTTAAATATTTGTTTGATTTGTGAGTTAGCCTTAGTTTCCCGTTTGAGATTCAATACGAAAATTATGTATTGTTCCCGAATTTTCATGTTGAAAAAACTACCTTTTTTTAAAAAAATTAGATATAAGGGGATACAATACTAATAATTTAAATGTATTGAATCTTGAATTGTCCGATTGGACAATTTAAGAAGATTAATCACTTTCTAGTAATTTATTAGTGCATATATATATATATATATATATATATATATATATATTTTAAAATAAAGATCTTAAAATTCATGAATATTTGTCAATTGTGTTTTGTATTGATCTTCGGGTGCATATTTGATTGTGGTTTATAATCACTTTCATTTCGTGTATCCTGAAGGCCAATGCGAAATGCTGGCAAAATTTCGTGAAATTTAAGATTTGTATTTTAAAAGTAATATGTACCAATAAAATAAAGAAAGTGAATCTTCTTAAATGGGATAGGGTCACACCTTCATTACGACATGAGCATTGATTCAAAGATTACTGAAATTAATCACGCAATTTCAGTATGGATCGAGATTGGATTAATTTACCACGTATTAGCACTGAGTATGAGAATGGAGTAGAGGAATTTATAAAATTTGCGCAACGTTATGAGGGGAGAAGTGATGATGAGGTGAAGTTCAGATGTCCGTGTGTCAACTGTTTGAATGGAAGAAAATTGAATGCAACTCAAGTTAGGGAACATCTTATTTGTGATGGTTTCCTTAAAAGTTATACAATATGGACATGGCACGGCGAATTAATACACATTCCAACTATTTCTCGATCTGAATATCTTGCCAATTCCTCCATGAAAGAGCGACGAGAAGAGCGACGGGAAGAGCGACGGGAAGAGCAATGTGAAGAGCGATGTGAAGAGCGAGTAGAAGAAGACAATATAGAGGACATGATACGGGATGTTGGCGCAGAAGCTTTTGCACAAGCGCATGTGTATGAGACGATGTCTGCTGATGCGGAAACTCCGTTGTATGTTGGTTCAACTAAGTTCACGCGATTATCAGCGGTTTTAAGACTTATGAATTTGAAAGCGACCAATGGTTGGACAGATAAAAGCTTCACAGAATTGCTCGTGCTCTTGAATGAAATTCTTCCCGAAGGAAATACTCTACCCACTCGAAACTATGATGCTAAGAAAATTCTTTGTCCGATGGGTATGGAGTATAAAAGGATACACGCATGTCCTAATGATTGCATATTATACAGAAAAGAATTTGAAGATTTGAAAAAATGTCCAAAGTGTGGGTCATCACGGTACAAGCAGAAAAGAAACAGTGAAGATAATGGTCAAATAGAGAAGGAAGGATCTGCTTTGAAAGTAGTCTGGTACCTTCCAATCGTGCCTAGACTTAAGCGTTTGTTTGCAAATCCTAAAGACGCTAAAAACCTTAGATGGCATGCAACTGAGAGAAGATGTGACGGACTCCTTCGTCATCCAGCTGATTCAATGCAATGGAAAAATATTGATCAGGAATTTCCCAAGTTCGGTGAAGAATGTAGAAATATTCGTTTTGGCTTAGCTACCGATGGAATGAATCCATTTGGTAATTTAAGTACAAATCACAGTTGTTGGCCTGTTATATTATTCATTTACAACTTATCTCCTGGACTCTGCATGAAGAGAAAATACATGATGTTGTCTATGATGATATCTGGTCCAAAGCAGCCTGGAAATGAAATAGATGTATATCTCAATCCTCTAGTTGAAGACTTGAAGGTGTTGTGGGTTGATGGTGTTGAAGTATTTGATGCTGTTGCTTCTGAAACTTTCATGATGCATGCAATGTTATTTTGCACCATTAATGACTTTCCAGCTTATGGTAATTTGTCAGGGTACAGTGTCAAGGGTCATAAAGCATGTCCTATATGTGAAGAAAACACTGCATCTCATCAATTGAAAAATGGAAGGAAGACCGTGTATCTGCGCCATCGAAGGTTTTTACAAGCTAATCATCCTTATCGAAGATTAAAGAAAGCATTCAATGGACATCAAGAGAATGACAAAGCACCAACTCCATTAACTGGCATTGAAATTCATGAAAAAGTTAATAAAGTACATCATGTATTTGGTAAAACGTCCAAAGAAGTCATCTGCATCGAGCCCTTGGAAGAAAAAATCAATATTCTTTGACCTTCCATATTCGTCGAAGTTAGAAGTTAGGCATTGCATAGATGTCATGCATGTAGAGAAGAATGTGTGTGATAGCTTGATTGGTACACTACTCAACATTCAGAGAAAGACAAAAGATGAAGTAAATGCTCGTTTGGATTTGGTTGAAATGAAGATCTGAGAAGACTTGGCCCCAAGGGAGGTTGGTAGGCGCATTTATTTGCCCCCTGCATGTTACACTATGTCCAGACAAGAGAAGATATGTTTTTGCTTATGTTTAAAGAGTGTCAAGGTACCTCAACAATACTCTTCAAATATTCAGAGTTTAGTGTCCATGCAAGACTTGAAGCTTGTTGGCCTAAAGTTTCACGATTGCCACATCTTAATGCAACAATTGTTACCTGTAGCTATTCGTGGAATTTTACCCAAAAATGTTAGACAAACTATAACACGTTTGTGTGCATTCTTCTCTTCAATTTGTAGCAAAGTCATTGATCCTTTAAAGTTAGATGAACTTCAAGCCGAAATTGTTATCATCTTGTGTCAGCTAGAGATGTTTTTCCCTCCATCCTTTTTTGACATCATGGTACATTTACTTGTTCATGTGGTGAGAGAAATCAAGTTTTGTGGACCAGTATACTTAAGATGGTTGTATCCCATTGAACGTTACACGAAGATTTTGAAAGGGTATGTGAAAAATCAATATTGTCTAGAAGCTTCAATGATTGAAAGATATATTGCTAAAGAAAGTGTCGAGTTTTGTTCAGATTACATGGCAAAAGCAAAACCAATAGGAGTTCCTCACAGATCATGGTTGATGATAAAAGCACAGTACAAAATAGTGGAGTCAGTCTTGAAGCCGAGTCGCTACAATTTTCTACATCTAAAGATCAAAATCCCGTAGTAGGATCAATGACATACTATGGTGTAATACAAGAGATATGGGAGGTTGATTATACCATGTTTACTATTCCACTGTTCAAATGTAAGTGGATTGACAATAAGAGTGGTGTCAAAATAGATGAATCAGGAATGACTCTAGTGGATTTTCGAAAGGTGGGTTATCGAGACGAGCCATTTATCATGGCACAACAAGCATCTCAGGTTTTCTATGTTAAAGATCCTGCGTCTGAACATTGGTTTGTCGCTCTTCATGGAAAAAAACAAATTGATCCTAATGAAGAGAATATGAGTGATCTTAATATTGCTGTCACCCACCCATTTAGAAGAACGACAAATATTGATGAAATCCATCTAGTTGATGATGTACATGCAATTCGAGAAGATCACGATGAAGGAATATACATATGACCAATCAATAACTTTATGTATGAATTTCATATTCTTGTTAACATTTAGGTGTTTTGTTAAATAATGTTTTATATATTAATTTGTCAGTTGCTTATTAATGTTTTTTTATGTTTTCATTTCACAGATACATGGCTGAACATACTTCATCAGAGGATGAAGCACCTACTAAGAGACCCACTAGAGGAGCCACTAGGTTGAGAGAGCTCTTAATTAGAAGAGCTAAAGGTCAGAAAACACATGTTGATATTAACGTCGACACTGGTGAACCTAGTGCTCGTTATGGGGACGTCTTCAAAAGATATTTAGGAATGTTGGCACGAGAGAGAATATCAATCCTTACGCCATCTTTTGATCATGTCACTGAAGTTGATCGGGAAATGATATGGCAAGATTTATTGGTAACTAATATTAATGTTATTAAAGTTATACTTTGACTTTGTTGATAATATGATAAATATTGTTGATGACATTTTCTATATTGCAGCTAACATTTGATATTCCAAATGTGCCGACCTTAAGACAAAAATGTTTATCATCGGTGGCTGAGAAATTTCGTGGTTTTAAGACCAAGTTGACGTCAAGGTATGTCTTTGGACATAAAAAGAATGAAAATCCATTGTTGAAATACACTTGGATTGATGAAGACACATGGCGTCAGTTTCTTGAGCTTCGGACATCTGAGGGATGGCAGGTATGTTTATTTGAAATCATCAATAGCACAATTGATAATTATGCAAAATTTTAACTAATTCATAAAATGGGTTTTATATGTTACAGGTCAAGAGGAAAAAGGCTCAAAGCATAAGTGCTCAAAATACAAACCCGCACATATTATCTCGTGGTGGGTATAGAAAACTTGAAGAGAAGATAATGACAGAAAAGAAAAAATCTAGGCCCCCACCTTCTGAGGGTGAAGATACTGAGCCTCCTTCACCACCATCACGTCATCAGAAGTGGAAGTTAGCCCGTTTACGCTCATCGGGCAACTACACTTCTGACTCTGCACGAGAAATCTCTGAGAAAATTGTAAGATACAATTCTTATCTAAATTGCTCGTTCATGTTTTATATTGTATTTTGATTTATAAATGTTTTTGTTACCTTGTAGGATTCGTTGGTTGAGCAGACCTCCCAAGGAGGATTCATTCCAGAAGGTCGTCATGACATACTTGCTGCTGCAATTGGACGACCTGAGCACCCTGGACGTGTGCGTGGTGCTGGATCAGGAGTCGGCATACGCCAATTTTTTGGTTCCTCCTCTCGTCAGTCTTCATGCAGTCATGGTGCTGATTATGAACAAAGACTAAAGGAAATGATCACGGCGCAAGTGAGAGAAGAACTAATGCGCCAATTTGAGCATTATGGCATTCGTTCGCCCCGTGGATCATCCGCCAGAACTAGACCCATTTGTGCCTCCCACGGGTAAATTTGTTTTCTATAAGTTATGAATTGAATAAATGATATTTAATAAAGTAATTGAATAACATTAATAAATCGTTGGCTCTAACAGGTAGAAGCGGAAAGGGGAGTTGTTCAGCTCCACCCGGGGATGACATGGATGACACTCATCCATGTCAGCTATATATTTGGGATGGTACAGAGAAGACACTAGTGGCTCGTGGAAAAGTATTTGAGGCAGCCACAGTTCTTCATGGCATGGAGTTATCAGAGGATGAGGTTAAGGTCACGGTAGAGGAGGTTCTCATGCCGTATGCTTTAGTTCCTGTGCCAACAGATGAGGTGTATACTGTGGCACAGGCATTGCAGTGTTTCCTCGCCTGGCCTAGAGATTTGGTTGATAATGACCCCCCGGTACAGACTCTTAAACCCACAAATATACAACATTTTTAAGTTTACATGTTTATTATATTCAAACTTAAATTATATTCCATTTTAACTGAAATTGCATCAATATAGGAAAAACCTCAATCAAAGAAGATTCTTCTCTCTTTGGATGATCCTCTTGGTGCATTGCTCCAACTTGCAGAAATCATAGCTGATAAGCCGATGCAGGTTCCTTGGGATGCTAACATTTTTGGGAGAGATCTTGACATCCCACTTTACTTGCATTCCCAAGATGTCTTGGAGCTTGCACGAGGACAAGAAGAACTCAATATTACCATTATTCAATTATGGATGATGTAAGTCTTTTAGTCATTATATATAGTTATTTGATATATTTATGTATTTACTTATATCAAATCAATTTTTGGTTTAGGTATCTGTCTGGTGTCACTGAAACTATGGGGCTGAATGATGTATATGGGTTTATAGACCCCCAACTCACCCATGAAGGCAACAAGTTTGATGACATCCAAGCATATGTGACCAAATGCTTCAACGTGGAAAAGAAATTTATTTTGTCCCTTATCTTGCTGGGTAAATCATTTTTGTTAACTTATGAATATAATAAGTCATTTTAATGCATAACAATGAATTTATTTTCTTATCAGGCGTCATTGGCAGTTACTTGTGGTTTCCCTAAGGGAGAACCTTGCTGTGTGGTTTTGCTCTTTGCATCGCCCTCCCCCCAACCATCTTAGACAAGTGATAGATTGGTAAGAACCTCAATATCAATCTTATGAATATGACATGTTATATAAAAATATCCTAACTTATTCCCTATATCATAGTTCAATTGCTGCACATAACATGTTGTTAGGGAGATCAACGACTAAGGCAAAGGGTCTTGTATGGTGTTCTCTCCAGGTTTGATATTTCTATCCATATCTTCATGATTGTTTGCTTGATTTTCTTCATTAATTAATTGTAACGTTGTTAATATAATGTAGTGTAATAGACAAACCGGCTCATATGAGTGCGGTTACTATATAATGCAATGGATGACAACCACTGTGCGTGCTCGTATTACAACAAATTGGGAAACGGTAATATATATTTGAATTAAAATGAATACTTTGCAATATTTCCTTTTTATATACTAACTTAACTTAATCTATTATTTTGTAGATATTCAAGAGTCCTGCAGCAATTCCCGCAAAGTCCATCAAGTTTGGTAGGATAGCATGTGCCAAATATATAATTGAAATGTACAATACTATTGATTAGAACATGTATCTTGATTGTAAATGATTTGTAATTGTCTTTTAAATGAATTTGAATTGTGGATGTGTTTTAAAATATTTTGTTCTGGTCTATTCTGGTATGTGCTGGGTGCTGAACAAAATTTGCAGGTTTAAATGTGGTAATAACACCAAAACAGAAACTGCATTTAAAAAAAAAAACAGAGTATTAGGCCTCGGTTCATACCAGAACCGAAGCAAAAACGGTGCTTTTGGCCTCGAGTGAAGCCAAAACCGAGGCCAAAAGAGTATCGAATTTAAAAAAAAAAAAAAAAAAAAAAACACATATGGCCTCGGGTGCAACAAAAATCGAGGCCAAAAAAAGCCCATATGGCCTCGGGTGCACCAAAAACCGAGGCCAAAAGGGTTCTCGAATTTAAAAAAAAAAAGAAAAAAGGCCCATATGGCCTCGGGTGCAGTGAAAACCGAGGCAAAAGGCAAGGTCTATGGCCTCGGGTGCAGTGAAAACCGAGGCAGAAGCTCCCTCTATGGCTTCGGTTCTTAACCGAGGCCAAAAGCTATGACCTTTTGGCCTCGCCCCAATATGCTTCGGTTCCCGAACCGGTGCAGAATATTAAAAACAACCGCTGCCAAAGGCCCTTCCTGCACTGGTGTTAAGTCTTGGACTTACTCGATGATTATAATTTTCATTCAATTTAAATAAAATTTAATGATCATGTTAAGTCTCAAAATTACTTGATAATTATAATTTTCATTCAATTTAAATAAAATTTAATTATCATGTTAAGTATGACACTTACTTGCTAATTATAGTTTTTACTCGATTTAAATATAATTTAATTATCATGTTAAGCCTCAGACTTACGTGATAATTATAATTTTTATTCGATTTAAATAAATTTTGATTATCGTGTTAGCATCAGGTTTGTTTGATAATTAACTTTTTTATGTTGAGTGTCAAACAAACCTAATAAATATAAAAATATATTAAAATTAAAAATTAAAAAAAATGATATTAATCAAAGTTTTAATTAATTTGTTTGAAATAGAACTATGTAACCCAGATTTCTCATTTTTATGAGAATACATAGGAGTAAGGTCAAACATCTTGTCGGACCCAATTAAAATTTAAAAAATATTTTCTACATTCATATTAATATGTTTTATTTGATTTTCTTTGGGAAAAACATATTTTAAAATTATATTAGTTTTGCACACTTAATTAAAAGGAACCGTCTTAGAACATATGTGTGGGGTGCTAATACCTTCTTTACACGTAACCGACTCTCGGACCTGATCTGGTTTCACAAACCATTTTTAGGTTTTCCATAGTTTCCCAAAACTATGGTGGCGACTTCTCTCCATCCCATCACGTATTTTCGAGGTTGCGACAGATGACGACTCCAATGAAAAATTTCGAGAGTCAATCCTATTAGTTGAGTGTGCAAAATATTTGTTGTCTTTAAAATATTTTTTCCCAGTTTATATAGACTTTCTTATATAAAGGTCTTTATTCATATTTCTTATATATTATAAACAAGTGCATTGTGAAACAAGTGTATTGTGAAATAAATATATTGTGAAATAGGTGTTTTGTGATTGTGAAACAGGTGTATGGTGATTGTGAACAGGTGTATTGTGAAACAGGTGTATTGTGATTGTAAAATGGTCTGTTTAGTCATATTTGTATTGATGCCATATTTCTTTTGGCATCGTGATTATATTGTGAATAGGTGTACTGGTGTGCTCATTCGTATTGGCATTAATATCATACTTTACTTCAATGTCATGATTTTATTGTGAAATCATAGAACCTTAGGATATATGACAATTGCTATATTTGTCTATATCTGTTTGGCAAATTTTCTAGCTGTTTTACAAGTACTGGCTTTGGGTAGTGTTAGGTTGCTCCTAGCACACATTATACTGTTTAGGCTAGCTCATTCAATGAGATGTTGGGTGCTATACCTAGGTCTGAGTGAGTCATAGGGAGTGGAGGTCCAACGATTGTCATGTTAGATCTCGAATCTACTTGGTTATTGTGAAGATTTCATCTAAAGTTTGCTTCCTCTTGACATTCCACATCTGTTAGGTCGTCTATCGTTGTGGATTATGTACTAAGGTTAACTTTCTAGAGGTAGGTGAGGTTATTTAGAGTTATCCATGAAAGAATCATCTAAAGGTCCATAAACCCAAAATAAGTTCTCCTTGCACCTAATAGGATACAAAGTCGGAGCAAGAGTCGGAGCACGTGTTTATTACATTACAATATTCATTTTGTATTCCTGTTGCTTGCAAAAAACATACATTTGCATAACATGGTGCTATGATTGTATAAGTCACACGTTTTGTTAAATCAATTTTCATTCTTTCATATTTTTTGCATTAAATAGGTTTCTTAATCTTATAAGTTGTATGCGCAATGATGGAGTCAAATCAGATTTCTATTCCTCGGAAGAGACATGTTTTTGCTAAAATACAAAAGTCAGAGGTGCAGAGGCTAAAGGTTACTAGCCAGTTGATGACGAAGTAGTAGTCTAGGAGCTTCATGAGTTTATATGGGAATATACTGGACCTGGCTATGGTAGAGGTGCCCACTGAAGCGATCGAAACTCTGATCCAGTACTATGATCCGCCATTGAGGTCCATTGAGGTGTTTTACCTTCAAAAATTTCTAGCTAGCGCTTACTATTGAGGAAGTGGAACGGATTCTGAGGTGCCCATTGGAAGGTAGAAAGCCTTACTTGTTTTCAGGCCATTACCCGTCACTTGTGAGACTCGCTTCAGCGTTACAAGTAGAGGAAAGTGAATTGATAAAGAAGTAGCAGGTCAGAATTAATGTTGAATGGTTTCCTCTATCTTACTTAGAAGATATGGCTCAGAAGGGTTGTAAAAGAAGAATGGGGAATTTATATGGATGTGCTGGCTATGATGATATATGGAGTGGTCTTATTCCCTTGATGGATATGGCGACAATAAATGCATTCATGGCTTATAGGTACAGAAAAGAGAGCTCGACAATTATTCTTTTAGTAGATACTCTTCATACCTTGAAGGTTTGTTATTAGAAGAAGAATGAAAGGTTTCTATGCTGTTTACTTGTATTGTATATCTGGATGGCCATTCATGCCTTTAAACATGGTGACAAATCTGGATGCCCGATTGAGGAATTTAAAGACCGTAGCATTAAGGGTGATTTGGATTGGCACTCTCATTTGGTGGTTGTGGGACAGAGCTATGTCAGGTGGTGCCCAAAGTGAAACAACATAGATGAAATGATTTGACACTGCAGAGATTTCCTTAATGTGCCTCTCATGGGGACCAAGGCGTGCATTAATTACAACCCTGTGATAGGGATGAGACAACACATATATGCTATACCAGGTCTACTTTCTGAGGAGATCACAACCCTTTTCTTGGTACCAAGCTTGAGGAATGGAGAAATGATAAACATAGTGTGTCGTGCTTGGGATCGAGTAGGCAAGAAAAATATGAAAGAAAGAGCAAAAGAAGAGATGAAGAGAGGTGGCTATGACGAGTGGCTGAAGGAAAGGGTCAGCATAGTGGGTTTGCCATTTCCCGAGATGGACAAGCAAGTAGAGGAGCTCGAGGAGCAAAGAGTAGAAGAGCTAAGGTAGAGTGAAGAGTTGCTGAAACTAAGGGCGGCTTTGAAAGAGGTCGAGGAAAAAAGGACGAAGCTAGAAGAGAAAGTGAAGGAAATTAAGAAGAAATGCGAAATTGAAGAAGGAAAATACCGAAAAGGTGAAAATAGTAGAAAGGGCTTTAAAGCACATTAAGGTCAAGGAGAAATGTAGCCAGATGGCAAGAGGAGCATTGAGGACAAAAACGTTAATGGGAAGCTAAAGAGAAAGAAAAAAATTCGAGCAAAAAGAGAAAACAAGCAACTAGTAGACTCGTTGAAGGAGGCTAAGGTAGCTCAGCATGACATGGGAAAGTAGTTAGAAGAGGCCAAGCAACGTATGGAGGAAATGATCAGTGACTATGAAGAGCGAGTTGCAAAGGAAAAGCAGGAACCGACCAATATGTATGAGGACATCCTACTAATGAACAATGGTAGTCGTTGAGTAAGGAAGATGAGTTGTGTGAGAAAGAGAAAATGATCAGGGATATGAAAGAAGAAGGCCAACTTTGGAAGGATCGGTTTGCCATAGTGGTCAGAGGAGGTTAGGACCTCTCATTCATTTTGGCTCGTGTTGAGGAGAGAGTTGATGTTTTTTCTACTCCTGCTGAGATTCACCGGTTGTTTGCTTGCTATAGAGAAATAATAGAAATGATGAAGATGATTGCTCAACAATCTTGATGTACTAGAGCATAATCTAGCTGATGTTTCCTCTTGACAGACATACTTTGTAAAGACTTGATTCTCATATGAACGAAATGTGATTTGAGTTCATGATTCTTTTTCTTTACTTTTATGCGCGTACGACTTACAAGATATCAATTCAAAATAGGAATAACAAAGAATGATATAATAATAATCAAGTTTTCCTTCAAGTTTTTCATATACTCATATCATTCATATTTAACAGTTGCCGATTTAAAAATAATGAATCAATAAAAACCACTTGTTTCACGACACCCTTATAGGACTTGTGCAACAACATAAAGAATGGAAAACCTATAACTGGCTCATGAAAATCTGAAGGCTGATATGAACTCTATGAAAGAGCAGATGGCTGCAATCATGGAAGCATTGAACATGATAAAAAAGAAGTTAGAAGGCTTAACTTCCAAAGCTAAAGAAGGGGTATCTTCCTATCCTACATGATTTAACAACAGAAGGGGGAAATGGCAGAATGCTAATCCATAGGACAATGGGGGAGTTCACATTTTTCCACAATACAGTCTTCCTTCCGAGTATACTCCTCATATGGTAGAATACTTAGAAGGGCTTCAAGCATTGACCAATACAGTGAAAGTGAATGATGATACACAACAAGTGAATAGTAGTGAAAAGCATGGTGGTATCCACGAATCGCGATTGTCTATTTTGACGAAAGGGGTTCATATGCTAACTAGGGAAGAGTTTTAACCAAAATTATCAGTTCATGTTAGGATTTTGGAGGAAATGGTGGAGGATGATAAGGTAAACAAGATGTTGGAAGTCTTAGAGGAAAGATTGTGAGCCATCGAAGGAGTGGGGAATTATGGCTTAAGAGATGTTGCGGGATTTTGCCTGGTTCCGGATGTGGTAATACCAGCAAAGTTCAAGGTACCAGAGTTCAAGAAATATAGAGGGACTACTTGCCCTAAAAGTCGTATGACTGATTATGTACTGCAGAAAGATGCCAACTCACGCTCATAATGATAAAATGCTAATCCATTTCTTTCAAGATAGTTTAGCTCGGATGGCCTACAACTGGTATATGCACCTCTAACCTCCTCAAATTCGTTCTTGGAAGGACTTGGTAGATGCCTTCATAAAGAAATACTAGTATAATCTCGATATGGCCTCTGACCGATTACAATTATAAAATATGATTAAGAGGGATGGGGAAACTTTTAAGGAGTATGCTCAGAGGTGGAGGGAAGTAGTTGTGTAGGTGGAACCGCCTCTGTATGATAAGGAAATGGTGGCTATGTTCATAGGCACTATGTAGTCACCTTTTTATGAACATATGATAGGGAATGTGTCTTCGAACTTTACAAACATTGTGCCAATTGGTGAGAGAGTTGAAGTTGTTAGTAGAGACAAGATTATGAGCTTTTGAGTGCGAAAACCTGTCATTCATCACTGGAAAACTCTCTCTCTCTCTCTAAATTACACAATTTTAAGGTGATGATTAAAGATTTTGGTTGATCTTGGAGGCATTTTGGCTTGGAAGTAGCTTGAAGAACTCGTGTATGGTTGGCTAGGGATAGCCACCATCAAGTTTTGTAGTTCTTATGCCTGTCGTTGTGTCCCTAGTGTGAGTCTAGGTTTGTGAGTGTGATTCTTGCAGGGTTGTAGTTTAGATTTTTGTGTTTTTCTTTGTTCAAAAGTGTAATCCTTGTGTGATTTGTAACACTTTTAAATATAGTGGAAACCATGCTCAGGTTGTCCTGGTAAACTAGATGTAGCTCTATGATTGAGTGAACCAGTATAAAATCATATGTGCCACTTTTTTCCCTTCATCTCTCTCACTTTAAAATCTCAAGAAAACCAAGTACATCATTCTTTGTTATGTTTGAATGGGTTTCTATATAATCTGATAATGCATACCTGTTAGAAATAGTGTTTGGAACAAGTCTTGTGTGTAAAAGTTTATCGTTTGAGTGAAATTTACGAATTCTGCATTTTGCATAATTTCCCAAAATTTCATCTGATTGATTTGAAATTTTAATCAACTAATTCATAAGCATGTGAACAAATTAATCTGCTATTGTACTTTTTGACTGATTAAAAGTGTACTATTCTGTAGGTTTTGCATCTAAATTTTGTGGTTTATTTGAATCAATCAAAAGGGCTTCTAAGCTTTCGAAAAAGTTTAAACAACTAATTCACCCCTCCATCTTGGCTTAAATCATCATTTCATATCTAATAGAAGTGGGTTTGCATAATGGGAGAATAATGTATGGATCGACTGGATATTCATATGCAAAGAAGCTCGGGTTTAATGTTGGAAAGAAGAAGGATGGAGAAACTAACGCGACTTAGGAGAATGATACCCAATCCGTTATATTAATCATCCATCATAGTATAACCAAGGGCCATATGTTGCTAACACTACTCCATTTTATCGTATAATAAAGAATCCACCAGGTTATCAAGCTTAGAATGCATACCAAGTACCACCTGTTCAAGCTTAAACGCATATCAGGCACCGCCTGTTCAAGATAATCCGCCCAAACAAAGGTGGAGAATTGATGCCAATCGAGGTAAAGGTACAAGGAAGAACTTTGTGCATTTTACTCCTTTGCTAGTAACATATACAAAATTATTGCCAGATCTTCTACGTCACAAGTTGGTAGCCATTTGTCCCATGAAGCCATTGCAACTACCTTATCCTAAGAACTATGACCTAGAAGTTAAGTGTAACTATAATGGAAGGGGAATTGGTCATTCAACACAAAGATGTTTGCCTCTCAAATTCAAAGTACAATCGTTGTTGGATTCTGGGTGGTTGACATTTTAGAAGGATAAGCCAAAGTAGAAAATAATTCATTGTCTGGGCGTGGAAACACGCAGTAAGTGCGATCATACAAGGCAAATGGCATAGTGTGTTAAGGGATATGAAGGAAGTACAAAACTCAATGAGATTTGTCTTCGAGTCTTTGTGCAAATTTGGGTTGGTAAAAGGTGAAGAATATTCTAATGATGAATGTAGTATGCATCCATGATCTAAACATTATATGGAAGACTTGATGACTTGGGCCTAGCCACAAGCCAATCATGATGCTTCTTTCTTAAGCCTAATAGCTTCAAGACCACAACGGGCCTAAAGGACTCCAAATGCTTATCCCAAGGGCCAAGGAAGAGATTAAGCTTCCTAAATGTCAATTATAATAGATTTATTTTTTTACACCAATTTTTTACGTCATGCTTTGACAATAAATTGTAAAATTACGAGATGTAGTTTTGGGTCATAATTGATCTAGCTTTTACAATTGGGTCCATTCAAGCCCAATTACAAAAGTTTAGACCAAGCTTGCATCAAGCCTTAACCATGAGTTGCACATTTAACACATGTGTTAAATGAGGAAAGTGTGACATTTCACATGGCATGTGATCCACCTTTTTTGGATCTTAGATCTAGATCTAGATTTAGACACATGTGCTTCAATGACCACCTTGCATTTGTATTCCATTAGTCTTGCATTTGGTTTTCATTTTAGGAGATGCTCTGATGGAGCCAGCATCGTACAGAATCGGCCTCCAATCGTCGATCCAAGCATAGATCGCCGATGAAGCAATAAAAGACTTTCTCTCGTCGCACACTCACGGTGGCTTAGGAAACCCTAGGAGGAAGATTCCTCGTCTAAGGTGGGCTGAGCTGACAAATGTGGGTTAAAACCTCATCTCATTTATCTAAGCTACGATTATAATAGATGGCTGGCCATTTATAGTAAGAAGAAGGCCACCGTGAGATATTTAATGGAAGAAAGAAAGGAGAATGTTGTCTAACACAATCCTAACGGTGAGAAAGGTGAGGGACGAGAACCCTAAACTAACGACTATATGGCAAATGTATGCCAAATATGTGTTATTTTAATTTGTGCATTATTTTATTGATATATTTGGAATGCTTGACATGATAATACAATCCTAGAATTATAGGAATTATCACAAACATGATTTGGTTGAATTGGTTGTGCACTTACTTTGTGGTTAAAGGGTTGTGGGTTCAAACCTTATTGGAAAAGAAACTAGAACTTTCTTTTAGCTTAATTTTATTTTCTTTTTATGGGAATGAAAAGGCATGCAAACCCTAGCTGCCAAGAGGGGAAGCCTAAAGGACTAGAGACAACTAAATAATGGTTCAAGATTAGCCATTAACATGAAACTAAATAGCATTTTCGTTTTAGTGTTAATTACACTTAATTAAGGTAGTAAGTGAGAGAGAGAGAAGGCAATTGGAAGGGGAAAGGGAGTGCTATTGTTTCGTGTGAAGGCTAGGCAAGGGTTTTAGAGGCGTGGTATTGAGTGAAGGAGAGGTGAGGCTGAAAACAACGCTGTCAGAGGGAAACCAAAGGCTAGAAGGGTTTAGTTGAAGGATACACACATTGAATTTATGTTTTAGCAAGGAATCAAGTAAGGGGAGTTGTTTACGTTGAGTTTTAATTGAATATAATGTAATATGACATGTATGATTGAAACTGTATGAAATTCTCTACTAATTGCACTATTTTTTGTAGGTTTCTAGGTTTTACCCGAAAACCGCCTAGCGGTTCATCCTATACTACCAGGCGACACGTTGGTTCTTCCTAGTTTTCTGGGTTCGTTCTTGAACTGCCTGACGGTGAATCCGAATCGCCAGGCGACATATGGTGAGGGGTCACTGTTTTATTGCATTTTTGGGTAAATTGAGATGTACTGAGTGTCAATGTACTTCTGCATATATGTGACTTCAAAAATTGGATGTTCTAGCTATTTTTGTGATGTCTGAAAATTATAATGTGTGGGAATGAGCAATTGAATTACGTTCAAAACAAAGAATTTCATAACATTCTGGTTTTCGGGTACGAGGATATGAGTGAAGGGTTCATGATGCGTAAAGTTCAATAGGAATCGAGATTGAGTTGATAGAAAATCATGAGAGGTTGTAGTTTGCTCATGAACTTGAATTTGGATCGAATTAGGGAAGAATCATGGTGTTCGTGAGTGAAAAGAAGGGAGTTTTGGATCAGGATCTGATACACCGTCTGGCGGCATGTAGCCTGCCGCCAAGCGTTGACGGGAACAAGGGCACAATGTTGCATTGATTTTGGTTGGTCGTGAAGGAAGAGGCTGGGAGTGATATTAGAAGTTAAATGATGACACGGGAAGGGATAGTATACTTTTGGGAATTGAGTATGTGAATGGTAATAGGTTACAAAGCATGACCATGTTATGAGGTGTTGGAAGGAAGGTTAAGGAAAGAAAGGGAGAATGATAATTCTAAATAAAAGTTTCAGGTCTTGGAATCCTAGTTCTTTGCTTACATGGTTTGATAATTGTTGATCATAATTCATGGACTTCATGTGTCAGTCGTGGCTCATATGCATAGAGGGGTGATATATTGTTATGCTATATTGGGTGTGGCAACTAGGAATAAGTTAATAGTATCTATTGGTAGAATTGGATGGGTACTAAGTGGATGAAACATGTAAGTTCAGATGGGCATCCATGTGGAATTCTATGAAGGGTAATTAAGGATATCGGGAAGGAGGTTTATTCATTACAGTGCAGTACATTTAGGAATGTCTGACTTATGATAGTGGATTGTTGGTTATTACCATAGACATGGAGATACTTACTATACTATGTTAAAGCCTTGGCAGCTTAAGAAACCTTGAAGGGATGGATTAACAATGGTATGGGGTAGGGGCAAGAACATATGAGAGTACATATTACCCATAATGTAACCGTGATGGAGGAGGGTCCGTTTGAGTCTTTGGGGAGTGCAGTATACCGCAAGTCAGACCATTTGAGGACTAGAACAAAAGTTTTCTGCTACTGATATGGCGCCAGACTGCACAAGTGGGTGCGCCAGGTGATTAGTGTACCAGGGGAGAGACACCGTCATGCGTGCGCCTGGTTGCAGAGTGTGGTCCGCTAGGCGATAGACACCACAACAGTGGGTCTGCAAGAGAGCGACGCCTGGCGGCAAGGGGTGACCCGCCAGGCGATAACAGTGAAACAAGGACTTTGCGTGTAAGCCTGGCGCCTGGCGAAGGGGATTGTACCGCTAGGCAGTCTCTGCAAATTTCGCCTAGTGGCACTTCGGCTACGCCAGGAGTTTCTGCTACAATTTTGGCTGCGTGGGTTGCTTTTATGTATGATGCTATACTTGGATCGGGAGATGTTATGCCATGATATGAGCAGGGAGGTTCATATTCAGTTACTCTTGCATAGGGATACGAGCGAGGTAGGTTTGTATGTTCCGTGCTCACGCTTGAGAGATGTTGCATGCAGGGAGGTACGTGGCTGGTGGATCACATGTGTTGGACTACGGGCGGGTAGGTCCATAAAGTAGGACTACGAGCGGGAGGTTCGTAGAGCAGGACTACTGGCGGAGAGGTTCGTAGAGGCAGGACCACGAGCGGGCATGTTTGTGTGAGCATCATATTCCCGAGTCCAAGGCTAACCATTTATGTGATTTGAAGGCTGAAAAGTCTTGGGGTTAAGGTCTTGGCCAAGAACTAATTAGATTGAATAAGATAGGTGTCTTACTTATATTTTTGTGATATTATATGTTAATTGTATTTCTATCAGCTCTCCCTTTCTGTTTGTGTTTGGCGATGATCATGTGATTCGTTACACGAGAGCAAATGATGATACAGGTGATGCTGAGGATGCTCAGGCGACGGAGTGAGGGCTAGCTAGGATTAGAGCTAGGAAGATTTTTTTTTACTATATTTTATTTATGGTTTTTGGATTTTGGAGATTGGAATGTTTTCTCCTACTAGTGTTTATAAATTTTGGCGCAATGTTTAAATATTTTAAATTTTCCCTCATTTTGGGAATAATAATATTGCGACGTTTTAAATTCATTTTTTCCTTTTATTTGTTTTATTTATTTTATTTAAGTAATATTCCATAGGGATGTTACATTGATGCCCATGGAAGGGTGGTGTAAAGGATAAAACACTAATTCCCTAACCATGGTTTCACTTTTTGCTATTAATTCTCTCTTAAACTCTTCCTTTTGTGATTTACTTTCAAACTCTCTCTCTTGTCTTATTTTCTCTCTTTCTTTAAAATATTTTCTCTCATTCTCTTCTTTGGCTTTTCTAAGATTCTCATCTTTTGCCTTTTCTTTCGCACGAAGTTTCTCAAGCTTTTCTCTTTCTCTCTTATGTTTTGCTCTCTCTCTCTCTCTCTCTCTCTCTTTGCTTGCTCAAGAGCAAGTCCAGATTGTTCTTAAAATCTTCTTCTTGTCTAGAAAACTTGGCAAGATTTTGGATGAATGCATCACCTATTTCAATGAAGTTTTCTATCCTAGACTATTGCTCTCGAGTTATCATAAATGAAGGGGGAATAAAATGTTTCCACATGCATGCTTTCAATTCATAAAATGTGTTAATGCATGATTCTCTCCCCTTTTGCACTCTAGACTGTCTCTTTTGCCACCACTCAGATGCACATCCTATAAACCTAGAAGTAATATGCCTAAGAATGTCAGATTGACTATATTTACTAAACAATGGTTGCACCAACTTCTTTGTATCCCACATCCAATCTCTAAATAATATTGGTCATATATCTTCCCTCAAGAATGGAATGTCACTATGAATGGTATGATGCAACTCATGACTACTATGCCTACTTAAATGCACACTACTATGCCTACCTAAATGCACATTATTGTAAGGAAAAATCATTTTCAAATGTTTTTGAAACCCTTGTATCAAAACAATTTTTGACAAGATACTTGAAGAATTCCTAAAGAGAAAATGAGGTGAAAGTGATCTATAAATACTCCCAGGAAAGGGAGGTGAGTCTCTTGTACAGGCTTAGAAACCAAGCCTTTCCTAGCCAAAGATCTCTAAACAACTTTCACAAAATTCTCAATGAAAATTCTAGGAAAAACAGTTTGATTGTGAAAAACAATTTTTTCAAAGTGTGTGGACAAATTAAAATCGAAAGACCAAAATAAGGTCAACTAGGTGTTAAAAGAATGACACCTAGATATCACGGTGACCTAAAACAAAAAGTCAAACATACACATCACACACAGAACCTGGACATTTAAAACATAAAGACAAAAAACATAAAATCTGAAAACATAAAGACTGAGAACATAAACTAGACGAAAATTAACTCCTAAGTGAAGAAGGAAGTGGCCTTTGGAACCCCTTGAACCTCACACTACACGATTAAAACTATTACAAACCATGCTAAGGATGGGATTACTCTAAAGCATTTTCCCACCTAAACCAAATGAAAGGGAAAAATTGAAATAAAAAAAATTACAACATAAAAGTCGTGACATCAAAACAAAATAGCACAAAAAATAAAAGAACACTAGGCTGGTTGCTCTCAATATAGCTTTTGGTCCAGCCTCCAAAAGGTCATCCCTGAAGTATGTTTATTCCACTTTGAAGCTCTCAAGTCCCAGCTCACTCCTTCTTCGTCTCAGTAGTTTACTCCCACAATAGAATCACTCACAACTCCACCTTCAAGAAGAGGCTTCACCTACAACGACTGCCAAAACAGTGAGATGCAAAGACAACTAAAACTAGAGAAAACAAGTAATCTTCCACTTGAGAGTAAAAATCAGAAAATCAAGAAAAGTGATGGATTATACGGACAAACTCAAAGAGTAATCAAAGAAGACAAGCAAGAAAACAAGCTAAGAAATAAAGGTGGCACTCAAAAGTTAACCTAGTGACTATGTCTAGAATAAGATGAATAAAACCAAAATCAAACAAAGACTCAAACTAAGTTGAATCATGAGCACATGCAAATGAAATTGAAGATGGCAGCAATAACGTTGTGAACTGTGCTACACATTTAGCATACGAATGAAACAATCAATGTCAAATACCAATAATGTTTTTTAGGTTATTGCCATATTCTTTTTCTGTCTCAAGAAAAATCTGTACCATTGACTTTCTTTCTTTTCTTTTCAAACGATCAAATATCTTTTGACTGCAACTCACAAAATTTCAGTGTTCCAATTCCAATTCAGGTATCAATTGAACATGACAGAGTTCAAAGTTGATTCAACTTAAAAACAATTGAAACAGACATACAAGAAAGGAAACTATCGGCCAATTGATATAACTCAGCTGTATGCAGCAAAATTGAGTCAACCAGAATCCAGTCAATATGAAACAACTTGCAATATCAACTAATGGCAAAAAAAAGCACAAATGTGAACCAGATTGCAATCAAGAATCAATAAAGAAATGCATAACTAGTGTAGTGAAATAGCAGAATGATGCATCAGAGTTCACGGAAATTGTGCCAAAGGCAAACTGCACATAGATGATTCAAATCAACATATATATGATTCCAAAATCAGCAAGAATAAATTGCTTTCAGCAAGCATAGATGCACATGAACAACATAATAACTTTGCATAACAGTCACAGAATAGTGGAATACACATGGATACTTTGGAAATGACAAATCATTTGGTTCGTACAAAGCAACAAAATCAGAAAACAATATTGACTCAGCCTATGTTGTAGGACCCGTGAAATTTAATTAATTAAATAAATAAATAATTAATAAATGCGGTTAGTGGAAGCCTTTATGGTATTTAATGTTAAGGTTTATGACTGGAAAAGTACTAGCTCAAATGGTTGAGAGTACTTAGTGTGTTGAGAGGACTTGGGTTCAAGTCCTATGTATGCCATTATATACATTTATTTTATTATTTTTTAATAATATGCTTGATTATAATGAGTTATAATTTAATCCTATATTTATAGGAATTATCACGAAACATGAATTGGTTGAGTGGTTGTGCATTGATGTGACATTGGCATGGTTATGGGTTTGAATCTTGGTGAATCGACATTAAACTTTCCTTTTGCCAAAATTTCTTTTGGCATGAATGTGAAAGGGTAAGGAAATCCTAGAAGCCAAGAGGGGCTGGAAAACTCATGAAGTAATGGCTTTTGAAAGGCAATTACACCTCTTAATGATGGAAATTCGTTTTCCAGCATTAACCACCATATGCCATGTTTAAAGAGACCATTAAGGGAAAGTGAGTTAGTTTTCTTGAATAGTTTTTGTGAGAGCTGTGAGGGGTGGATTAACAGAGCATACATTGTGCTAATTGAGAGAAAGGGAAGGCAGCTACGTGTGGTTGAGTGGAGGCAAGGGAGAAAATCATTGTGGAACCAAGGCAAAACGCGAGTAATCAATTTCAAAGCGAGGAATCCAGGTTAGGGGAGCTATAACACGTTAGTCTTGCATTTTAAATTTAATTGTTTTATGAATGGCATGTATATGTATGAATAATGGTTGTCGCAATTGAAAGTATGGGTTTCTGGAAATTTTCCAGAAACCGCCTGGCGGGCATTCAAAGCCGCCAGGCGACTCATACTAATTATGAGCATTTCCTAGGTTCCTACAAGGAACTGCCTGGCGGTAAGCTAGGAGCCGCCAGGCAATGCGTTACTTATCACCTAGTTTTGGGTTTCACTGATGAAGGGCGTGACGAAAGTGACTGACCCGCCAGGCAATGCGAGCATCATTGCTCAATTTTGATGAAATTGGGGTTCTGGGTTCAGTTGATTGAGGAAAACAACCTCCTTAAATGTTAATCGATCAGTGGATGTTTGCGTAAGTGGAATTACATGGGATTGAAGATGAAAGTCGATAAAATTGCTATGAACTTTAGTTAGAGTTGAAACCCTTGGGGTTGAATGTTACGAGAATAATTGGGGTTTGAACTAATTCAGAAAATTGATAATGGATGCGCTGAGTATACAAATAATTATAATTAGACGTTGGATTGCGTGAGAATTTATGGAAATTCGCATGCCAGGGGAAACTGGGAAAAAACTGAGGTTCGCAGGCACAAGGGAAGAGCTGCTGGATTCTTGGAACTAGAGGAACCGCCTGGCGGAACCCATTTGGCCGCCAGGCATCATACCAATGATGTGTGGTGCTCTGATTCACGAAAAACGTTGTTTTTCGTATTGTTGATTTTGGAGTCGTTAAAATGCATGAATAACCTCTTGATAATTCCCTGTAACTTCTAATGAAGCATGATTGGGTTATGTGGTAAGTCTCAATCAATTTGAATGTTCCTTTGGGTTAGTCACATGTGGTGAATTGGTTATTGATGAAGGCAGGTGTGTCAATATTAATTTCATGGGTGCATAGGATCATGTGCATAAATCGTTAGAGTGTTGCTGCTTATACTTGTTTGAGCATACGTTATTCATAAGTTAGAATTGAATGCTAGCATGGATTTAAAAGGTGAATATATATATGAAATGTGAATGGATTGATTTTACTTGTTCTGGGTGCTTAAAAACCAGTACTGCGCAAGTACTGGTGTAGTGACTGGCGGTGGTGTTTAACCGCCACGCGATAGCTACAAAACCAGTAGAGAGTTGAAGCGTGTAGCGCTTGGCGATAAGGGTTATACCGCCATGCGATACTTGTAGAAACAATAGCATTAGAGGCGCTTGGCGCCTGGAGAAACGTGTCCTCCGCCAGGTGGTCTGGAAGCCTTTCCGCTTGGCGACTCCTGTGGAGCGCCAAGCGATTTTTGATGAAGCAGACATTGTGTTTTGCTTGCTTTGGATGTGCGTGGTCTACGAGACTTTGGGCGATATCTCAAAGGTCAGATGCTGGAGTATTCTTGGAGTTATGGCTCAGGATGGAGGGTAATACGAGCATTCTTTGAGTTGTGGCTCGTAATAGCGAGTGTTCCCGCATGTGTTCTATAAGTTGTGGCTTATAGGTTGGACAACAACGATAGCTTGAGATTATCAACCAAAGATGTAGAACATGGATTAAATGGTGGTGGCCATGTGTGATGAGACCAAAGGATGGAGTTCCTTTAATGTGTATGTTTAGTTATATAAATTGTTGCATATGTTTATATTCCTTTAGCTCACCCTATCTGCGTGTGTTTAGTGATGATCGCGTACGCGGTACACGGGAGCAGATGATGTTGCAGGTGGTACTGGTGGAGCATAGAGCCAAAGTGTGGGCTAGTTGTGAAACTTTATGGCAACATTTTATCATTTTTATGAGTTTTAAGGATTTTCTTGTAGTCATTTGAATTACAGAACTTGGTTTTATGATGAGACTGAGTTGATAATGTATTGTGTTTAATAAATATTTTGATTGGATTTGGTTTTATCAGTGTAATAAAGTTTTAAATTCCCGCAGTTTTTGGGAAATGATTTATAATAAATGAAGTATTATTATTATGTTTTGATTTTATTATTTAAATTCGTAATATCCGGATGGGATGTTACATTTGGTATCAGAGCCATGGTTTTCAAAAGATTTTTGGGTCTATGGGGAGTGAGCTTATCGTGTTCCGCTTACGAGTCAATGTGTTAATAATTTTTTTGTTAAACCTTCTCTTTTCATAGTCATGACTTAAGTGGTGTGGTTTCATCCAGCTTAAATGTGGCCTGCACAAGCTTTGGCAAACAAGAGAAGAAGGGATAATACTGGGGCTGATGAGATTGCACATGCAATTCATCGGATGGTGGACGTGATGCAACCTAATGCAGCGCAACCTAAAGCCAGAGTCGCACCTACTCGTCCCGTGACTATGGAAGATTTCATGAGGCATAGGCCAGTTAAGTTCACTGGCAATGCCACTCCAGACGAGGCAGATGCATGGCTGAGGGAGTGTGAGAAGATATGTCGAGCGATTGGGTGAACTAATGCACAGAAGTTGACCTTCGTCACATTCCTTTTTGTGGCAAACGTTAAGTACTGGTGGGTGGGGATGCAGCAACTGATGCAGACCCGCGAAGAGCAGTTGACTTGGGCTAACTTCAGGGCACGATTTTTGGAGAAATATTTTCCAGATAGTGCCAGATATGAGAGGGAAGCGGAGTTCCTTACTTTGCAACAGGGGACTATGACGGTGCAGGCATATACTGACAGGTTTGAGTATTTGGTGAGGTTCTACTTACAGACTGTCAATGAAGAATGGCGCTGCAGAAAATTTGAGGGCGGTCTGAACCATGAGTTGCGGCGATTCCTCGTACCTTTGAGGATCCGAGAGTTCCTTGTATTGGTGGAACATGCAAAGATGGTGGAACGACTAGAGAGGGACCCAAGTCGGGTCATCAGAGCACATCCTAAGAACAGTAGCATAGGCGAGGAACGACAAGAGAAACCCTACACTAGACCTCAACGTGAAGGATAGGGGACGGTGAAGTGTTTTGATTGCAGGGAGACCATTTTCGGCGAGTTTGTCCGAAACTTTCGGGAGCAAAGCCGGAAGAGAAGAAGTGCTACAATTGTCGTAAGTCAGGTCATTACGTGAAATCTTGCCCTGAACGGGGAAGAATATGAAGTGCCACGACAACAATAAGGTAAAGTCCAAATTTATTGTTTTTGGAGTAGTAAAGCATGTTATGTTAGTTTGTGTTATGTATGCTCGAAATTCATTCATACCATTGAAACCAGGTTGTACTTTTACTCAAAAGACTAGAAAGAGTCGAGTAAAAGGAGTTGTTATTTTACCCTTAGGACTTTGGAGAGTCGGGTAAAATAAAGTTTTGGGTTACTATAAGACGTTGATCTAAGCTTAGTAATAATGTCGTTGCTCGATTTTGTTGAGCAGGCAAGGAATGTTGCTTGTGAGGCTTAGGGAAAGTTATGCTCTTACCGGGTTTTAGTGAACAAGTAAGGGTGGGACTCTTGTTGGGTTTTGTTGAACAGACAAGAGTTGTGTTTGTGAGACTCAGGGAAAACAACACTCTTACTGGGTTTTGGTGAACAGGTAAGTGGTGGGCTCTTGCCGGGTTTTCATGAGCAGGCAAGAGTGGTTGTTGTGAGTCTCAGGGTAAGCAACGCTCTTACCGGGTTTTGGTGAGCAGGTAAGGGTGATACTCTTGTTGGGTTTTGATGAACAGGCAAGAGTTGTTGCTTATGGGTCTTAGTGGAAGAAACACTCTTACCGGGTTTTGGTGAGTAGGTAAGGGTGGTACTCTTGTTGGGTTTTAGTGTACATGCAAGGTGGTTGCACGTAAGACTTGAGGAAAAGTAGTACTCTTACCGGGTTTTGGTGAACAGGTAAGGGTTGGGACTCTTGTCGGGTTTTGTTGAGCAGACAAGAGTTGTTGTTTATTAGTCTTAAGGAAGCAATGCTCTTACCGAGTTTTGGTGAACAGGTAAGGGTGGGACTCTTGTCGGGTTTTGTTGAACACACAAGATTTGTGTTTGTGAGACTAAGGGAAAATAACACTTTTACCGGGTTTTGGTGAACAAGTAAGTGGTGGGCTCTTGCCGGGTTTTGATGAGCAGGCAAGGGTTGCTGTTTGTGAGTCTTAGGGTAGGCAACGCTCTTACTGGGTTTTGGTGAGCAGGTAAGGATGATACTCTTGTTGGGTTTTGATGAGCAGACAAAAGTTGTTGCTTACGGGTCTTAGTAGAAGCAGCGCTCTTATCGGGTTTTGGTGAGCTGGTAAGAGTGGTACTCTTGTTGGGTTTTGGTGAGCAGGCAAGGGTAGTTGCTTATAAGGAAAGTAATGCTCTTACCGAGTTTTGGCGAGCAGGTAAGGGGTATTACTTGTCTCTCCCGATGCGTTGGTGCGCAAGGGGAAAGGTTCTTTCCAAGAAGCGTTGGTGCGTAGGAAAAGAACTTGTAAACTGGAAGTATTAACAACAGAAAATGTCTTGGTAGAGTGATGAGGGTGCACACTCATGACTATATCTGAGATAGTTTCCTTTCTTATTTCTAAAGGTTTTGGTAAAAGAAAGAAAGGTGATAGGTTGAGTTTGTCTCATATACCTTTCTTGATATGGTTGTGGTTTTTTTTGTGTGATATGTGTGTGTTATCTATAGTGGTTGACTACAGAATCAAGGTCAATCTTGATCTGTTTGTTTTACAAGAGTTGGGTAGGGCCTTTAAGAAAAATCCCTTTATCGAAAAGGTAAGTTGGTTCGATGAGCCTAAGAGCGACGTTAGAACCTAGAAACAACGCGTTAGGCAAGGGGATATTCAAGAATGAGTCCTTGGGACTAATACCACAAGTTTTATAAGAGGAATTGAATTTAATAGTTAGAACTAGGAGAGATGTCAACACATGTGTGTGTCATAGAGTGGCAGAGTTAAATTGATACTAAAACTTAACATAGGGTTGAGGTCGGAAGGAAAATGGGGAAAGATATGAGGTGAAGGCTGAAATAAAAAGGGTAGAGACCAAGAAGGGAGAATTTCAAGATAAAGAAAGGTTGAGGCAGTCTTATCTGCATTTGCCCAGGTGAATACAATTTTCGAGGACGAAAATTTTACAAGGTGGGAGGAATGTAAGACTTGTGAAATTTAATTAATTAATTAATTAATAAATAAATAAATGCGGTTAGTGAAAGCCTTTATGGTATTTAATGTTAAGGTTTATGTCGTGAAAAAGTACTAGCTCAAATGGTTGAGAGTACTTAGTGTGTTGAGAGGACTTGGGTTTAAGTCCTATGTATGCCATTATATACTATTTATTTTATTATTTTTTAATAATATGCTTGATTATAATGAGTAATAATTTAATCCTATATTTATAGGAATTATCATGAAACATGAATTGGTTGAGTGGTTGTGCATTGATGTGACATTGGCATGGTTATGGGTTCGAATCTTGGTGAATCCACATTAAACTTTCTTTTTACCAAAATTTCTTTTGGCATGAATGTGAAAGGGCAAGGAAATCCTAGAAGCCAAGAGGGGTTGGAAAACTCATGAAGTAATGGCTTTTGAAAGGCAATTACACCTCTTAATGATGGAAATTCTTTTTCCAGCATTAACCACCATATGCCATGTTTAAAGAGACCATTAAAGGAAAATGAGAGAGTTTTCTTGACTAGTTTTTGTGAGGGCTGTGAGGGGTGGATTAACAGAGCATACATTGTGCTAATTGAGAGAAAGGGAAGGCTGCTACGTGTGGTTGAGTGGAGGCAAGGGAGAAAATCATTGTGGAACCAAGGCAAAACGCGAGTAATCAATTTCAAAGCGAGGAATCCAGGTTAGAGGAGCTATAACTCGTTAGTTCTGCATTTTAAATTTAATTATTTGAACAATGGCATGTATATGTATGAATAATGGTTGTCGCAATTGAAATTATAGGTTTTTGGAAATTTTCCAGAAACTGCCTGGCGACTCATACTAATTCTGAGCATTTTTTGGGTTCCTACAAGGAACCGCCTGGCAGCTCCTAGCTCACCGCTAGGCGACGCGTTACTTATCACCCAGTTTTGGGTTTCTCTGATGAAGGGCCCGACGGTAGTGACTGACCCGCCAGACAACGCGAGCATCGTTGCTCTACTTTGATGAAATTGGGGTTCTGGGTTGAGTTGATTAAGGAAAACAACCTCCTTAAACGTTAATCGATCAGTGGATGTTCGTGTAAGTGGAATTACATGGGATTGAAGATGAAAGTCGATAAAATTGCTATGAACTTTAGTTAGAGTTCAAACCCTTGGGGTTGAATGTTATGAGAATAATTGGGGTTTGAACTAATTCAGAAAATTGATAATGGATGCCCTGAGGATACAAATAATTATAATTAGAAGTTGGATTGCGTGAGAATTTATGGAAATTCGCATGCCAGGGGAAACTGGGAAAAAACTGAGGTTTGCAGGCACAAAGGAAGAGGTGCTGGATTCCTGGAACTGGAGGAACCGCCTAGCGGAACCCATTTGGCCACCAGGCGCCATACCAGTGATGTGTGGTGCTTTGATTCACGAAAAATGTTGTTTTTCGTATCTTTCACGGAGTAGGAACCGCCCGGCGGTAGTATAGTCCCGCTAGGCGCCGCCTTCCTCATTTTGGGCGCTAGGCGCCACCATTTTTTTGGTTCGTGCAGTTTTCGTAAAACTGTATTTCCCAATTCGTTAACCACCCGATTTAGGTGAAATATTGACAGGTGGTTCATAACATGTGGTTCTTCACTTTGAACGGTGGAGATGGGATTTGGAGGTCAGTAGCTAGAGATATATGTTACTCAATATTGTTGATTTTGGAGTCGTTAAAATGCATGAATAACCTCTTGATAATTCCTTGTAACTTCTAATGAAGCATGATTGGGTTATGTGGTAAGTCTTAATCAATTTGAATGTTCCTTTGCGTTAGTCACATGTGGTGAATTGGTTATTGATGAAGGCAGGTGTGTCAATATTAATTACATGGGTGCATAGGATCTTGTGCTTAAATCGTTAGAGTGTTGCTGCTTATACTTGTTTGAGCATGCGTTATTCATAAGTTAGAATTGAATGCCAGCATGGATTTAAATGGTGAATATATATATATATATATATATGAAATGTGAATGGATTGATTTTACTTGTTCTGGGTGCTTAAAAACCAGTACTGCGCAAGTACTGGTGTAGCGCCTGGCGGTGGTGTTTAATACGAGCATTCTTTGAGTTGTGGCTCGAAATAGCGAGTGTTCCCGCATGTGTTTTACAAGTGGTGGCTTATAGGTTGGACAACAACGATAGCTTGAGATTATCAACCAAAGACGTAGAACATGGATTACATGGTGGTGGCCATGTGTGATGAGACCAAAGGATGGAGTTCCTTTAATGTGTGTGTTTTGTTATATAAATGGTTGCATATGTTTATATTTCTTTAGCTCACCCTATCTGCGTGTGTTTGGCGATGATCGTGTACGCGGTACACGGGAGCAGATGATGTTGCAAGTGGTACTGGTGGAGCGTAGAGCCGGAGCATGGGCTAGTTGGGAAACTTTATGGCAACATTTTATCATTTTTATGAGTTTTAAGGATTTTCTTGTAATCATTTGAATTACAAAACTTGACGTTATAATGAGACTGAGTTGATAATGTATTGTGTTTAATAAATATTTCGATTGGATTTGGTTTTATCAGTGTAATAAAGTTTTAAATTCCCACGGTTTTTAGGAATTAATTTATAATAAATGAAGTATTATTATGTTTTTCTTTTATTATTTAAATTCGTAATATCCGGATGGGATGTTATATATGCCTCTAGCTAGACCAAAACCTTATAAGCAATCTGAACAAAGCCAAATATACTGTAATAGCTCAATATTGGTTTGGTTAGCAACAATCATTGGCCAACAGATTTAAGTTTATAATAGCACAAGAGGCAAACAGAAACACAAATTCAATTGGACAACAATGCAAGAAACATAGCACGAGTTAAATGCGATCAGTGAAAGCAAATTAACATTGCAAAAAAGTGTTAATGAGCTAATAACACTCAATATCACAAACAAACTGTAAGACCCGTAGGATTTAATTAATTAAATAATTAATTAATTAATAAATGCGGGTGGGGAAATAATTATGACATTAAATTATGGTTGGTATGACGTGGAAGAGTACTAGCTCAAGTGGTTGAGAGTATTTTGTTTGTGTGAGAAGACTTGGGTTCGAGTCCTATGTATGCTAACTTTTGTGTTATTGTTTTATTATTTAAATCTATGTAATCATGTTCTGGTATGATGTGATGTCTGAATTGGAATTATTAAGCATGAAACATGACTTGGTTGAATTGGTTGTGCAATTGCTTTGTGATTGAATGATTATGGGTTCAAACCTTGGAGAACCAAACTAAAAACTTTATTTTTGGCATTTTGACGTTGAATTAAATATGAAAGGTTGGGGAAAAACCCTAGATAGTTGAGAGGCAGCCTTGGGTAGCTGAAAAACAGATCATAAAGATCAATTAAATGGTAATTAACAGTACCATTAGGTAAATTTTCGTTTTGGGTAATTAAACTCTACTAAACGCCGAGTTTAAAAGGGTAAAAAGTGGTCATAATGAAGGTTTTGGCATGCTGGAATAGCAACCTGAATTAGAGCACGAAACTCAGAGGGACTGGTGAGGTTTGAGTGAGGTTCTAGTGAGGTTTGAGTGAGCACACCAAGAAGGGAGAGACGTGGTGATCATTGGAGTATCGCAAACATTTCAATTTAAGCGAAGGAATTCCAGGTTTGGGGAGCTGGACTCCACTGTATTGCTTTAAATAATATTATGATGTGATGTATGATAATTTGAGTGCCTATATGCTGTTGAAATCTCGAAATTCTGCGTTTCTGGGAAATTTCCAGAAACCGCCTGGCGAGTGATGAACCACCGCCAGTCCCGCCTAGTGATGCTTGGGGTTTACACTAGTTTTTGGGTTTGCTGATGAAGCGCCTGGCGAGACTAGTTGAACCGCCAGGCGGCGTGGGGGCAATCTGTCTTTTTTTGAGTTTTCTAGAATTCTAGGTTTAATCTGATCGATGGGAAAGCTATTCGTGGTTATTAATAGATGAATTCGATATTGTATGATGTGCATTTTTACGCATTAGTAGGTATAAGTGAATGAAAGAGTGATTAAATATCAAGGGGAGGAAAGTAGGGTACAATTAGGTTGTAATTGTTGTGATCCTTACTGGGTACAGTGGTATTGAAATTGAGGGCTGTAATTATTGGATTTGTTATGCCAAAATGGGAGAGATTGTATTGAGATAGGTAATAGGGAGTGAACAGGAAGGTAGCAGGGGCGAAAGAAATCAGAATTGTTCCCAGGTCTGATACACCGCCTGGCGAAAGACAAGTTACCGCTAGGCGGCAGCGTTATAGCAGTGGCAGGCTGGAGTTTTGGTTGGACTGGTTCAGACAGGATGTGTTGTAATTCGTGCAGTTGATGTAATAGTCTTGGACGTGAAGAAATTTGGATACGAGATGAATTGGATAATTAGGAGAGTGGAGACTTAAGTATGGTTAATGAGATGGGGGTGAATTATAGGGTGGATAGTGAGAAGAGAACTCTTACAGATAAGTTTTAGGGCTAAAATATACCTACAGTGGGGTAAGTGCTCTTTGGTCAGGATGGGTACCAAAATAGGGGAACATCCTGTGAGCTTAATGGAAGAATTAATCATACTATGGTCAGTCTATGGTATAAAATGTATATGTGTGATAAATGGTTGTTGGGGAATTTCTAAATAATCTTAATTATAGTAACTCATAGGCAAGATAGGATGAGAGGGCTCAAACTGATATAAACCAATCTTGGTGTTGTCATATTCAACGAAAACGAGTGTTTCGGGTAGTACAAATTCATGTATGGAGACTAACAGTGGAGTGGAGTGTAGAGAAATCAGCACCTGACGAGGTTCTGATATGGTGCCTGGCGGCGGGGTCCAACCTGCCAAGTGATAGTAGTAGTACAGGGGATCTGTATAGCGGGAGGCGCCTAGCGGTGAGAGGTATTCCGCCAGGCGGTAGTGAGAACAGCAGTAGGGGCTGGAGCGGTAGCACTTGGCGGTGGGGGCTGACCCGCCAGGCGGTAGCTGCTAAGTCTGCATGATTTGAGGCGCTGTGCGTCTGGCGGTACGTGACACCCGCCAGGTGGTCTGGGAGTTGGCAGCGCCTAGCGGCACGTGTCCCCCGCCAGGCGAATTGTACTGCTGCAACTTGGAATTGTGATTTCGCATAGGTGATCTACAAGGCGTCTAGTGTAGTTTTAAAGGTGGGATTGTTGGTGTTCCTTGAGTTGTGGCTCAGAACGTATCCCTTGAGTTGTGGTTCGGGATAGGGGTTAAGCACGTGGTATTCCTTGAGTTGTGGCTCGGAATAACATCTCTTGAGTTGTGGCTCGGGATGGCGGATGAACACGAGGAACCCTTGAGTTGTGGTTCGGGTTGGCGAGTGTTGCCAGTGTGAGTGTGCTGGTTGTGGCCAGTACGGATGGGTCTAGATAGATTGCCCTCCTCAGTTGTTGGCTGACGAGTTTGGTAGTCTTGGGACGATACGGACTATGTTCGTATATGGGAACTCTACCTGGCGTTACGGTGTATGATCCGTAGCATTGTTTCCCGCACGTGCTCTATCGGTTGTGGCTGATAGGTGTGGCAGCAAGTCACCTTGAAGTAATTATTAGACGATTTAGAACACGAATAATCTAATTGGGGGCCAGATGGTAGGAATTAAAGTATAGAACAATGTGGGATGTTAAGTTAAGTACAGTGATATGTGTGTATGTAGATATATATGTCTATAACATTATATATAATTTATTTGTTAAGCTCACCCTATCTGCGTGTGTTTGGCGATGATCGTGTACGCGGTACACAGGAGTAGATGTTGTTGATGCAGGTGGCTCGGGTGAATCTTAGTCGCGGAGAGGGGTTCGACTCGGGAAATTCTTATGTTTTTTTTATTTGCTTTTGGAAACAGTTGTAAACCCTGATGGGTGATTTTATAACATTGTTCTTTTAGTTTTGTAACGGATGGTTATGAACTTTATTTGCTCATTTAATGAAATTTTAAATTTTATCGTGTTTTGGCAAAATGAGGTATTATTAAATGCGCTGTCATTTATTTGTTTCTCTTATTTTATTTATAAATCCGTAATATCCTGACGGGATGTTACACAAACCACAAAAACTACTAACGCATATTAAAACAGTGACTGAAAAGATACGCAACATTGAACAATACAAAAAAAAATTAGGCACAACTGTTAGAGAATTAACGACATATAAAGCAACTAAACATAAACCTAAGAATAAAATAAAGATTAGAAAAATTTTAAAGCTAAGTGAAAAAAATTGAAATAACCTATGGACATGCATTTTAACGACAAAGTAGAAACATACGATAGTGCATCAACAATATTGATTCAGGAAAAATTAGAACAATAAAGCGTGAATCAATTTCAACAATTAAAACACAACGACACAGATTCAAAGAGAAGCAAAGACACAATCAAAGTGGAACAAGATGCAAACAAACAGAGAAGAAAAAAAAATCAGAGATAGGAAGAAGACACATATCTCAGTGGTCCAAGAACGAGTGGCTCTGAATACCACATGATGGAGCCGACATCGTACATAATCGGCCTCCAATCGTCGATCCAAGTGTAGATCACTCACGAAGCAACGAAAGACTTTCTCTCGTTGCACACTCTTGATGGCTTGGGAAACCCTAGGAGGAAGATTCCTCGTGTAAGGTGGGTTGAGCTAACAAATGAGGGTTAAAACCTCACTTCATTTATCTAAGCTATGATTAAAATAGATGGTTGTCCTTTTATAGTAAGAAGAAGGCCATCGTGAGTGATTTAACGGAAGAAGGAAAGGAGAACGCCATCTAACACAATCCTAGCGGTGAGAAAGGTGAGGGACGAGAACCCTAAGCTAACAGTTGTGAAACAGAAGGCGCTATGAAGAGGATGGCACGCGTGAATATGAAAAGGGAAAACCAGCAGATGCTGGAATCTGAGAGGTGAAGGTGTCTCTCATGTAGAGAGAATGAACCCTAAAGCTAAACAATCCATGCGTGAAAGAAAACTTGGGCTAAGCTTGTTGTCGGTGCTATTGGAAGATGCGAGAATCTCGGCCTAATAGCTAAAGCTTCTCTCTATGTTGTGCGTTAATGGATTGGCAAATTTGGTGGTGCATTGGGCAGAAATTGGACTACAGTTGTATTGGCCCAACACGTGGCTCTTTGAACAGTAGCATGTGCTGGTTCTCGTTGGATGAAATTGGGTTGCTACATGTAGGCCCAATTGATGCCTCTTAATCTGCTAAATAAAACTTGGCCCACACTTGTATGTCAACGCTGGAAATGTTGACAGCTTTGTTAGGCTGCATTTTAAAACAAGCCCAATTATTAAGCTGAAAATAAAATATTCAAAATAACATGTATTTATTTAAAACAAAGATAAAGTAAATGGACCAGGCCATTGGCCGAAGCCATAAGACTTGTTGGGATCACATTATGCTCTCTAATATAAATAAGAGTCTCCACGCCTCGTAAAGGGTACTCTTGATTGTTATTGCAAATACATGTTGTGATGTGATCCCAACAAGGTTTATAGCTTGGGCAACGCCTAGGCCCAAATCATGCTCAAGGCCCAATCCATGGCCTACATGCACATCAAGCCCTAGCCCATCAAGAGGCCCAATAACAAGGGTCATGCTCAAAATGATCCAATTGGGCTTCATCCAAGATGGCCAAAACCCACATGGGCTTCTCACACTCTTCACATGGGCCAAAGAAGATGTGAAGATTTGAAGAGGTGTCTCAAAGAGCAATAGAATAGCAATAATATTGGCCCATTGTTTAGGCTTTGCTTTCTAGAATAATAAGTCAAACAATGAGTAGTTCAATTGATAAAATTGGGCTTGACTAAGCCCAATAGGAGATTTGGCCATGAGCTATCAAAAGAGCCAAGGTGGACTAAGTGGAAGTCAACACTTCTTCCTACACCTCATGGATCCAAAGCATCCAAGGGTTAGGAATGCTTCCTCCTTTTCCAAGGCATCATCCAATGGCCAAGATCAAGCCTCCCTCTCCAAGCTTCATCTAAGGGCCAAGATCAAGGCTCACTCCATCCAATGGCTCTCATTTCTCATGTGTAAATGGCTTCATATAAAAGCCAAAATTTCACTCATTTGTAGACACTCTTGAAATTTTATGCAATAGATGCAACTTGAGTTGAGAGCACTCCTCCCTCTATTGCCTTTGAGAGTTACCACTTTCTAGAGATTTCCTCTCTCTACCTCTAGCCACCTTCCTTAGGCTAGCATAGATTAGGAAATCCTATCACCTCTTTCACCTTCCATTGCTTGCAAGTGCCTTCCAACTTGCCTCCATTCCTTCATTCATTTCCGCTGCCATGGAGCTCTTCATGCACCTTTGGAGCTCCACTAATTTCAAGGACATTGTTTTTCTGTTATAATTACTAGGGGTTGTTTTCCTTTTTATTTCACTATGGATAGTATAGTTGTGTTGAAACTCTTTGATGTGTTCTACAGGTTTATCCTTGATCCTAGAGGACAATCTCCAAGCACCTTGATAATAAGAGATTGGCCTCTTCCATGACTCCAATCTGATTGTTTTTTATAGCATTTTATTTCTGTCTTTAGACTATTCTGCTTTTATGTGCTTTCAGCACTTATGTTTGTGTGTTTGGTTGTAGGTAATAAAGCGCTAAAATTCGAGGTCGAATTTTCTCCAACCTGGAGGCAATGATGGAGGCGTGGTTCAGGATCGTTAGAGGGATTTCAGAGCAATTGATGGAATCATCTCCAAGATCTTCAAAGAGATCTCGAATTAGCTTGATGGAATCATGTCCAAGACCTTCAAAGAGATCTCGAATTAGCTTCAGATTGTACAATAGAAACTCTTATATTTTTTGTAATGTTTTTGTTTCGGCTTCATCGGACCGTTGGGCCTTTTGGTGTTTCGGCCCATAGTATATAAGCCCTTGTGATAAATATTTGTATTCAAATTTGAGTTTTCTCTCAAGTCTCAAGGTTCTCCTCATGATGAAGGATTCTCTTGTTTCCTTTTAGATTTACAAATATGGTGTAGTTATTTAAGAAAGCTTTTCGAAAATTTCCACTGGACATTAAGATAGCAAGCTATCTAGATGTGAAGGTTCATTTCTCAAGCTCATAAAAGGGAGAAGAGAGTTGGATTCAAGTTCAAATAGCACACGGTTTTAACAAAACTTAGAGAACAAAACTAAAAGAAGAAACAAATAAAATGGAAATCATAGAAGGTGGTGCAATGGAGGAAGCACGCCACTCATAGGGGGGATCTAAGCCAACCAAACCCTAGAGATGAGTGAATGGTGCTGCCACTTGCAAGCAAGATAAGGCAAAGGTGAGTTTCACTTCATGGAAGGAAAGCTCATGGAAATTTGGTGGTTGAAACACAAGGTTTATAACATCAAATGATCAACCCTTTTACAAGACAAGGAGCCCCCTTTAAATAGAAGTCCATAAGGGTCCTTTAGCAAAAACACAAACATGAAAGGGATCAACTAGCAAACCCTAATTCCTAAGATAAGAATGCCACACGGCCCAAATGAGAGGCAATGATTGGTGGATGCATTTCCATGAGGATTCTCAGCCAAAAGGAGAAGAGACCAAGTAGCTTTCAAAGGAATCATCCAAAATTTCCATGTCTACTTTTGCTTTTACTTTATGCTTTTTGATTTCCTCTCTCCTCCACATCATCCACATGCTCCAATCACCATGCGCCACCTAGCATGCTCTACTTTCTTTAATTACCTACAAAAACAAGACAAACAAAGATTAGCATGTTGGTTTAAGTTAAGCTAATCTTGGTCAAAGGTCAACTTTGGTTAAAGTCAACAAGTCAGCCAAAATAAGTCAACTAAAAACCAACTTAGGGAATTCAAACTAAAGTAATGGAAAACAAAGATCAAGGTGATGGAATAGAAGACTCCTCTCTAGACATGCTTCTAGTGATCCTTCTTAAGGGTGCTTCTATGGAGGTATCATGGTTGGTCACGCCTTCATCACCTCAGAACCACCGATCCTTATCTTTGAATCTCTGATTCAAAGTGGCAGATCTTCCTCACTTATCTTGGAACCTCCTCCAAGTGGCGTGAATTCCTCCCGTTCCAAAAACCCCCAAATCGACGTCCTCCATTTTCCCTCATTCGTTCTAGGGTTCATACCCATTTTCGTTCTAGACGAATTTCACCCCAAAATTTGAGACGATCCTTCATCAAAACCAAGCTTTTAAAGGGAGTTCTTCATTCCTTAAACTCTTTTCCATTCATTAATTCTTCTTTCTTTATTTCCAAACTGTCTTTTGAAAATTGTCTAATATCACTTTCATCCTTCAATATTTTCAAATCCTTATTAAAAATTTTCAAGCCAAACTTTGAGTTGATGTTACCTAGGTTACAACTAACTCAAAGTGGACACCAACACGAGGGTCTTCTAGTAGCTCAAAAAAAGATTCTTCAAACAAATGGAAGACCTCATTCTAGTGTTCTTTTCATTACATATATTTGTCCTGTGACACTGAAATTAATTACAATTTTATTTTGTCGTTATTGCATGATGATATTTGATCCTGGAGGAAGAGCTCAACAACACAATCAACATTAAGGGAATAACTAGCATATAAAGGATTGTGTTGTTTTGAAGAAATATATAACCTCTAGATTTGAGGACAAATCCTCTTCAAGAGGGAGGAGATGATGACTTAAGCCTTGCCATAGGCCTAATCAAAGGCCAATCATGATGCTTCTTCCTTAGGCCTAATAGCTTCAAGATCATAATGAGCCTAAAGGACTCCAAATGCTTCTCTCATGGGCCAAGGAAGAGTTCCTAAAAGTCCATTAGAATAGATTTACTTTTTTTGGGCCAATTGTTTAGTCCATGCTTTGAAAATAAATTGTAAAATTACGAGAAGTTATTTTAGGTCATAATTGATCTAGCTTTTGTAATTGGGTCCATTCAAGCCTAATTACAAAATTTTAGACCAAGCTTTCATCTAGCCTTAGCCATGAGTTACACATTTAGCACATGTGTTAAATAGGGAAAGTGTGACATGCCACATGGCATGTGATCCACTTTTTGTAGATCTTAGATCTAGATTTAGATCTAAACACATGTGCTTGACATGGCCACCTTGTATTTGCATTCCATTAGTTTTGCATTTGGTTTTCATTTTAGGAAATGTTCTCTACTATAAATGAGAGTCTCCACACCTCATAAAGGGTACTCTGGATTATTATTGCAAATATATGTTGTGATCACTCCATGACTTGCACTTTTGAGAGTCCAAATTGCAATAGTATTCTCCTAGATTTCTCCTTTAGCCCCCTCCCAAAGTTGGCCTAACCTCTTAGGTACCTTCTCCAATCATTTATGTTGTCATTCCATCTTATTCTCTTTGGTGCATCTTCATCATTGTTGTAATGAAGCTTCATTCAAACATCAAATCACTCACGGAGCTTCATTAAAGACTATGCAAAATTCAAGCAGATACTAGAAGGGCTGATGGATCAGAAAGTAGTATAGGTGTGTTGTCAAGATCGAGAATAAAAAGTGTTTGCTCAGATAAGAAAGGGTAAAGATATAAGCGAACCTAAGTCCCCGGTGCTTCGTTTAGCAAAGCTCCACACATGCTACAAGGGAGATGACCTATTGCGATACAAACTCCCTGAGAAACCAATTCCCTGGAAGTATGGCATTCATGTGGCAAGAGGGGAAGAACAATCTACTAAGGCAGTTGCATCTAATGTAGATAATATTATGGGGGATTAGATGTATGAGCAGGAGTGGTCGTATATTCGTAGGAAGAGATTTAATGAAGGAGAGAGATCAACTAGCAAGGCATAGGAACGAAGAGGTTATTGATGAAAAAGCAAAAGAATATTTGAAAGAAAAGGGTGCGCAAAATGAGATGGAGTTCAAAAAGGATGGAGGAAGAGAATCCAAGCAGAAGAAAGAAATAACTAATGAAGAAGCTAGTGAATTTATTCAACTACCATGTGCATCTTTGATGACAACAAAGGTTATGCTGAAAGATGGATATAAATGTGGAAGTGGATTAGGAAAGGGTTAACAGGGATCACTAATCATGTTAGAGATTGCTGATAATAAGGGTCGATATAGTTTGGGCTATAAGCCCACCAAAGAAGACAAGAAAAGAATGGTTGAGGAAAAGAAAGAAAGGGTTTTGGCTCATTTATAGGGTCATGAACCGAGGATAGGAAGAATCCCCTTATATGACATAAATAAGAGCTTCCAGAGTGTTGGATGGATAAATGCATATCAAGTAGCCGTTGTGGAAGAAGAGTTTGAGACTTGGAGTTCAAGCCTTGTGTATTCTTGCTCTCCAAGTGTGCAGCTGAATAATTGGAAGATTGTGGATGTGCCCATGGTGTTTAAATGTGTTGAAATGTAATATGTTGTAGTTAATGTTGCTCTTACCCATCTATCGGTTGATAATATCTTACTTTTTGTTTAGTGTGATGTCAATAAAATCATTGTCATTTCAATATTAGTTCCGTGTTTTGCTTATGTTTGTTGGTATATACATTTTTATATAAACTTGAAAATGAAGATCTAATAATGAACCTTTTGAAAACGACGATATCAATAATTTTGAGCATCTTGTAATTAATGTGGAAGATGATTATGACGATGACTGGGAACCCTGTCCTAAACTAATGAGATTAGTTGAACAAGAAGCTAAAGAAATAAAACCTCATAAAGAGGATGTTGTAGTAGTTAATTTGTGAAGTGAAGATGAAAAAAGGGAAGTAAAAGTTGGTACATTTATGTTAGGTGAAATACAAGAGATATTATATGCTTTATTGAAAGAGTTTAAGGATGTTTTTGCTTTGTGTTATAAAGATATGTCAGGATTGGATCCAGATATTGTACAACACAGTTAGGCAAAAGTTAAAGAGATTAAAGCTTGAGATGTCTTTGAAAATAAAGGAAGAGGAAAAAATCAGTTTGATGCAGGGTTTTTAGCTATCCCAAGGTTGTGTGTTGACTATCACAACCTGAATCGGGCTAGCTCTAAGGATAATTTTCCTTTACCACATATTGATACCCTAATTAATAATACAGCCCAGATTTTTCTCATTCGTGGATGGGTTTCCCGAGTATAACCAAATTAAGATGGCTCCTAAAGACATGGAAAAACTACTTTTATTACACTCTACGCACATGTGGTTATAAAGTAATGTCATTTGGGCTTAAAAATGCAAGGGCAACTTATCAAATGGCGATGGTGGCTCTCTTTCATGACATGATGAATAAAGAGATTAAAGTATATGTTGATGACGTGATTGCCAAGTCCAATTCGAAAGAGGAACATATTGTCAACTTAGGGAAGTTGTTTGAAAGGTTGAGAAAATTTAAGCTCAGGTTAAATCCAAGAAAGTGTATCTTCGGTGTAAAATATGGAAATTTGTTGGGTTTCATTGTCAGTGAAAAGGGAATAGAAGTTGACCCATATAAAGTGCAAGCAATATTAGAGATGTCGACGCCTCAAACAGAAAAAGAATTTTGTGGGTTTTCGGGAAGGTTAAACTACATTGCTAGGTTTATCTCCCAGTTAACGACTACTTGTGAACCAATATTCAAATTGTTCCGCAACTATCAAGCATTAGAATGGAATGGAGGTTGTTAAGAATCATTTGAGAAGATAAAGCAATATTTGCAAGAACCACCAATTTTGCATCCACCAAGATCTAGAAAACCTTTCATCTTATACTTGACTCTGTTGGAGGTTTCAATGGGTTATGTTTTGGAACAACATAATGAAACAAGCAAGAAAGAGTATGCAATTTATTATGAGTAAAAGGTTTACTGGTTGTGAACAAAAATACTCTTCTTTGGAACGAACTTGTTAAGTCATACCATTTGTTATTATTGAAAAGTCATTTTTGAAAAGTCAGCTTTCACTAGAAGAATATCTCGATGGCAAATGTTATTATCAGAATATGACATTGTTTATGTTACTCAAAAGGCTATAAAAGGGAGTGCTTTAGCAGAGTATCTGGCTCATCAACCAATTGACAGCTATTAACCCATGTAACTTGGATTTCCTGATGAAGATATTTTGGCTGTCTTTGACAAAACTAGAGATGGTCAAGATGGAAATATGTGGACATCATATTTTGATGGAGCATTTAATGCGCTGGGACATGGTATAAGGGCATTGCTTCTTTCGCCAGATAATCAACGAATACCAATGACGGTAAGGTTGTGTTTTAGTTGTACCAATAATGTAGCAGAATATGAAGCATGTGCTACGGGTATCCGAGCAGCTATTGAATTTCGAGTGAGGTCAATGAATATATTTGGGGACTCGGCTTTGGTTATACATCAATTGAATGGAGAATGGGAAACTAGAGATCAGAAGTTAATTCCTTACTAGGCTTATATTAAGGGGTTAATGGAACATTTTGATGCTATTGTGTTTCTTCATATCTCGAGAGAGGATAATCAATTAAGAGATGCTTTAGCTACACTGTCCTCTATGTTTAAGGTGGATCAGGATGATAGGCTGCCTATGATTAGAATCAGAAGTTATAAACAACCAGTATATTGCAATTTTATTGAAGAAGAATGGGATGGTAAGTCGTGGTACTTTGATATTAAGCGATATCTCCAAGCTCTTAAATATCCTAGAAAAGATTCTTAGAATGATAAAAGGATGTTAAGAAGATTGGCTGCAAGTTTCATACTGAATGGAGATGTTTTATATAAGAGTAATCATGATATGGTGCTCCTAAGGTGTTTAGATGCAAAGTAGCCAAAGTTGATATTAAAAGAGATTCATGAGGGAACTTTTGGAACACATATGAATGGGCATGCTATGGCCAGAAAAGTTTTGAGAGTTGGCTATTACTGGTTAACTATGGAAAATGATTGTTGTGTTCATGTGAAGAAATGCCATAAGTGTCGAGTATATGCAGATAATGTTAATGTATCGTCGATGTTGTTGAATATCTGGACTGCACCCTGGCCTTTCTTGATGTAGGGAATATATGTGATTGGAGCCATAGAACCAAGAGCGTCAAATGGACATCAATTCATCCTAGTCGCAATTGATTACTTCACCAAGTGGGTAGAAGTAGCATCTTAGGCTAATGTGACAAGAAAGGTGGTAGTAAAATTCATAAAGAGAGAATCGATTTGTGGATATGGGCTGCCAAGTAGGATCATCATAAACAATGGTACCAACTTGAAAAATAATATGATGAAGGAATTATATGAAGAATAAAAGATGCAACATTATAACTCTTCTCCTCATAAACCAAAATTGAATGGGGCGATACAAACTGCAAATAAGAATGTCAAGAAGATCATATAAAAGATGGTGGTGACGTATAAGGACTAGCATGAAAGGCTTCCATTTGCTTTGCATGGATACCGAACTTTGGTAAGAACGTCAACAAGAGCAACACCATTTTCATTGGTGTATGGAATGGAGGCAGTACTTCCCTTTGTGGTTGAAATCCATTCTCTTAGGGTATTGATTGAAACTCAGTTAGAGGAAGCCAAATGGTTCGAGCTTGATTGGATTAGCTTAACCTAATATAATATAAAAGATTGGCTGCAATATGACATGGTCAATTATACCAAAGGAGAATGAAGAAGGCATTTAACAAGAAAGTTCATCCCAAGGAGTTTGATAAGGGTGATCTAGTAGTAAAGAAGATTTTGTCCATTCAAAAGGATCACCGAGGAAAATGGATGTTGAATTATGAAGGACCTTATGTTGTGAAGAAAGCATTCTCAAGGGGAGCACTAATACTCACAATGATGGATGGGGAATAATTACCTTTATCAGTCAATTATGATGCAGTCAAAAGATTTTATGCATAATAATTCCATGACAATGAGAGCTTGTAAAGGAATATTGATATTGTGTTTGCTTTTTATTTTGATATGATGTTACACTAGTTGAAATAAAAATGTTCTTAACCATAAACACCAAGGGTCGTCCCCAAAATGTGAAACCTGATTCAATACAAGCAAAGACAAAACTTGAGGGGTGTCGTGAAAAATAAAAAGGGAAAATTAAAACAAGAAAAAGTTGAAAATGCAAATCATGTTTAGTCTTTGTTGCCAAAATCATCTAATGCATGGTTGTTTTGAAAAAGAAAAAGAAGGACTTACAATAAATCAAATAAAAATGGAGGTTCTATATGTGCTTCTGTGGTTCGATGTTTCCATGATGGATAATCAGCTAATGTTTCCTTTTGAACTATCTTGTGTATCACCTAAGTCCATCCCTTCCTTTTTGAATAAAGAAGGGATTGTCCTATAGTCTTCAGTTGTGGCTCAGAAAGTTAAATAAGAATACCACACTAGGGCAATGTTGTCAAAATAGTTCTCTTAGGATAATGGGAAGGATCATTAACTTCTAGGGTCTTAAAAAAATAGAAAAATAAATAAAAAGGAAAAAAATGAAGAGAATAATGAAACTTTGTGAACGTAAGAGAATTAGGATTCAAAATGATGTGTGGCCTAATAAGAATGAATTATCCGTTGCACCTTCTTCGGGCTAAAATTGATGATTTTTTTTTCAAATTATCCCTACACAAGGGTTAACAACATGATAAGTTCACCTCAAAATACAATACTAAAAAATGCAAAGAAAAATCAATCAAAAAGTGACAATGGTTCAAGATCAAATGATCAATGAGAAAATGTGAAATCAAATTGATTCAAGACCAAGGAAATAAGAAAAATGGTGATGAAAAAAGAGTCACAAAGTGGTAAAAAAAAGAAGAAGAAAGAGTTATGGGAAACAAGATAATCATTGTCTCAAGGTATATTGTCCTCTTTATTTGCCTAGTGGTCATATGATGCGTCAAAAGGAGATGTTGAGCGTGTAATATCCTAGGTTGACATTGGATATTGGGATTTGCATTGTCCTTCAATTTTATATGTTGATGTGATGAATAATGAAGAAATAACAAACCAAAAATTTGATGATTATGGGAACAAAGATTCAAGGCTGGCATTTAGTAAATACAGAAAACAAAGAAGAGTACAAGATAAAAGGAAAAAGTGAAACTAAATCACACAAATTATGGAAAATGAATATAAGTCACATGCATTTATACATTCATGCCTTCTTGCTTGCTTGCTTTAAAAAAAACATTTCTTCACATGTTTTTAAGTCAAGAGTTATGTTAGTGGTAATTTGTAGAGATCTTTATTTTCTAGCACTTGGTAGATTCAATGATTTTAGTTTCTGTGCATTCTAGATTATATAACTTTTGATTGTTTGTTTTTATTAGTGCACAATTGTAAAACAACATCATTTCATACATAGTTAACTTTGTGCTTATGTTCAACATTCCATTATAAAATTGTTAAGAATATCATTTAAATTTTGTTCTATTATTTGGAATTCTGGTTTCATTAAAGAATATGTTTTTGCGCTAGATTCTTATATTGATGTCATTGCTTGTTTTAATTTGTTATTGCAAGAGTCTAGCATTGTTCTAACTCAAGTATTGCATTTCCAATTACAGTTTAGTACTCTAAGCATGTTTGAAAGCACTCATTAGCATCCCAATTTAATTCACCATAGCCATTTTGCATTTGTTTAAATTAGGTTGTGTTGCATTCATGTTAGGGGTTCAACCTTAAACCCACATTATGGTATCTTGTAGTTTATGTTGGTTGTTTTAAATTCTGCATTTCCAAAATCTATTTCCCATTGCATCTACATTTCATGAATCACCTTTCCTGCTGCATTCTGGATGAATTTTAATTTGCATTCTATAGACCCATTCATCATCATTTTATAATACTTTAGGTCATATTTGCATCCATACTCCACTACAATAAGTTTTGCCTTTATAGTTAAGCATTGAATCAAAATTTCTAATGTGAGGTGACTACTCTGTTGTTGTGAGTTAAAATATGTCCAGAAAATTTGCATTGCATACATTGGTTGTTTCTGCTTGAATATTCAGCATTATAAATTAACATTCACAACTTTGCATCAATTCAATTTGGTTTAATGCATTAAGTGCGAGCATGTTTGAAACTCATCCTACTATGCTTAATTAAGAGGGTGTTGTCCAGTTCAAATCCAATACCTTACATCAATTCTAGTTTTTTTCCGACATTTTATTTTCCTTTGCATTTTTACTACATACTTAAGACAATTTTAGCAGCATTCAGCATGTGCATCTCTGAATTGATCATGTTGTCACGATCTGGATTTTTATTCGTTTATCATCATTCTAGGTTAGTATAGATCATCCTTGCATCCACATTCCAATGCAATAAAGTTTGCACTGAATTATGATTTTTGGGGTGATCTAAATTTTATCCTTGGCATAAGTATTGCAGCAGATCTTAGAACCTGAATCTAATTTGATTTGTTATTGCTATTTTCAAATCTTTGAATCTACCTAAAAGACATTTTCTGCATTCATTTGCATCACTCCAATCAGGCATTGAGTTCTGTGTGTAAATGTGGTTGCAATTGGTTTTATATTTAGTTTAAGACTAGTTTTGTGGTTTAATCATGCATCCATTTCATCATGACAAAATGCACATGCATTTACCATTCATCTAGGTTTTTTCTACATTCCATATCAAGTTTAGTTAAACATTCCATTAGGTTCCATGTTCTACATTCTTTATCATTCATGCATATCATAATTTAGCTTCTATTTGGCATAGAGATTTCTTTTAGTGTAAGCAATTTTGAAATCTTTATTTTTATTTTATTTTCCCTTCTTTCATTTTTCATTTTCTCTTTAGTAAGATTAAATTCCACAAGCTAAGGTTAATAAGTACAATTTCCTTGGATTTTTATTTTGTTTGTCGTTAACGCGACTAGAGGTGAGTTTAACACTTACTGCAAAAGTCTCACCCCAAGCATCATAAATAAGTAATAGATTTGTAAGAACCTCAATCTTATGAACTTTTTTCATTATATAAATGTATACTAAAACATTCAATTTTTCATAGTTTATTTGTTGGACATAGCATGTTGTTAAGGAGATCAACTGCTACAACTAAAAAGATTCCATGGTTGTCCCTCCAAGTTTGTTATTTTGGTCCACATATAATTGTTTGAATGCTTTTCTTCTTCAATTATTTATAATTTTGTTGATTTTAGTAGTTTCATAAACAAACTGGCTCATATGAGTGTGGTTACTATGTTATGCAATGGATAACAACCATTGTTCATGCTTATATTACAAGTGATTAGGAAATGATAATAATTTAATTGAATCAAATAATTTGCAACTTTTGTCTTTTTATATACTAATTGAAATTATTTTCTTTTTTGAAGAGATTAAACAATCCCACACTATTGCAAGAGAAGTCAAGAGAGTATATAAGGAAATCTTGTGCAAAAGATATAGTAGAAATGTACAATAATGTGTAATATACTTTATACATTATTTAAAGTGCTTTGATTCAAAAGTGTTATCTAAAGTGCTTTTTACATTATTTAAATTGTTGTATCTGGGTTGAGTCTAGCTGTTTTTGGTCATTTTGTTTATGTTTGTAGAAAGAAAAACAAAAAATATATATTTATAAAAAAAAATTATAGAATAGTCTTTGAATATAGCCAAAACCAAAGCCTATATTGAAGAATTTGGTTAATACTAGAACCGAAACCTATATTGGAAGGGAATAGGCCTCGATTGGGTGTTAGAACCAAAGTCTATTGCTTTATTTTTTATTTTAAATCTTTTTTTATATGTCTTAGGCTTCAGTTTTGTGGACAACCAAAGTAAAGCTTTCACTTTTTTACCTCGCCTAAATATGCTTCGGTTGCAGAACTGAAGTACAAAGTGGAAAAGAACTAGAATCAAAGCCTTTCTTTGAACTAGTGTACGATAATCATATCTTGATCTTGGTAAGCTAATTTTTTAGGAAAAGCATTTTATTCTTAAGGATAATTGTAACATTACCCTTACCCTTCATCTCTTTTAGAATCTGATTAGGCCTTCCAATAACTAAGTGACTACAAATCATTTCTACTTTATTAATTTCTCAAACGAAGTTTTTAGGTTTTAGAATAGTCTTATTTTTTGGATTTTGGATATTGATTTTAAGATAAACATCGTAAGTAAAAGAAACTATTTATGATTTATAGAACCTTATGGTATTTGATTTCAATGTGAAAATTGTGTGATTACAAGATATTAAGTTTTGTACAAGGTTATGATGTAGTGTTTAAACTTATTTTTAATATTTAGGATGTATAGTTTGAATAAATAAAAATGGTTGTAATTTATAATTTTGTATTAAATTATTATTCTGGAGACAAACTAGTTTAATTTGTAGTTCAACACAAAATATAAATAAATATCATTAAGTAGGGGCATCTCAAGGGTTTGGGAGGCTTAAAGCAAAGTTAAGAATGGGGTCTTTTATTTAAAATTTATTTTTCAAGCGTTTGTTGATGCAAAATTATCGTAATTAATTTCATTTAACTTTCACATTGTTCTCCAATTCCAACTCATGTTCATTGATTGTTTCATTAGAAATTTCATTTTCATTATCCACCAAAAGGCTAAATCATAACTTAGTCGATAAGTTTGGAATTCAATTCAAGCAAAAATTTCTATTCCTAAGAAAAATATATGAAGAAAAACTCTCAACCCACAAACTGAAAAGTACCAAAAACAAACTTGGGCAAAAGAAACATGTACCACACCTAGCCGGTCCCGCTAGCATATCAACACATATCACCCTTGACCGACACCTATGTCGGTCAAGGTTGGGAGACTGGTGTACCACACCAAGCCAACTTAACAAAATAATAATAAAATAATCACCATACCTATACACCAAAACATTCAAGTAACCGGCCTAGGTTGGGTTGACCTAAGCCTAGCCGGCCTGAACCGGTAACATAAACATATAGAGGAATAACATGCCTAAGACAGCATGTGGGCAACACAAACCGCCAAGGGAAGTAGTCGGTTTAGGCCGACAACCTTAATACACTTAGCAAAATCAAAGCCCCCTGATATTCAATGAGTTCACAATAATCGACCTAAGGGCCTGGGTTAGGGCCTAGGCCCACTTACAGCCCAAACTAGGGCCCAAGCTAGGGCTCGACCCATGGCATGACCAGACGTAATTAATACTCTATAAATACACATGGACCCCAGTAATTAAAGGTACGCATTCATTACTCCATTAATCACCTGATTTGACTTTTTGAGAGCTTTGGCTGACTTGAGCTTCGAAGTCCCTTCTGCAGGTAACCCCTCCTGGGTCCAAGCAGACATGTACCAACCGGGAAGAGGCCAACTGAGGAGATAACGGACTACATAGGTAAGGTGACACTTGTGCCTAACTTATCTTGTTTGTTCTTTGTAGGAACAAAACACATTTTTAATCCTTATACAAATTCAACAAATAGAATAAATACAACAAAAAAAGTAGAAAGACAAACATACTAACTAGAAATGAGGATAAATAGATTGGTACACACAAGCAGCATGAGATTCAAGGAATGAAATATGTCAAAATACTCAAAAGAATGACTCCATAGTAGAAATAAGCAAGAAGAGGCAGGAAGTGAAAACAATATATGAGAAGTCGAATAAATAAAGAAGAAGAAAATAAATATAAAAATTTATTGAAAAAAGGTAATTAATCATTGTCTTTTCCTAAACAGAACTATAATTTATTGAAAAAAGATCTTAATTCATTATTTTTAATACCAATAAAAATTAATAGACACCGATAATAATTTAATTAAGTTTTATTCTCAAACATAAAGTTGTAATTAATTTAGGTTTAATTATTCTTTTGTTCAAAAGTGTTAAGTCTGTCATACATGTGTTGTTTGTCTAAATTTGATCTCAACCTTTTGAATCTGATTCAATTTGGTTCTGATTTTTTTTAAAGTTAGTGTCATGTGTCAATTTATGGCTTTTTTTTATTATTTTTTTTAATTCTTAGTTTTTTACATGTGTTAATTTGTGGTTGTGTCATGTGACAAGATTAGTGTGATGTGACAATTATGTTCACATTTTTATTAAGTGGACATTTTTATTAAATATTTTTGGAAATTTCTGTAAACTAATTTTAAAATCAATACAAATTTGAAATTAAGAAATAATTTTTGAAAAGGACAAGTTAGACTAGTGAATTGTATTGCATGATTTGTGTTCTGTTTCACATTAGATTTAATAATCACATCCAAACTCAAACTAACATAATTTTAAATCAATTTGTATAGATTTCAAATTTAGTTTAAAAATATTTTCAGAAATAATTAAAAAAAACAATTTTAGTAAATATAGCGGCATAATATTTATACAAAAAATAAATTTTCTCCTAATTTAAAGAGCGACAATATTGCTATCATTTTACGAAAAATGTGACTAAATTGAATCTAAAAAATAAAGGTAGGGACCAAATTGAGATTTTGTCCATGTGACACTGCCACATCACACAGCTACTGTCACGTCACACTCACTATGCCACGTGACATAACTATGAAGTGGCACGTGTAAGAAAATAGAAATTCAAAAAATAAAAAATTGCAAATTGACATGTGACACTAAATTTAACACCATTTGTGAAAAACTAACTACAATCAAATTGAATCAATTTTAAAAAGTCATGGGCAAATTTAATCAAATTTAAATACCAAATTGAGAGAAAAAAAAAACTGAAGAGCCTATTTGACACTTTTCAACAAAAACAAGAAGCAAAAGAATAATTAATGTTTATTTTTTGCCCTAAAAGTTTAAGGGCCTAGCCCCATCTGTTGGGCCTAAGGTTGGCCCATAGGGTGTCCAAAAACCCTAAACCAGCCCTAACCCTCTCATTCTGCCCCATTTTCGCAAGACAACCCCTTCCCCTCACACACTCTTCTCTCTTTTCAGAGCTCTGCTAGGGTTTGAGCTAGTTCCTCCGTTGGGTTATCAAACTCTACTTCCGAGTAAGTAGAACTCTACACCCTTGTTCCTTTTACGTTTCCTATTTTGATTGAAAACTCTATTTCCGCTATGACCTCAGCTTGGAATCTCAGTTTCGTCCTCCTTGGTTGTTTTTTTTTTTCAATTTCGCAAGCTACCACGTTCTGTGGTGGTCTTCTTCGAGTGTTGGCACGGATTTGCTAGCATTTTCCAAGTAGGGAAGCTAGAACTCTTTTTTCTTTGAAATACAGTGTACTTATTTTCGTTCTACACTGCACACTTTTTGTAAGACCCGGGAAAATTAAATAGTTATTTAATTAATTATTTAATTAGGACGGGTAGCGAGAACATTTAAAGCAATAAATGCGAGAAGCTAAGACGTGGAAAGGTACTAGCTCAAGTGGTTGAGAGTACTTTATTATGTGTGAGGACTTGGGTTCGAGTCCTATGTGTGTCACTTGGATGTTATTTAAATTATGTGTTTTTGTGTGCTTATATATTGAACTCGTTTGGATGATGATAAATCCTTAAAATTGTGGGAGTCATCATGAAATATGTGTTGGTTGAGTGGTTATGTATTTAAATTGTTAATTGGTTGGTTGTGGGTTCAATCCTTGCTAAGAACAAAACTAATTTTCTTTTTGGAAATTTTGGGTTGCATGGTATTGAAGGGACGTAGAAAACCTAGCTGCAGATGAAGGCAACCCAATGGGTAGGAAATCATTCAATAGTGGTTCATGAGTAGTCATTAGCTAGGACACTTAAGGTATTTTCATTTTTAGCACTTAGCACCTTTAATTTGGGTAATAAGTAAGAGAGAACAAGCTAGTGGGAGAGGCAAAGAGTACCACAGTGGGTGTAAGGGTCAATTATTAGGTTTTCAGAAAGGAGGAACTGATTGTAGGAGGGTGGAGTGGCTGGAAAACATTGTGAACGTGCAAGAGAAGGTCAAGGAAGCTTTTTGGATTGGAGATACATCAAAATTCGTGGTTTAGCAAGGAATTCCAGGTAAGGGGAGTTGTTTTTGATGCTTTGATACATGTACGATGTACTGTGTTGTAATTGATTGAAAATTTCATGCATTCCATCTGATTCTGCGCTGTTTGATTGCGTTTTCTGGGTTTTTCCCAGAAACCGGCTGGCGGTTCAAGCCCTACCGCCAGGCGGCTCATCAGAGATGAGCAACTGTTCTTATTTTGGGTTGAATCGCCTGGCGGCGATGAGTTCCTGCCAGGCGGCACCACGCTGTTCGAGTGCTGTTTGATGGTTTTGATGCTATTTTGGATGGATGTAACCGAGTACTGAGGTTCAGTGATTGTATACATATATATAGGTAATAGTTGTTGTACTGAATTGATATGTTGGAATGTTTATGATCATATTGGATTTTTCGTGTATGGGTAGTTTGGATGGAAACCTAGGAATGAATGTAAACCTTGGGTTGTTTGGGCTAATTAAGATGTAAGTGGAATCTTGGATTGCGAACAAAATGATATTGGTCAGAACGGGTGCTAAAAATGTTGTGAATGATTATGTGGTGGTGATCGTGGGAGAAGAGGAGAGAGTTAAGATCGCGGAGGATACAGAAAAATGCGTGAGGAGGCCTGTATCTAGTATGTCGCCTGGCGGCGCCTTGCTAGCCGCCAGGCGATGATGTGAGCAGTCCCAGTGTAAGTGCAGTGAGTGGATGGCCGTGGGGGGAAGTTGTGGTATTTGACTTATACGTAACTGTTGGTGAGTGAAGAGAGAAAGATTGACGGGCCGAGGGTAATTGTGGGGAGAAGGATAAGAATTTACGCAAAAAGGGGACCCGATACGACATGATGGCAAGTATGTTTATGGAATAGGGAAGAGTAATTGTATTTAACAATTTGGGTTCTGAGAGTATATTGTTACATATGAGGATTGGATAACTGTGATCAGGACTTATTGTCCTAGGTAGTATACGTGACTTAAGTGTGTAATGAATGATGTTGGATTATGTAACCTTGTATAGGAATATCAAATTTATGGTGTAGTGAAGGTACTGGATGGAGCAATGGTGATGTTAAGCTAAACAAACCTTTAGAAAGGGGTGGCATTATGGATGCTAAAGGGCAAGTTATGACTGGAATCACTTAGGAAGTGACTTAAAGATCATGGGTAATGGGTAGTGTGAAAATATCACATTAAGTTAAGGGTGAGGAATAAGAGGTCTTGAGTTCTTGGTGTTATTAGTGGTATAAGTCCATGTACTCAAACTCGTGTGAGAAAATTGACAGTATGCAGACCACTGGTGTAGCACCTGGCGGCACGAGCGAGTGCGCCAGGCGAATGGACTAGCGTCAGATGTCCCTACACCGTGTGTCGCCTGGCGGCAGAGATGTGCTCCGCCAGGCGGTGACGAGGAAACAGTGGCTCTGAAAGGCGCTGGCGCCTGGCGGTGAGTGAATACCGCCAAGCGGTCTGGAACAGTTTCGCCTGGCGGCGTGTGCGCCGGGCCAGGCGGAAACGCTGTTATTCTTTGCCTTTTTGGTGCGTTGTTTTTTTAACTGACAATGATGCTTTGCTTGGATCGGGAGATGCTGTGCCATGAGCGGGTAGGTTCATGGATGGTGTGACATGTGATGATATGAGCGGGGAGGTTCATATCAAGTTACTCTCACGTGGGGATACGAGCGGGGAGGTTCGTATGTTCCGTGCTCACGTTGAGAGATGCCACGTGCGGGGAGGTACAGGAGCTGGTGGATCACATGTGTTGGACTACGGGCGGGTAGGTCCGTAGAGCAGGACTACGAGCGGGGAGGTTCGTAGAGGCAGGACCACGAGCGGGCAGGTTCGTGTGAGCATCAGATTCCCGAGTCCAAGGCTAACCAATTGTATGACTTGAAGACTGTTAAGTCTTGGGGTTAGGGTCTTGGCCAAGATTTATAGATAATGATTAAGATGGGTAAATGATCTATCTTGTGTTTACATGCTTGTTATTTTATTTTCTCAGCTCACCCTTTCTGTTTGTGTGTGGCGATGATCGTGTAATTCGTTACACGGGAGCAGATGTTGATACAGGTGGTGCTGAGGATGCTCAGATGGCGGAGTGAGGGCTAGCATGGGAGTAGTGCTAGGGTTTTGCTAAATTGTACTTTATGTTTTAAATACAAATTTTGGTAACTTGTAACCTGTTATAAATTCAGTTATGAGTTTTGGCGCGCTATCTTAATAAATTGAAATTATCCCACGTTGGGATTTTTATCGAGATGGCTATTAATGCAATTATTTATTTTAATATTTATTTTTAAGTAATATTCCCTAGGGATGTTACATTTGGTATCAGAGCAAACGTTTTGATGCTTTTGGGGCAAACTGGGGAGTGAGCTGACGTTTGTTGTGTGAAATTGATTGATGTATGCTGAATGTTAAACATAATAGAGTATAATTTGATCTTTAGCTGTTTGATTTTAACAGCTGAAATATGTGGCGTGCACAGGCAATGGCAAACAGGAGGCGTAGAAATACCGCTGGCGCTGATGAGATTGCTAACGCAATCCACAGGATGGTGGATGCTATGCAGCCTGTGGCAGCACCCCCGCGGGCTATGATTCCACCTGTCAGGCCAGTGACGATGGAAGACTTTATGCGTCACAAGCCGGCTAAATTCACTGGGAAAGCCACCCCAGATGAGGCTGACGCATGGCTGCGGGAATGTGAGAAAATATTCAGAGTGATAGAGTGTACAGAGGCGCAGAAGCTAAATTTTGCCACTTTCCTGTTAGTGACTGAACCCGAGTATTGGTGGATGAGTATGCAGCAACAGATGACAAACCGAGCTGAAGAGGTGACTTGGACTAACTTCAGGACGAGGTTCCTGGAGAAATACTTCCCTGATAGCGCTAAACATGAGCGCGAGGCAGAGTTTCTCACTCTACAGCAAGGGAGTCTGTCAGTGCAGGACTACGTGGAGAGATTTGAGTATCTCTCGAGATTCTACTCCCAGACAGTGACGGAGGAGTGGCGTTGTAGAAAGTTTGAGGGCGGCCTCAAGCATGAACTGAGGCGTTTCATAGTGCCACTAAGGGTGCGAGAGTTTCCTATCTTGGTGGAGCAAGCCAAGAGTGTGGAGCAGCTGGAGAAGGGACCCAGCCTGGTTAACCGTACACAGAGGAATAGTGCTGAGGGCAGACTTCAGAAGAAGCCCTATAGTAGACCAGTTGCGTCTTCATGGAAACTGAGGTGCTATAACTGTGGGGGTGAACATCTGCAGCGAAATTGTACTAGACCCGCCCGCAGCGGAGGCAGCGGCATGGGCACTCGTAAGTGCTATGCTTGTGATCAGCCAGGACACTTTGCCGATAGGTGTCCTAATAGGAAGACTACTCCAGCATCACGACCTCAGCCATCCTCATCTGACAGACCACGAGCCGCAGGCCGGGTTTTTGCCATGACTAGCACAGAGGCCACCCGGTCAGGTAATCTGATTCTGGACCAGTGTTTACTTTATGGTAACAGTGTGTTAGTGTTGTTTGATTCAGGAGCTTCGCACTCCTTCATATCCCATGATTGTGTGAAGAAATTGGGGTTGTCTACTCGTGACCTTGGATGCGAGTTGATAGTCTCGACACCCGCATCTGGACAGGTTTCAACGAACGTAGCCTGTGTTGGATGCTTGATGGAAGTAGAGGGCAGACGCTTCAAGGTGAATCTAGTTTGTTTGCCCTTGGAAGGATTGGAAGTCATACTAGGAATGGACTGGCTGTCTATCAACCATGTGGTGCTTGATTGTGGACGGCGTAGAATTGTGTTCCCAGAGACAGAAGGGATAGAGTTGGTAACGTCTGGAGAGGCAGTGAAAGAAATGAAGAGAGGGTCGACGTGTTTTGTGATAGTGGCCCAAGAGAAGAAAATGAGTACAGAAGAGCAGATCAGTAAGATACCGGTGGTGGACGAATATGCCGATGTATTTCCAGACGAGATACCCGAGTTACCACCCAGCCGGGATATAGATTTCTCAATTGATCTAATCCCTGGAGCGGGCCCAGTGTCGGCAGCGCCATATAGAATGGCACCGGCTGAATTAGCAGAGTTGAAGAATCAAATAGAAGACCTGCTAGAGAAGAAATTCATCCGACCCAGCGCTTCACCGTGGGGAGCCCCGGTGTTATTAGTGAAGAAGAAAGACGGTAGTTCTCGGCTGTGCGTCGATTATCGTCAGTTGAACAAGTTGACGATAAAGAACAAGTACCCACTGCCTAGAATCGATGATTTACTTGATCAGCTCAGAGGGGCAGGAGTATTCTCCAAGATTGATTTGAGGTCTGGCTATCATCAGATCTTAGTCAAGCCGGAGGATGTCCAGAAGATAGCCTTTAATCGAGATATGGACATTACGAATATGTCGTGATGCCCTTTGGAGTGACAAACGCCCCAGCTGTCTTCATGGATTATATGAACCGTATCTTCAGACCATATCTGGACAGATTTGTGGTAGTGTTTATAGATGATATTCTCATCTACTCACGGACTAGAGAGGAGCATGTTGATCACCTGAGAATTGTGCTGGAGGTGTTGAGGGAACATCAGCTGTACGGTAAACTGTCCAAATGTGAATTTTGGTTGGACGAGGTGCAGTTTCTAGGGCACGTAATTTCTTCACGTAGTATATCAGTGGACCCGAGTAAGATTGAGACGGTGTTGAAATGGGAGAGACCTCAAACTGTAACAGAAGTCAGAAGCTTCTTGGGATTGGCTGGATATTACAGGAGGTTTGTGGAAGGTTTTTCTAAAATGGTGAGTCCATTAACTCAACTCACTAGGAAGGATCAACCCTTCTCATGGACTGATAAATGTGACGAATGCTTTGAAGAGATGAAAAGGAGGTTGACTACCGCTCCGATTTTAATTCTTCCAAATACCAGTAAGATGTTTGAGGTATACTGTGATGCATCCTACCAGGGTTTGGGTTGTGTACTAATGCAGGAGAAGAGGCCGGTAGCTTATGCCTCTAGACAGTTAAAGGTGCACGAGAAAAACTACCCTACCCACGATCTGGAGTTAGCTGCTGTAGTGTTCGCTCTTAAAACATGGAGACACTATTTGTATGGCTCCCAATTTCAGGTATTTAGTGATCATAAAAGCCTGAAATATTTGTTCGATCAGAAGGAGCTAAATATGAGACAGTGGCGCTGGATGGAATATCTCAAGGATTACGATTTTGAGTTGCTTTACCACCCTGGTAAAGCTAATGTGGTTATGGATGCCTTGAGTCGGAAACGGATGCACATTTCAACTATGATGGTGAAGGAGTTGGAGTTAATCGAGAAGCTCAGAGATATGAATCTGGGTATGCAACTAAGTGATGATTGCATCAAATGTGGGGTGCTTACATTGACTAGTGATGTATTGGGAGTTATCCGAGATCAACAGAAGGAGGATGCTGAGTTACAGCAATTTGTGAGTTGGATAGGGACTGAGAAGGGGAAAGACTACCGGATTGGGACAGATGGTATCCTGAGGTTCAGAGATCGAGTCTGTGTGCCTGGAGATTGGAGGTTGAGGAAACAGATTCTAGAGGAGGGCCATAAAAGTCGTCTTAGCATACATCCAGGTATGACTAAGATGTATCACGACTTGAAACAATCTTTTTGGTGGAATGGGATGAAGACTGACATTGCAGACTTTGTGGCATCGTGCTTGGTATGTCAGAAGGCCAAGATTGAACATCAGCGACCAGGGGGTACACTTGAGTCATTGGATATTCCTCAATGGAAATGGGACAGTGTAGCTATGGATTTCGTCACTCACTTGCCAAAGTCTGTGAAGGGGCATGACTCAATCTGGGTAATCGTGGACAGGTTGACAAAGTGTGCTCACTTCCTTGCTATTAATCAAAAGTGGTCAATGGACAGATTGGCTGAGTTGTACGTGAGGGAAGTGGTCAGGTTGCACGGTGTGTCGGCCAGTATAGTGTCAGATAGAGATCCGAGATTCACTTCTCGTTTTTGGCAGTCATTACAGGCAGCGTTGGGGACTCAGTTGAGGATGAGTTCGGCATATCATCCTCAGACGGATGGGCAGTCGGAGCGTACCATTCAGTCCTTGGAGGATCTGTTGAGGGCTTGTGTATTGGATCACATGGGTAGTTGGAGTGAGATGCTTCCCTTAGTGGAGTTCACATACAACAACAGTTATCACACCAGCATCGGTATGGCTCCATATGAGGCGTTGTATGGGCGGCGGTGTAGGACGCCACTGTGTTGGAACCAGGATGGGGAATCATTGGTGTTGGGTCCCGAGTTTTTACAGCAAACCTCTGAGAAGGTTAGGGCAACCCAGGAGCGAATGAGGGCTACACAGAGCAGACAAAAGTCCTATGCAGACAAGAGGAGACGACCTCTAGAGTTCGAGGCTGGGGATCATGTATTCCTCAGGGTGACACCAACGGCTAGTATTGGGAGGGCCATCAAATCGAGGAAGTTAACCCCGAGGTTTGTTGGGCCTTATCAAATTCTGAGGAGAATTGGCGTTGCAGCTTATGAGATAGCCCTGCCACCACACTTGACGAATCTGCATAACGTGTTCCATGTCTCCCAGCTGAGGAAATATGTTGCAGATCCGTCGCACGTACTGGAGTCAGATGATATTCAGATCCGGGAGGATTTGACGGTGAGCACTAGGCCAGTGCGAATTCTGGATTCACAGGTGAAGCAGCTGCGGGGGAAGGAAATTAAGACTGTGAAAGTGCTGTGGGATGAGACTACCTAGGAGATGACCTGGGAGATGGAGGATCGCATGAAGCAATCCTATCCGTACTTATTCCCTGGTAAGTTTTATTTTCGAGGACGAAAATCTTAAAAGGTGGGTGTAATGTAAGACCCGGGAAAATTAAATAGTTATTTAATTAATTATTTAATTAGGACGGGTAGCGAGAACATTTAAAGCAATAAATGCGAGAAGCTAAGACGTGGAAAGGTACTAGCTCAAGTGGTTGAGAGTACTTTATTATGTGTGAGGACTTGGGTTTGAGTCTTATGTGTGTCACTTGGATGTTATTTAAATTATGTGTTTTTGTGTGCTTATATATTGAACTCGTTTGGATGATGATAAATCCTTAAAATTGTGGGAGTCATCATGAAATATGTGTTGGTTGAGTGGTTATGTATTTAAATTGTTAATTGGTTGGTTGTGGGTTCAATCCTTGCTAAGAACAAAACTAATTTTCTTTTTGGCAATTTTGGGTTGCATGGTATTGAAGGGACGTAGAAAACCTAGCTGCAGATGAAGGCAGCCCAATGGGTAGGAAATCATTCAATAGTGGTTCATGAGTAGTCATTAGCTAGGACACTTAAGGTATTTTCATTTTTAGCACTTAGCACCTTTAATTTGGGTAATAAGTAAGAGAGAACAAGCTAGTGGGAGAGGCAAAGAGTACCACAGTGGGTGTAAGGGTCAATTATTAGGTTTTCAGAAAGGAGGAACTGATTGTAGGAGGGTGGAGTGGCTGGAAAACATTGTGAACGTGCAAGAGAAGGTCAAGGAAGCTTTTTGGATTGGAGATACATCAAAATTCGTGGTTTAGCAAGGAATTCCAGGTAAGGGGAGTTGTTTTTGATGCTTTGATACATGTACGATGTACTGTGTTGTAATTGATTGAAAATTTCATGCATTCCATCTGATTCTGCGCTGTTTGATTGCGTTTTCTGGGTTTTTCCCAGAAATCGGCTGGCGGTTCAAGCCCTACTGCCAGGCGGCTCATCAGAGATGAGCAACTGTTCTTATTTTGGGTTGAATCGCCTGGCGGCGATGAGTTCCTGCCAGGCGGCACCACGCTGTTCGAGTGCTGTTTGATGGTTTTGATGCTATTTTGGATGGATGTAACCGAGTACTGAGGTTCAGTGATTGTATACATATATATAGGTAATAGTTGTTGTACTGAATTGATATGTTGGAATGTTTATGATCATATTGGATTTTTCGTGTATGGGTAGTTTGGATGGAAACCTAGGAATGAATGTAAACCTTGGGTTGTTTGGGCTAATTAAGATGTAAGTGGAATCTTGGATTGCGAACAAAATGATATTGGTCAGAACGGGTGCTAAAAATGTTGTGAATGATTATGTGGTGGTGATCGTGGGAGAAGAGGAGAGAGTTAAGATCGCGGAGGATACAGAAAAATGCGTGAGGAGGCCTGTATCTGGTATGTCGCCTGGCGGCGCCTTGCTAGCCGCCAGGCGATGATGTGAGCAGTCCCAGTGTAAGTGCAGTGAGTGGATGGCCGTGGGGGGAAGTTGTGGTATTTGACTTATACGTAACTGTTGGTGAGTGAAGAGAGAAAGATTGACGGGTCGAGGGTAATTGTGGGGAGAAGGATAAGAATTTACGCAAAAAGGGGACCCGATACGGCATGATGGCAAGTATGTTTATGGAATAGGGAAGAGTAATTGTATTTAACAATTTGGGTTCTGAGAGTATATTGTTACATATAAGGATTGGATAACTGTGATCAGGACTTATTGTCCTAGGTAGTATACGTGACTTAAGTGTGTAATGAATGATGTTGGATTATGTAACCTTGTATAGGAATATCAAATTTATGGTGTAGTGAAGGTACTGGATGGAGCAATGGTGATGTTAAGCTAAACAAACCTTTAGAAAGGGGTGGCATTATGGATGCTAAAGGGCAAGTTATGACTGGAATCACTTAGGAAGTGACTTAAAGATCATGGGTAATGGGTAGTGTGAAAATATCACATTAAGTTGAGGGTGAGGAATAAAAGGTCTTGAGTTCTTGGTGTTATTAGTGGTATAAGTCCATGTACTCAAACTCGTGTGAGAAAATTGACAGTATGCAGACCACTGGTGTAGCGCCTGGCGGCACGAGCGAGTGCGCCAGGCGAATGGACTAGCGTCAGATGTCCCTACACCGTGTGTCGCCTGGCGGCAGGGATGTGCTCCGCCAGGCGGTGACGAGGAAACAGTGGCTCTGAAAGGCGCTGGCGCCTGGCGGTGAGTGAATACCGCCAAGCGGTCTGGAACAGTTTCGCCTGGCGGCGTGTGCGCCGGGCCAGGCGGAAACGCTGTTATTCTTTGCCTTTTTGGTGCGTTGTTTTTTTAACTGACAATGATGCTTTGCTTGGATCGGGAGATGCTGTGCCATGAGCGGGTAGGTTCATGGATGGTGTGACATGTGATGATATGAGCGGGGAGGTTCATATCAAGTTACTCTCACGTGGGGATACGAGCGGGGAGGTTCGTATGTTCCGTGCTCACGTTGAGAGATGCCACGTGCGGGGAGGTACGGGAGCTGGTGGATCACATGTGTTGGACTACGGGCGGGTAGGTCCGTAGAGCAGGACTACGAGCGGGGAGGTTCGTAGAGGCAGGACCACGAGCGGGCAGGTTCGTGTGAGCATCCGATTCCCGAGTCCAAGGCTAACCAATTGTATGACTTGAAGACTGTTAAGTCTTGGGGTTAGGGTCTTGGCCAAGATTTATAGATAATGATTAAGATGGGTAAATGATCTATCTTGTGTTTACATGCTTGTTATTTTATTTTCTCAGCTCACCCTTTCTGTTTGTGTGTGGCGATGATCGTGTAATTCGTTACACGGGAGCAGATGTTGATACAGGTGGTGCTGAGGATGCTCAGATGGCGGAGTGAGGGCTAGCATGGGAGTAGTGCTAGGGTTTTGCTAAATTGTACTTTATGTTTTAAATACAAATTTTGGTAACTTGTAACCTGTTATAAATTCAGTTATGAGTTTTGGTGCGCTATCTTAATAAATTGAAATTATCCCGCGTTGGGATTTTTATCGAGATGGCTATTAATGCAATTATTTATTTTAATATTTATTTTTAAGTAATATTCCCTAGGGATGTTACACTTTTCGTAAAATGAAGGTTCCTACTTCGTTAACCGTTGGATCGAGCTGAAATATTAACAGCTAATCCTTAACACATAGTTCTTGATTTTGCCTGGTCGGATCTTGAATCGAAGTTCTGTAGTGAGAGCATTTTTTATCGCAAGATCACTGTAGTTTGGTTGTTGACAGCGTTGACCTTTGTTGCTTGTTTGGTGCATAACTTTCTTTATATTTATTCAATGAAGTTGGTTCTTGTTTCATTTGGTTCTTGATTCAATCATATTTAATTTGAATATAAATACAAAATTTTTGGAGCTTTACACAAGCTGCAGTTTTATTTATAAAATCCCAAATCGTTTGCAGAATGTGTTGTTAAGTTGGATTGGATAAAAATTATAAGAATTAGTTATTTTCCAAGAGAGAAATATGTTGTATGATTTTAATATGTGTCTTCAAATGCTTGTGTGAGAATATAGGAGATTCCATGGGGGAGATCCTATTTGATTTGATTAGTAGTGTCTTCATTGGTCAGGACATAATTCCATGAATCTCTAGGTGAGATCTTATGGTGGTGCCTGATTAGTCAGGATATAATTCCACGATGGTTGCGTGGTGGTGCCTCATTGGTCAGGACGTAATTCCATGACCCTTATTAGTGGGAGCTCATGGTGGTGCCTCATACTTAGGACGTAACTCCACGAAGTTCGTGGTGGTGCCTCATTATATAATTTAGTAAGGATTCATGTAAGGATTGCATCCTGACACTCTAAAGAGTCAGTTAGTCTCATTTAGAGCATACTAACTCAAGTGGTGAAAGTAGCAGGAGGCCTTAGATATTTTAAGGCTAACCTTGTGAGTGGTAGGGTGAAACACATTGGCAATTAGCTCTGCAGAGCAGTAGAGGTCACCACAAGTGCAAGCATCCGGTGAATCCGACTAATTATATGTATCTGGATAAGTCGTGTCTTGAGTCTTAGTGTATTGTTTGCAAGTCATCACATGATTTGTTGAGGTATGAATCTTGGATTATGAAAATGTATGCAATCGTATGAGAAAATATTTTTCATACTCTAGCTTACCCTTTCTACTTGTTGTATGTTCTGTGTGTGTGGTTTTCTCTTTTTGCGATGATCATCAATTTATTGTTGTGAGCAGATGCAAGAACTCCTCGTGGTCAATAGGGTAATGGAGATTCCGTTGTGTTAGTTTTGAAATGGTTGAAATGGCAAGAAGGGGGGTTGAATTGGCTAGTTAAAAATTTAGGCTATCTTTGAAAGCTAAAAACCACCTTTAATTGAATCAATTAGATCACCAAGTTAGGATGCAAACAATACTAAATTATACTCTTTCAATCGATCAAAAATAGAGTTAATCGATTGATTTTACTAAACAGATTCTGTTCTGGTATAATCAACCGATTGAAACATGAAAACAGTCGACTGAAATACTAGAAAAAATGCAGAAATGCAAATTTGAGTTTTAAACCAGTAACAATGCACAAGATTGATCAAGACAGGTTCCAAATGATTATGCAAACATGCTCAATGTTGCAGATGCCATGAAAACATGCAAGAACAAGAAAAGAATGATTAAAACACAAGTTCTTGAAACTTTAAAATGAAAATTCAAGAGAGAAATGTTATAGAAGAGAGGAGACCACGAGATTTTTATACTGGTTCACTCAAACCTAAGCTACATCCAGTTTGTCAAGGCAACCTGAGCTTGACTTTGCACTATTTCAAAAGATTTACAAAGTATCCACCCTTACACTTTCAAAATATGCAAACACACCACAAAAGACTCTTGAATCACACAAGAATCACACCATCACAGCAAGAACCCTCTTGCAGACCTGGAAAACCACCAGGCACACACACAAAGCTTGAGAAAGATCAAACCTCAGTGGTAGCACAACCCAACCTACCACAAACCACTTTCTCCAAGCTTCAAACCAAGCCAAAAGCTCCAAGAATTGATCCAAGATCAATCTTCAACTGCTGCAAGCTATATAACCATGAAGGAGAGAGTTTCCACGAGTTTCCATAACAATTTCACGTTCAGAACTAATCAACAAACCTCTCTTTCGAAAAAACATAGCTTTTATAGTCAAACTGTTACGAAATTGAACAGGTTGATTTCCAAATCAATTAGTTGATTTCACTTGACTTAAGTGAAATAAGTCAATTAAAAACTAAATCAACTAATTGAATTTGTTGCAGTTTAAGACTGCAGTCAACCTTTTAACCGGTTAAAAAACCATTCAACAGATTAAAAGAAACATTTTAACCTGTTGAAAAACCATTCAACAGATTAAAAGACACACCTAAGACATCTAAATAATGCTATAAGGTCTACAACATGAATTACAAACTTAAAATACAGTTTCTAAATGATGTAACTACATGAAGAGCACACGTTCCAGCCTTGATCAACATGAATGCCATCAAATCTCCTTTCCTTCATCAATGTAGGCTTCATTCCAATGGTAATGGCTTCAAGATAGTTCAAAAGAGCTTCATTAAATTTTCATCAAATCTTCAAGAAGCAAACCACATTGGCTTCTCATGTCAACACGCTGCATAGCTCATCTTGGGCCAGACCCCACCTTTTTCTGAATTCACTTTAGAGTTGTAGCCCATGTATTTCTTTGCCCTTGGGGCACTTACTTTACTACTGTTAAACTTCTTACTCGTGTTGTTGTTGGCATCGTGGTGCGCCTTGGGTTCTTTCCTCGTTTATTTTGAACAATTGTAAGGAGTGACTTCGATACTCCACAAATTTGCTCTTTATATTATATTGTGTGATGTTTCATTTAATTAAGTTGTTTATTAAATGGAACGTTACAATTAAACATTTATTTAATAAATGTATATTATCATTAAAAAAATTAGGCATTTTTTTAAACATAATTTAATAAAGATATATTAATATTAAAAAATGTGTTTTGAAGCTATTTTTTTAAACATAATTTTATAATTAATTTAATAAAAAAAATAAAAAAAATTAGGTATAATAATAAGTAACATAAAAATTAAGATTATTAAATTAAGTTGTTTTGATACTTAATTATCATTATTTAATTTAAATAATTGCTGTAATTTTTTCTAATTTAGAGATGTTATGTTAAGTAACAATGTTAACTCAATCATTATATTTTCATATGTGACATATGACGAGACGGTTCATGATAATAATTTCTTTCTTTTTAGTTTGTCTTTAATATTTGATTGAAAAAATTCTGTATATGATGACATATGAAATTTAAAAAAAGTATATGGGACAAGATTGAACATGAATATCATGGGACAGGAAGCAGTAGAGTCCCTGACGCGATCATTAGGCAGATTATTGGTCTTTTGGTTATATCCAACTTGTCTACTGTGTAAGCATTCCACACCACATATAATCGTCTATTCGTAATTATTTTGTTCAATGACTACCTTTCATCCAGGTGAATAATTGAATATATGGTCCCTACTGAAGGAGCAGTATCAAGTGTAATCTCGCTACTCGATCTACAAAATTTTCAATTATTGAAATAGCACTGTATTATGTATTTATTAATAAAATAATATTCGTATTATTTATACCAGTAGAAACACATGTATTATGAGAGTATGTGTATTCATTTTTTTCAATTTTAAAATAAATATAAATATTTTTTTAAATTTTATTACAAATAATTTTTTATTTACTTTGTAGATTATTTTTTTATTAAAAATATTTATTTTATTTTAAGAATGAGTAATTTAAAAGAAAAATTAAATGATTGTAGCTGTTAAAAGCGGTTATTTAAAAGAGGTAAAAATAGTAAAACAATTTTAATTTTAAAAAATGGTTATTTATTAGAAGGTGAAATTGGAAGTAAAAATGTGAACACCAAAATAGAGTATCTTTATATACAGGTGTAGATTAAAATTAAATCTAAATTTATATTTAGAAAGTATTAATTTGAACTTTTATAAATTTAAATTCAAATAATTGAATTGGAATCCAAATTTAGGTTTTTTAAAAAATAAAAGAAAATGATTTAGATATTTATAAATGAATTTCATATCAATTCTAAAATAATATTTTTAAAATAAAATTATAATTTACAAATAAGAATAAAATATATATTTAGTAGATATTAAACTTTGTTTAATATAACGATATGTCATATTAGTACTTATTTTTCGTGGATCTAGATTGATGATTTTATAGTCTCGATAAATTCAATCCACTCTACGCAGATTCATTTGAAAGTGTTTTATGCATCCATTGATAGAGTGAATGTGATGAAAAAATTCACTTGTATTATGAATCAAAGTCACCATTATCATTAAATTACTGAATTCTTTGTTAATATGGACTTCAATCACAATTCCTTCATTTCTTTCCAATAATCATATTTTCTTTTTTGTTCTTTTTTTTTATTTTCTCAGCAAATGGGATCATGGATGAAGGAAAAAGATAAGATGGACAATAAAAGATGAAGAATAGAATGAAAAAGAAGGGTTTGTAGAAATGTAAATGGCAAGAAAATAAATTATCATGGGTAGAACAAGAATGTAAATTGTCATCCTTTGTTTACATTTGGTTTATCTATTTATATTTCTCTCTATTTTTGCAGTTCCTCGACACAATAAAATTAAAAATAAAAATACGTAAAGTTAAGTAATTGCTTTAAGTTGTGCATGTAGTGTTAGATATCCTCATTGATTCCATGTTAGATATCTTCAATTTAACTTCTTTTGATGTCTTTTAGCTTGGTCAAACTTCTTTTACGCCTTTGGTTGTCAATACGCATGGTTTTTTTTTTTTTTTTTCTAGAATGCAAGCAAAATCTAATGATCAGGTCCATCCTCTTTTAAGCCTAACTACTTAAAATGGTTAGAAAGATTCACTACTGCTTACAAGACTCGGAAAAAATCAATATTTACGATTTGATCAAATTGTCGAAACAAAACCTTTCCTACGTCAATTTTCACATATTCAGTGTCATTATTCATCTTTGGAACAAGGAGCTCAATGCTCTCGAGCTACCTTGCGAACATTGCCCTCCTACCTTTTTCGACATTGTCGCCATATTGATGCCTTTCTCCATGAGTCCACCCTTGAACAAAAAATTCTGTTAGACAAGAAATCTGATAGACACTTCTTGGCTGCGCATTTTTTCCACAACCCTTCGATTCCTATCAGTTTTCAAGAACACTGAGCCTTTCTAATGTATTATGCACTCAAGTACATTCTCCTTATTGAAACAAAATCTCTCCTCATTCTTTTAATCTAGCCTACCTCATCCACACAAGCTCCCCCTCAATCTGTTTGGCTAAACTTCTTATTGCTCATGTATATACTACTTTTTTATGAAGTTATCAATAATTTTGGTTTTAAAAAAAAGTCATTGGGAAACCTTTTTGGTCCCTTATGGTTCCAATGAACCTATTTACACAAGAAACTCAATTCACGCAAAACATGCATCCATGACAAGTAAATACACTTTCATATCATTAAGTTGAACTCAAGTACACAATATCACATGGTCATACATAAAACCAAGCATATCATTGCTTTCATACATCCCGAAGAATCATAATAAATTTACATAAAACCATCAAAACAAAGTGTTATACCCAACACACAATCCTGAACAACCAAACAATATACAAACTAGGAATAACACATAACCATTGTGCCAAAATATCGTACGAGCAATAAAATAGTAATAATGATAATAATAAAAACAACATCAACAACAAAAATAATAATAATATTAATAATAAAGTGAAAAAATAATAATAATAATAATAAAATAAAATAATAATAGTAACCAATACTAACGATAATAAAATCATAAATAAAATAAAACAATGATAATAATAACAATAATAATAAAATAATAGTAAAATAAAATAAAATAATAATAACAATAGTACTAATAAAAATAATTATAAATATAATAATAATAATAATAATAATAATAATAAAAATGACAATAATAGTAATAGTAAATATAATAGTAGTAAATAAAATTAAAATAATAATAATAATAAAAAAAAAATAAGATCGTGCCTGTCTGTTCGCATTTTTTAATCTTTATAAAAATTTAAATTAAAATAAATATATAACTAATTTTTGAAATAATTGTTAGATGTTAGTTAAAAAAATAAAATACATATAAAAGAGATTTTTAAAATAACGTCCACACGCTATAACTTCAAGTCCTCTCCTAGTCTTTGTAGAAAACTCTCTACACTCTCTTCCAACAGCCCATACCAAAAAGAAATACTCTCAATCACTTAAGCTAGTACTATGCCTTGACTTCTCTTTCCACATTAATTAACTTAAGGATTCCCTCCTTCTCATTTATCACTATAAAGATCCCACTACTCATTTATATTAAATAAATATTTATTTATTTTTCCCAGGTCTTACAATGTGATCTTTCAAATAATAATAAAAGAATGTAGAAAAGATTAATCCTCACTCCTACGTATCTTCATTCGCAATGGGGAATCAAGATTACATAGATCTTTATGAAAAAACTATTTGAGAAATGATTTAATTTTTATTTGGTGAACTCAATAAGGATTGACCTTACTCCCACGTATTTCCATTCATAATGAAAAATCAGGGATCACGTAGTTGTTAATGAAAAAATTGTTTGAGAAAATATTTAATTCTTATTTGGTGAACCCGATAAGGATCAACCATGTTCCTACGTATTTCCATCCATAATGAAAAATCAGAAATCACATAGTTCTTAATAAAAAAACCATTTGGAAAATAATTTTATAATTTTGAAAACCTTTTTATTTAAATTTTTTTGTATTTTGAATTTTTTGAAAATTTGTTTCATGCGATGTGAGCGGCCGTACAAACACTCTAAATAAATTCTTTTTTTAATCTTTTATTTTTTTCATTTTTTAATATTTTATAATTTTTCATCTTTTTTAATTTTATTTGAAAGTGGATGTGGATGTCACTTCAATAAGTATAATTAGATAGACATCAAAGAATAAATAAAGAAAAATATTTTTTATTTTTAAATCTTTATATATTGTTTAGAAGAAAAACAATTTTAAAATGGGTGTCATGCGACCCGAGCAGCTGGACAGACAATAAAGAAATGAGAAAAAAATATTTTTTTATGATTAAAACAAAATATGATAAAAGGTGGGAAAAATAAATCAAAAGAAAAAGAAACTAACAATTACGTACTTTCAAAAAATTTCAATGTCTATTTTTCTCTATCAATCTCATTCTTTCGTTCTCTACCGTATAACTACCTTTACTCTTCTTCTTTTTCTTTCCTCCTTTTCTAAGATTTTTGTTTTTCTCCCTAAAGAGGGAAAAAACATGTGTGTCTGTGTGAGTGGTGATAAGAAAGAAAAAGATAAATGTAGAGAATATTTTCTTTTCTGATCCATTTTCATATGACAGACGATGTATACACACATTGCAATACCAATGTAATCTAAGCCTTAATTGTAATGAACAATATAAGGAAGGAATTGGTCATGATAACAACACATTATAGGAATCAAATCACAACAAATAAAAGCACAATATTAATCATCATCAACAATATTGATTCTAATCATTACAAGATATATTAATTCTAATGATTAGAATCATATCACTATTTTATTTATTAGGAATAAAGGGTAGAAAATCAAAGAGTGAAGGCAAAAATATGTTGGGTTGTTGGACTCATGAAAACGGGTGTGATAATTAAAAAAATTGGGCTCTTCCTTTTTTCATTTTTCATCTCTCTCTATTTTTTCTTTTTTTTTTTTTGCTAAAATTAAAGTTTGAAAATATTTAAAGAAAACATTATTTCACCTAAAAACATTATCTTTTCGAAATTAAATTTATTCACTCAGAAGAAATTAGGTGTTGACAATATGGAATGGGATAATACATGAATTAGTGATGAAAATTAGTTTGTAATAACATCAATTGAACACAAAAACTTAAACAAAGCTAAAATATCAAATATAAACAAAAATAAAAAAATTGGAAACCTACAACTTAACGAGACAAACAAATGTACAATGCTATATGTACAACTAACAAGTTATCTTCTAATCTAAGCTATATGTACAATTCTCAACCCTATAAATGTTAGCACAAGCAACCTCGATGCAAGGATTTGATAAAGCAAAGTGCAAGAGATCATAGGTGGTTAATGAAGATTAATGAAGATCCATTTGATGATCATGTTTCTATTGTGTTTAATATGGAAATAAAGTGTAGAATATGATTTTTACATGTTGTACCATTTTCGTAAGCTATATGACATAGGTTAAATGTCTTGTTAGTCTTAGTGTCTCCTTTTTAATCAGTTAAAATGGGTTTTAATAGGTTAAAAGGTTTGTTGTATATAGTTTCTAGTATTGAATGTATTTAATTAGTTGAATTATTTTTCAATCGACTGATTTCGCTTAAGTCAAGTGAAATTAACAGATTGTATGGACAAATCAACCTATTGAATTCACTTAAGACAAAAATTATATAAGTTGTATTTTAGAGAGTAGAGGTACGATTTTGAGCTTTTGAGCACAAAAAATAGTCATTCATCTCTTGAAAACTCTCTCTCTCTCTCTCTCTCTCTCTCTCTTTGAATCACACAGCTGTAAGTGGTAGATTGAAGATCTTGGTTGATCTTGGGAAAATCTTGGTAGAAGCTTGGAGAACTCAAGTTTGGTTGGCTAGGGAGAGTCACCATCAGGTTTTGTAGTTCTTGTGCCTCTTTTTGTGTTCCTGGTGTTATTCCAGGTCTATAAGTGTGTTTTTTACAGGGTTGTAGTTGAGATTTTTGTGTAAGTAAAAAATCTTGGTGTTTCTATTGTTCAAAAGTGTAATCTTGGTTTGTGGTTTGTAAAACTTTTGATAATAGTGGAAACTAGGCTAGGTTGTCTTGGTAAACTTGATGTACCTCTATGATTGAGTGAACCAATATTAAAACAACTGTCCAATTTTTTTCACCTCATGTTGCTCACTTTAAAATCTCAAGAAAATCAAGAAAATTAATCTAATAGTGTAATCATTTTAGAAATACTGTTGGAACAAATCTTATGTGAGAAAGCATGTTGTTTGACTGAGATTCGCGAATTCTACATTTTGCATAATTCCCTAGTATTTTAGTATATTGTTTTGAAATTTTAATCTATTAATTCATAAGTATACAAACAAATTAACCTGCTATTTTTATTTTTGATTAGTTGAAAGTGTACTCTTCTGCAACTTTTGCATTCAAATTTTATGGTCTAATTGCTCAAATGAAAATGGTTCTTTTGCTTTCGAAAAGTTTTATATAACCAATTCAACCCCCTTTCCCCCCCTTTCTTACCATTTCATTACTAACAACAATAAACTCAACTAATCAGTTGTAGTGAACTATTATACTTCTAGAACTTACTTAACTAACTCTATCTAACTAGATTGGTTAACTTACTTCTAGAATTTTTAAATATTCATAATCACTATAAAGATAAATAATATCTATCTTTATCTTTATTTTAAAAGATATTTGAGAGAGTTTAGCAATAGAAAATCTCAGTTCAAGTCCTATATAAAGAGACCAAGGGGAAGCTAGAACTTTGGAGTTTAGGAATCCTTAAAGGGCCTAATTTCCTTCTCTCTCCAAATTCTTTTCTTCTATTTTTATTTTATTTTGTATTTCTTTGAGGGCTAAGCTTCATGCTTTGGTTCCATTGTAATTTCATCATGGATTTTGAGGTTATAATGAATAAATTTGTTTGTTCTTTTTATTCTTGTTGTGATTTATTTTCATCTATGTCTTTTGTCGTTTAATCAAGTAAAAGTAATTATTTTTACATTATAGCTAATTAGTGAGATGTTTTAATCTACATGCATGTTGATCACATGAGATCAAGGGTTTTTAATTTTAATTGAGAATGTACTTTGATTAAATTTAGAAACTTTCATGTGATTGAATGGGTTTTTGCCAATGATTGAGAATGTACTTTGATTAGAGGTGAAAACATTAACTAGAATAATCAAGAATGTACTTTGGTTAATAACTTTTTGCTTGATTTTAGAGGTAAAAGAATGAATATGATTAAGGATAGTAATATTTAATTTAGAATGTACTTTGGTTAAATTTACTATGATTAATCTACAAATTTCTTGCTTTTATTGAGAATTTACTTTAATTTAATAATGAGAACGCCAATAAATTAATTGATAATTTACAATGATTAATTTGCAAATCTACAACAATAATTAATTGAGCAATAATCTTTAGATAACAATGATGGATCTATTTTGAAAAAGTAGTGGAATCAATCTATTTTCTTTATCATTGCTTTATATCTTTCTATCTTTTTCAAACTTTATTTCTTTATTTCTTATTTTATTTGATTAACCCTTTTGTATAGTTTTTATAAGAGCTAATTTGTTAGAAATCAATTATGTGTTCATTGGGACACAACTTAGGGTTGACTTTACCCTTTTTATTTTCTTGACTACTATCTTAGCAATACTGAAGTTGCTATAGTTTAGTAGTATTAATTTGAACGCATCAACGACAACGTTATCATTGCCACAACCTTGTTGCTTTGTTACTTTTTTCCCTTTTATTTTCTCTTTAATAGACTTCAATCAACTCCCCTTCATTGTCCTTGATCCAATTATATTGTACCAACACAAAATACACAAGCTAGTCATGCCAAATCAATTAAAAACACCTATACTATGCTAATTAACTAGACTACACTTAACTAAACACTTGAAATAAATTTACACCTAGTATTCTAATTAGTCTAAGCTAACCTTAATTACTAACTATGACTCTATTTAAGAAAGCCAAAACTAAAATGCAATTTATTAAAATTGATGTCATGTTACTAATATAAGAGTATAGGAATCTACCTAAACTAGAACTTATACACTTATTAATACTAGATTACCGAGACTAACTAACCAAAACTAGAGTCCTAAAGTTTATAAATTACACACTAGAATGCTGAAAATGAATGACAACTTAGACAATTTAAAAAGTATTCTTAAACCATTCTATTACCACTAATTCTAGAGAAAAAGATGAATTAGTAAAATAAAAGAATCTAAGTGATGCCAATGAGAGCAACGATGTGTTAATTGGTTATTGTCCTCCATGGTCAAATACAAATCTACAATATCCATCAAACAAAATTTGAATAAATTTTTATACCAAAGTAAGAGTATATTTCAAGTAAAGAATAGAATAAAAAGAAGGCCTTCTTGTATTTTTAAAATTATTATCTTTTAGATTAATAAGGGCTACTTCACAAAAATGTTTTTGTCCACTTTGAATTAATTCTAATCTGTTAGGAGATATTTACTCAAAGTGGGATTTTTCAAAATCTATTGAGGAGTTCAAATCAATGAGGAATGGAAATGGAGTTGAAAAATTGACAACAATAAAGGTTGGAATTAAGAAATAAAGTTGGAATTTTCAAGAATAAAGGTTGGAATTAAAGATAAAGGTTGGAAAAATTGTAAGGAAGAGAATAATGCACACAAGGATTTATACTAGTTCACCTCCATTTGAGGCTATATCCATTTTCTTAAGCCATTAACTTAAGAAATTTACTAATAAACATGTTTGACTACCAACAAGTATTTTTGTTTTAATATTAAGGAGTGAGGGAATTTGTGGATACTCATTGCTAGTCAAACGTGTTGATTATTGAAATTTCTTAAACAGGTTGCTTAAGAGATCGGAAGTAGCCTCAAGTGGAGTTGAATCAATATAAATATTTTGTGTGCATTTTCTCTATCTTGACTCTTTACTTTTAATAGTTTTCATATATGTTTGTTTGTTTTTGTATTATTTAAAATCTATTACAGACTCTATTTATCCATCCCCCCTCCCCCATTTTAGAGCCATATTACACCAACATAGCGTTGTAGACAACTATAGCAAGTAGATGACCCTAGTAATTGAGGGAGTAGACAATATAAACAGTATATGACTAGGAAGTAAACAAGGTGAGCATTAGAAGACCTTAATAATACAACCACTAGAAGGGAATAAATGATATGGTTTCTCTGGGCAAAGATAACTAAATCATTTGAGAAAAGCATAATAAATTTCATTAGGTGATGAATTTGTTATATTTTGGTACAAGACATTTGTTATAAAAGGAATATCTTTTAGAGAATTATCAACAAGGATATTGGGAATATATTTGTTCTAAAGGCTGTTATTATATGAAAGATTAGTTAGTTAAAGAAATATTACGTAGGAAATAAGGTGAATGTTGTTATATAATATGGATATTTACAAACACCCTACGAATGAATAAGTTTTTGGTTAGAAGTGAAGTTGAGTTAGACGATTGAGAGAGAACGTTTAACATATATAGCTAAATTAAGAAATTGATTAATGTAGTTTAAAGATAAAATAAATATATATGATGTGTTTTGTTGCTTGTATTTGCTTAAATGATTAAGTCATACATCATGTTTGTAAAAAAAAAAAAAAAGAAGTCTAGTAAGACTCACTTGGAAAAGAGAAAAGAGAAAGAAAACAAAATGCTAAGAAAATTGCTATATCAATTTTGTTTATAGAAAGTTGGTTGAAATTGCATCTATATAATGGATGTTAAGCCATACAAGAAGAACAAGAACTAAAGAAAAGAGAACGAATAAAAAATGCTAAGAAAATTGTTATATCAATTTTGTTTAGAGAAAGCAGGTTGAGAGCTGACATATGGTAATATGTTAGATGTGAAATGATGATTTAAACCAAGAAAGGGGGTTAAATTGGTTGTTTAAAACTTTTTCGAAAGCTTAAAACCCCTTTTGATTGAATCAAATAGACCACAAAATTTGAATGCAAAAGCTACACAACAATACACTTTCAATCGGTCGAAAAAATAAAACAACAGATTAATTTGTTCATATGCCTATGAATCAGTTAATTAAAATTTCAATTCAATCGGCGGAAATTCTGGAAAATTATGTATAATGCAGATTTCACGAATTTCAGTCAAACAACATACTTTCACACACAAGATTCGTTCCAAATAGTATTTTTAACAAGGTTCAAACATAACAAAGAATGATTTGCTTGGTTTTCTTGAGATTTTAAAGTCAGTGAGATGCAGGAAAGAGAGTTGGATAGTTGTTTTTATAATTGTTCAATCAATCGCAGAGCTACATCCAATTACCAGGACAACATGAGCCTGGTTTCCACTATATTCAAAAGTTTTACAAATCACACACCAAGATTACACTTTTGAACACAGAAAAACACCAAGATTTTTGACTCATACAAAAATCTAGACTACAACCCTCTAAGAATCACACTCACATGCTTGGAATCACATCAGGAACATAATAGGAGGCACAAGAAGTACAAAACCTTATGGTGGCTCTCCCTATCCAACCATACATGAGTACTTCAAGCTTTTACCAAGCTAAAATGCATCTAAGATCAACCAAGATCAACAATCTAAACCTTACAACTGTTTAATTCAGAGAGATAGAGTTTTCCAGTGATGAATAATAGGTTTTCGCACTCAAAAACTTACAATCGTGTCTTTGCTCTTGAAAACACAACTTATATAGTTTGGTTTTAAAAGAAATGTGTAAGACCCGAGAAATTTATTTAATTAAATAAATAAATAATTAATTAATAAATGCGAGTAGTAGGAGCCTTTATGGTAATTAATGTTAACTTTTATGATGTGGAATAATACTAGCTCAAATGGTTGAGAATACTTGGTTGTAAAGAGAGCACTTGAGTTCGAGTCCAGTGTATACCACTTTTGTGTTATTTTAATTGTTTACTATTTTAATAATAAACGCTTCAACATGGTGAGTGATAATACAATACTAGATTTATAGGAATTATTATGAATATGAATTATGAATTGGTTGAATTAGTTGTGCTCTTGCTTTGGGATTGGATGGTTGCGTACTCGAACCTTGGTAGACATGAATTAAGCTATCTTTTTTTGCTAACATCAGTTGGCATGGAAATGGAAAGGTAGAAACCCTAGTTGATTATAATTTGTGAATTGTATGATGTATGATTGCTCTTTTATTCTTTCGTTCTGAATCTCTTCACGTTTCTGGAATTTTCTAGAAACTGCCTGGCGACATTAAAGACCCGCCAGGCGACGCATGAGATTTGAACCCAATTTTTGTATTGGAGTTTTGAACCACCTAGTGGCAATGATAGTTCCGCCAAGCGACACGAATGGAAGTCGTGTTGGTTACCTTTTATGTATCCTATAATGTGTGGAATACTCTAGGTGCTTGATAATCTCTTGATTTGGTGTGTGGGTTAATAGAAATTGAATTATCATGCTCTTCCTTTGAAGATATATTAATTTTGTGATGATTGGGATAGAGGCATGTAGGTTGAAAAAGGATTTGGGGGATATGAGTATGATGTTTGGTGCCAAGGTTAGAATTAAAATTGTATGAATGTAACCTAATTGAGTGTGTATGAATGTTGGACACATTATTGATTGAAGTTTCGAGCAATTGCATGAGTGGATCGCGTTTTAGATGCTTGGGATGCGGAGAATAGGTATTTTTTCACGAAAAATGTTGTTTTTCATATTTTTTTCGCATAACAGGAACCGCCCAGCGTTGGTTCTATACCGCCAGGTGTAACACCCTCAATTTAGGACGTCACGAGAAGTTATAAGTCGTGTTTCTTTTACAAGTAAAACGATTATATCCAAAAACGTACTTATGCAAAAGTTTATAATTTAAATGTAAATAACTAGTTCAAAACTTCTGTTGATAATAAAAATAAAAATAAAACACAAAGATCCAATTAACAACTAGAAAGCAAAAGAAATATTCATAGTCTTCAATATTTGATTGAAATCAACTAAATAAATAATATACCCCCAAGTTCATCCCATCCTTTCTGCAATCTACTTTATACCAGAAACATCTGCATTAAAATCTACTCCCGTATAACACACGTCATACGATCATCGCACAACACACAAACACAAACAAACAATAGGGGTAAGCTAACAAGAAATAATGATACCTAAAACAAATTCAGCAAAATAAAACATACCAAATAAATAGTTAATACTCAACATCACATCCATGAATAATACTCAACATTATAATCACAATCAAACTTTGGTTTTGAACACACAAACCCCAAAATCCAAACAACCATATCAAACCAACAAAATATCGCATTCATTGAAAATAATAATCATAATCAAGCTTTGGTTTTCCGGAGCGTTTTACCCCACAACAACATCTAGTTTCCTAGAAATAAATGATTCGATGTGTCCCATTAACACAACCAGATTGTCTCCCTTATTCCTCAAGGACTTGTCAGTAAAAATGTTGATGCATCACACACCGGGCACTATACTCGAAACGAGCCGAAATAAGGTGAAACTTCTTTCCCCTCCCCACTACTTCACATAAGCGAGAGAGTACAAGGAAGGAATCATGTTTCATGCCTACAACAAAGAGTCTAGAAAAGAACGTTAAACTTATATGTTGGTCCTTCCCTAAAGCATCCAAATGTGTGGTGGTTATAAAGAAAGAAAGAGAAAGAATTATGGAGAAAGAAAGAAAATTGAATGTGCATGTGACCAATTACATAAAAGGAAACTTTGCAACATAAATTTGCACTACCAATTTCATTATACATTCATTTACGTGAAGCTACACCACATTTGAGAAAAAATAAATTTCATACAAAGCACCAAAAAGAGGAAAACCTAGTGGCTAACGGAAACAAAGAAAACTGCACATCTCCAACCCAAAAGCATACATCATTCCTCCAACCAATGCTTGACACCTCTCATACATGCATTAACACTCACGGAAACCATCCATGCAACAAATATTGCGTATCATCTAATTGTGTAGCAAAGGAAAAAGCGTGACCACATAGGTTTGTGAAGAGAGAACGAAAGGCCCAACAACTAAGTGTTCACCACTACTTCACGTCATGCAAGAGAACAAAAAAATAGTCGAAAACATGGTTTAAAAGATCAAATACTAGGTTTTAAACTCAGAACACACACATACGGACAACACACAATATTATTCTATTCAAGCATTCATGCTCTTCAAAGTTTCATCCATCAAACAACAAAAGATAAAAAAGAAGAAAACAAAGATTCAGCTTCATTCATCAACCAACCAGAAAAGAAAAGCAAAGCTAGCTTCAAACAACAACAAAAAGCAAACTCAGTTTCCCCTAACTCTTGTTTCTCTCCCTCCCCTTTTTCCAAAACCCTAATTTTTAACCTATAAACCCCCTCTCACTCACAATCTTTCTGTTAATATTCTCTGATTTAAATTTATTTTTCTTAACCATTGTATTATTTATATATTACACAAAAAGAAAGAAAAAATAATAATTCAAAAAGATAGAAAAAATAAAAAAAAAATTGTGTGCATCTCAACAACCATATATATGTATATTTATATACACATTGAACACATATTAACAACCATTAAACTTTTTGCTTACTTACGATATCATTACTTCTTCCATTTTAAGAATCATCCACTTTATATTCTTACCTAAAAATCCAAAGTCTTTCCCAGGTCTTACACCAGGCGTCAGGTTCCTGACTTTTGGACGCTAGGCGCCACCATTGCATTTCATAGTTCGTTAACCGTCCGATTTAGGTGAAATTTTTACAGGTGGTCCACAACATGTTTCTTCACTTTGAATGGTGGAGATTTGATTTGGAGCTTTGTAGCTAGAGATATATGTTACTCATGATTGCTGGTTTGGAAGTCCTTAAAATGCATGAATAAACTCTTGATAATTTCATGTAACTACTAATGTGGCATGAGTTTGAAGTATTATTGGGTTATGTTGTAAGTCTCTATGAATTTGAATGTTCCTTTGGGTTAGTCACATGTTGAGAAGTTGCTTATTGGTTAATGCATGTGTATCAATATAAATTAAATTGTTGCATAAGAGGTGTGAAGTGTTATATTAATTTGCATTGGTGCATAGAAGCACATGCTTAAGTTGTTAGAGGGTTGTTGCTTTATATTTGATTTGAGCATGCGTTATTCATAAGTTGAAATTGAATGCTAGCATGGATTTAAATGGTGGAGTATATATATGAATATATAGGGATTAATGCATGTGATATGTGGTAAATTCTATTAATAATTTAGTAATGGTATGATCTCAACTATGAGCCTATTGGGTATATGAATGTGTTGAATTGTGATTCAGTCATGCTAATATGACTGGATAAGTTTGGTTGATGTTTAGGATTTGCTGTGGATTGTTTGGGTTCATTGAGAACTTGTCCAAAGTGCCAAAACCAATAGCCTTAACTCTACTAGTATTGTGCCTGGCGGTGCGGGGCAAGTCGCTAGGCGATAGTGGCCAAACAGAGACCATTGGGATCACGCGATGCTTGGTGGCAAGGGTGGTTTTGTCAGGTGACTACTATCAGACAATGGCTCTATTTTTCCCTAGCGCTTGTCGGCAAGAGGGTTGCGCCAGGCGATGTTCGCTAGCATTTCGCCTGGCAGCGCCAGACGATAACACAGAGAGTAGTGTGCTCTTTTGGTTGCATTTTTCGTGTTTGTGATGTGGGACTTGGACCAGGAGATGCTTGTTTGTGTCATGAGCGGGTAGGTTCATGGATGGTTGTGAACACGTGATAATATGAGTGGGAGGTTCATAATATGAGGCTCTCGTGTGAGGATATGAGTAGGGAGGTTCGTATGTTTCGTGCTCACACTTGAGGGCTGCTCCGAGCGGGGAGGTTCGTAGTTGTTGGATCACGTGTGTTGGACTACGGGTGGGAAGGTCTATAGAGTTGGACTACGAGCGGGGAGGTTCGTAGAGGCAGGACCATGAGCGGGTAGGTTCGTGGAAGCATGTATATCCTAGGTCCATGGTCACGTAACTTCTTAGGTGATTTGGATGTGCGTGGTCTTTGAGGCTTTGGGTGAATGGTCAAGCACATTCCTTGAGTTCTGGCTCGAAATGGTATCCCTTGAGTTATGGCTCAGGATATTGGTTAAACACGTGGCATTCCTTGAGTTGTGGCCAGGAATGACATCCCTTAAGTTGTGGCTCGGGATGGGGGATGAACACGAGCATTCCTTGAGTTATGGCTTAGATTAATGAGTGTTACCAGTTTGAGTGTGCGAGTTATGGCTCATACGGATGGGTCCAAAAAGATTTTCCTCTTTGGCGTTAGCCGACAAATTTGGTAGTCTTGGGAAAATTATGAACTATGGTTCATATTGGGAACTCCACCTGGCGTTATGGAGTGTGGTCCGTAATAGGTTTCCTTCACGTGTTCTACAAGTTGTGGCTTGTAGGTAGAGGCAGCAAAGGGTATCTTGAGGTTATCATCTAAAGACGTAGAACACAAGTAATATGGTGTTGGCCATGTGTTATGGAATCAAAGGATAGAATTCCTTTGGTGTGTCTGTGTTTATATATTTGAATATGTATATATACTGTTAGCTCACCCTATCTGCTTGTGTTTGGCAATGATCGTGTAATACGTTACACGGGAGCAGATGATGTTGCAAGTGGTGTTGATGAGGCTTAACATCGGAGAGAGGGTTTTTATCATTATTGTTTTTATGAACTTTGTAAACAATGTTTTACTAATTTATAAATTATGGTTTTTTGGAAAATTTTCGATGTAATAAATTTTAAAATTTCCCTTGTTTTTAGGAAATGAAGTATAATAAATGAGGTTTTCATCATATTTCTTAATTTTATTATTTAAATTAGTAATATCCGACCGGGATGTTACAAAATCAATCGGTTGAATTTTCCATACAATCTGTTGATTTCACTTGACTTAAGTGAAATCAGTCGATTGAAAAACAATTCAACTGATTGAATACATTCATACCAAAAACTATATACAACAAGCATTTTAACCTATTAAAACTCATTTTAACAGATTAAAAAGGACACTAAGACTAACAAGATATTTAACCTATGTCATATAGCCTACAAATATGGTATCACATGTAACCATCATATGTGAACATTATTTCTAGATTTAATAAAATAGAAACATGATCTTCAAGTGGATCTTCATCAACCACTTGTGATTTTCACCCACTTTTGCTTTATCAAATGCTTGCACCAAACTTTCTTGTGCTAACAATCTCCCCCTGATTTGATAAAGCCAAAATCCTCGAGTTGAATTGATGAGTTAAGATCCATAGAGAAACCTGAAAAACCTTTTGCATACAAGATACCAATACATAAATACACATCTAAGTAGAAGCACACAAGCATACATACATATCACATATGCATATGCTCCTCTATCACTAATAATGTGATTTAGCTACAGATTTCAGATCCAGTTTCTAGTATTATTAAGTTTCAGTAGGTGATTAATTCCAAGTTTTCCAATTTGTGCTTATTTAACTCAATTTCATTTTTCTCCCCCTTTGGATTCATCAAATTTAAATAATGCACATATCATTTTGGAAAGAGTAAAATTTTCATTAATGCAATAACATAGGGACAATAAGAGAAATTGATAGGTGGTAAAAACACTATAGAAACCAAACAGAAATGAAAAATACAATATGAAGCTAAGACTGATATAATCATTCGATTGAAATTGGAAAACAACAGGTTAAAATACTGGAAGCAAACATAAAAACACACAAATGCAACACCAACATGCAATGCATGACCTGTTAGCCATCCCCTTCACTCATCCCTGGGTTGTGTCTGTTGTAGACATTAGAAAGGAGGTAATGAACGTTGTGCTTATGATCATCCAAATCTTGAAAATGAGTAGTGCAGTTTGCATGGTGTGCATTTTGTGACATGTTCAAATCTTGAGAAAATGGAATATGGAGGTTATGATTTTATCCATATGAAAATGGAAAATGGGTCATATGCGAAGGCATTTATCTTTATATATTCTTTTATGTTTTCAACGACAGTTATTTAAGAATCATTGTGGTTTCCTAGATTTTTAACGATGGTTAGAAATCATCATTATTTCTTTCGACTTTTAACGACGACTAAAATAACGACAGTTCAAAAGCTTTCTTTAGGGGTCCGATTTAACTGTTGTTAAATGTGTTTTCTACAATAGTGTATGTCATATAATAAAGTACAATGTTTATTCAGAAAAAAACATATTTATTTAAAACTGGTTAAAACGTATTGCATAGATCGTTTTCCATTGATGAAATGGAGTATATAAGTGTAAAGAAAACACTGATTCCCCCATCCCTCCACAAGCTCACCGATAGGGACAAGATTTCTTACATTTCTCTTCTTGGTTTCATGTATTCAAGCCCTTTTAAATTCAGATTTTGACAGAAATTTTAGTTTAGAAAAACAATTTCAAATGCAAACCCCTCCAAGAGCAACATTGTGCTAACAAAGGATCAAGTGGGTATGAGAGAGTTGCTTAATTTTTCAAGAAAGTAAATTATGCAACTTTTTCCACCATATTTATTAGTACTAGTATTTGCAACTACAGAGAAGCATGGAATCGTAATAGAAGAACTAAGGTTGGACATAGATGTATCTCCTAGCTCAAAAATACATAAAGGAAAAAAAGCCAATGGGGGAGCAAATGTTAATCACCACTCAACCAACAGTTCTACTGTATCTCTTTAATTACCATGCATCTCAACTCCATGTGCAAGCCTTATTTCATGCTTAGGATTATTTTCTTAATTTCTACTTGCTCTGATATAGGTCATATGTTTGAGTCTATATACCATGATATCAGAAAATTCGAACACTTGAAGTAGTTGTGAAGCAACACGAACTATCAAACCTACAACGCACAAACCAAAGCCACTGAACCTACAATCGCACAATGCACAACAAATTCGATGAAAGGGGAAAAGTGAGAAATTAACATGAAAGTGAAAAAAAAATCGAAAGCCATTACCAATAAGAAGTTGTGATTGACCGATGAAGATTCAAAAAGAGAAATGTAGAGAAATTAAAACCTACAATTGAGAAAGGCCAAACAAAAATTTTCTAATTCAAATTAAGAGATGACGTAGAGATAAAGAGAAGATTTGGACTGTGTTAGGTCATGCCAGAATAGAAGAGAATGGATATTTGAGATTTGGCTTAAAAAATATTTTTTGGTTTATGTCCGATAAGTGAGGTTTGAGGGATTGTGAAAAAGTGAAAGGGAGATGAAATTTCCTCCATTCTTTTAAAAAGCCTCTTGCACTTGCCAGGGATTTGATAAATCCTTATTATGCGTATAAATTGCTTGAGGTTATACAAACCTCTCTTAATAAACCACTAAAACACACACACACACACAAACACACATACACATACACACACACACACACAAAAACACAGACACAGACACAGACACACAAATGGGATGCCTCTAGCCAAGAGACCTAGGGACCTTTAACAAGAGTCATGGCTAGGAGAATACAAAAGGAATGGGCATCAAATGCGCATGCAAGGCCCAAGATGAACTTCGCATGGGCCAAGAAAGATGGGAAGACTTAGCCTAAGACTCTTTAGTTGTTAATATTAGATTAGGATTTTATTTTAGGCTTTGTATTTTTGGCCTAATAGAATAGGGTTTTCTTTGGGGGATGTATTGTGCCTTAGAAGAAATTGGGCTTAAGAAGTAATTTTGGACCAAAAAGAGGAATTGGGCTAAATGGGTCGAGCTAGTGCGTCTACTCTAGAGAAGCCTAAAAGGTTTTTAAACTTGCTCTCCAATGATGAGAGTTAGCTTCCTATGGCAAGACAAGTGTGACTTGCTTAGGTGGCAAGTCACACCTCCCACATGCTTTTCTTGGCTCCAAAATTCAACTTTCTAGACTCCTTTTTCCCTCCACTTTTTGCAGACTCCTTGGTCTCTTTTTGACCTATAAATAGAAGGCTTAGGACATGTAAAATTCAGCTTGAAATAGAGTAATGAAGTGTTGTCCAAATTTATCCACAAACTTCTTTTGAGCTCACTTTAGAGTAAACTATTCTCTAGTTTACTCTGTTAGTTTTGAAATGGTGAGTTTAGCCAAGAAGGGGGGGTTAAATTGGCTTTATAAAACTTTTTCGAAAGCTTAAACCTCTTTTCAATTGAATCTAATGGACTGGAAAGTTTGGATGTAAATGCAGCAGACCAGTACACTTGCAGTCAATTAAATTATAAAACAACAGACTAAACTGTTCTTGATGCTATGAAACAGTCGATTAAAAAGAAAATTCAGTCGGCTAAAATACTGGAGATTTATGTAGAATGCAGAATTCGCGAATTCAACTCAAACAACAATCTTTTACATACAAGACTTGTTCCAATTAGTATTTTTAACAAGTGTACAACCTCAAATTACACAAGAATGCATTAAATCACACAAAAGATCAAATTGCTTGGTTTTCTTGAGTTTTTAAAGAGTTTCAAAGAGAGTGAGATGAGGGAAAGAGAAATGCACAACTGTTTTTATACTGGTTCACTTAATCATAGAGCTACATCTAGTTTATCAGGACAACCTGAGCCTGGTTTTCACTATATTCAAAAGTTTTACAAATCACACACCAATATTACACTTTTGAACAACAAAACTCACAAGATTTTTGACTCACACAAAAATCTAGACACATAACTTGCAAGAATCACACTTACAAACCTGAAATCACATTAGGCAAACAAACCAAAGGCACAAAAACATCCAAACCTGATGGTGGTTGTCCCTAGCCAACCATACATGTGTTCTTCAAGCTACTCACAAGCCAAAATGCCTTCAAGATCTACCAGGATCTTCAAAACACGAGTTGCAACTGTGTATTGCAGAGAGAGCTTCCTATAGATGAATGACAAAGTTTCATTCTCAAAAACTCAAAATCGAACCTCTGCTCGCGAAAACACAGTTTATATAGTCTAGTTTAAGTGAAAACAATCGATTGAATTTTCCATTCAGTCAGCTGATTTCACCTGGCTTAAGTGAAATCAGTCGATTGAAAAATAATTCAACTGACTGAATACATTCATACCAGAAACTATATACATCAAGTCTTTTAATCTGTTAAAACCCATTTTAACAGATTAAAAGAGACACACTAAGGCACACAAGACATCTAACCTATGTCATATAACCTACCAACAAGATATAAAACTAACACATTACATTTAACATGTTATTTACATATTTAACACACTAAAACTTAATCTTCAAGAGGATCTTCATGAATCTTCATCAAACACTTAAGATCTTCATGCACATGGTTTTATCAATTCTTTGCTTCAAGCTTGCTTGTGCCAACATACTCTAGTCTTCTTCCTTAGGAGTTGTGTAACATCCTAACTGGATATTATGAATTTTTAATAAAATAAAATAGAGATATAAAATAGCATCATTTTTTGTGTCTCAATTCCCAAAACACAGGGAATTTAAAATCTTTATAATAGAGTTAACTCCAAATTCAAAATTCTTAAAGCTCAATAAATTACTAAATCGGTCTCATAATGGTTTACAACTTTATTAAAAATCATAAACGATAAAAACTCAAATAAAATTGTTCCCCATGAGTTTCCCCACTGCGCTGCTAAGCCTCACCACAACCACTTGCAACAACATTTGTTCCCGTATACCGCGTACACGATCATCGCCAACCACAAGCAGATAGGGTGAGCTTACAATTACATAAACATATATATAAATATAAATATATATATATATATATATATATATATATATATATATATATATATATATATATACATATAAATCATACAAGTACGCCAAAGGAATTCCTATCCTTTGTTACCATACCATATGGCCATCACCATGTTATCCATATTCTACGTCTTCTGATGAGTACCTCGAGATGTCTTGTAGAACACACATATCCAAAACAACCAAAACACAGTATATGCCTCTACAATATCGCTTAGCGTTGCTCCTGAGCCGCCAGGCAAAATACGCTTCCAGACTGCCTGGCAGGCGACACGTGCCGCCAGGCGCCAAGCGCCTTGAAGCATACTAACGTTGCAAACATCGCTTGGTGGAACCTCCCTCACCGCCAGGCGCCACACGCCTAATGACTCTCTGGAATTTGTAACTATCGCCTGACGGTCCAATCCTTGCCGCCAGGTGCTATACTAGTACGTAGGCAATACTGATTTGAGTCTCGACAGAACATTTCCACCCAGTGTGCTCTATTATGGAAATCACATCTACACTCTTAGCTGGTTGATACTACCATCTACTATAATCCATACTTTAAAATCTACCACTCCATTACCTAAGTGCTGACAACACACTTGTAGTCTCCTTTCTTTCACTAGGAGTCACTCTCATAATTAACCTTTACACAAGAGAATCCACCCTGAGGAACACCCTCACTCCTTAATAGAGGATATTTTACACCCCACTTCCATTACCTATTGCACTTTTAGCCTCAACCATCCACACTTCACCCTTAAAGTCTTACCATACATTCCCTAAGTTATCCCAAACAGAGAATATCAGACTCTAGTCCTCCAATGCCACTAATTTACGCATCACCCTTAGTATCTCAACCTCTAAACAATATTACTCACATCATAATTATCCCTATTCCAATATACTTTAAAAACTATAACTTACATATAATTCTTGTATTTTCCTTCCCTTTTCCTTTAATCTTGTGGCCTTAGAATTTCCCATCCTAAAGTACTTAACCACAAAGAGCCCTAGACCCTTAAATTTTCCTCAGAGCCAGCAATTTCATTGTTTTTGTGCTATCGCCTGGCGGCCCAACTCGTACCGCCAAGCGGTGCATGCCATTCTGGAAATTCCAAAACTTCTAGCACCTGCAAAGTCCTTTCCAAGGTTCCGATTGCATTTCCCCGTCTATCTTAGTCGTTCTATAGATGATTATAATAACATTGGTACCATTTTTCAAATTTAAAATATACCCAGTCACAATTCCAGTGTAAATCAACAACCATTATACTCAATTTCATGACAATTTCATCAAATTCACTTCCAAACTCCATCTCATTCAACAATATATAAAATCTGATACTCACTTAACATATATAGCTTCTAGATTTCCCGATCAGAATCAACCTAGACGCCCCAAAACACCAAAATTGAGTCAAAATGACTCGCGTCGCTTGGCGGATTCATCACTGCTAGGTCGTTCATAAGAAAACCCAGGAACTGGGTTGCGTAGCTTGCGTTGCCCAGCGGCACATAGCTCACCATCAGGCGGTTCCTCATAGAGACCCAAAAAACACACATAAATAGTATGAGTCGCTTGGCGGCAGTTCCTCATCCGCCAGGTGGTTTCTGGAAAAATTCCAGAAACACAAGATTTCAGATAAAGTAAGGGAAAATCATACACAAACATACTATGGTTCATACAATTATTCAAAAACATAAAGAGAACGTGGTCCAACTCCCCTAACTTGGATATCCTTGCTAAAACTTGAATACTATTGACTCTTTCCTTGCTAACACCAATGAGTTTTTCCATATTTTGGCTGCAAATCTTCTTAGAGATGAAATAAGATTTTCTTTCTGCATTTTTTTGTGGATGGGAGTCGCATATATTTTTAAATCATCATTTGATTATTGTTTGAGGTTTGTTCTTTTGTTCCATTTTTTGTTGATTGGTTGGAGGAGGTGCAAGGGTGAATATGAGAATGGCGTCAAAGAAAGGAAGAAGAAAGGAAAAGTAAAAAAGAAAATAAAAGGTAAAAGAAAATAAAAAGAACTAGATTATTTTTTAAATTACAAACGTCAATCACATAGTTGACCTGTGGTTTACAAGTGTCCACGTCACCTTGACATTAAAGAGATCATAAACAAAATTAACATTGTTCATATGGAAGATGTATTCCAAACATTTTGAAAGTATAAAGATAAATTTTATATGAATTTTGACGAAAGAACATATTCTAATTTTGCATGTAGATAAAAATACTAAAAACATATTTAATCTATTAAAAATGTTATTAAGATTGTCATTATTGTTAATAACAAAGATAATTTGGAATGCCATATAAGAATCATATTATAATAATTATCTATGATACAGAACAGAAAAATAAAATTGAATGATTTTTAATAAAAATGGATCCTAATTTCTTACACGACGTGATTTCTTTTATTCACAATATAAACAAACTGATTTTATTAACTTTAATTAAATAATTTAATTTATATTTTAATTAAATAATTTAAGATATTATTATTATTATTACTAATGAAAATATGTGTATTCATTTTTTTATTTTAAAAATTTATATAAATAATTTTAAAAAATTTTATAAATGATTTTTAAATTTATTATAAATATTTTTTTATTTTGTAGATAATCTTTTTTTTTTATCAAAAATACTTATTTTAGTTTAAAAATAATTAATTTAAAAGAAAATTTAATTGAATGAAATAATTAAATATAATAAAATGCTTATTTAAAAGATAAAAATGATAAAATATCTTTTTCATTAAAAAAAAATCTTAAAGAATAAAATCTAGAATAGAGATGTGAACACGGATATCACTTTTATATACAGTCACTTCACACCTTATAAAACAATTCAAGCACAATAACGAAACATACCTCACTTTCCCTTTAAATAACCTCACCGTTCCTAAGTAGAAAAAAAAACACACTCATTGCTAATTTGAATCCAACGGATTTTGTTTTTAGTGGATGTTATTTTCTACAAGGAAACAAAATCTCATACTAACTCTTTCGTTTTGCAAACAAATAAATGTAGATAAACTTAAAACAGAATATTTTTTTCCAGTAAATTCATCTATAAAAGTTACAAAAAATAAAGTCCTTTGAAATTTGTTCACTAAAATATATCTGTTTTCAATTATTTTTTAAAGCAACATTAAATAAATTAAATTAAATTTTATTTATATAAAACTAGTGAAAATGCATGTGTATTCATTTTTTTTTTAATTTTAAGAGTGAATATGAATAAGTTTTTAAATTTTATTTTAAATATTTTTTATTTATTTTATAGATAAATGTTTTTATAAAAAATATTTATTTTAGTTTAAAAATGATTAATTTAAAGAAAAGTTGATCAAATGAAACAGTTAAATCTTACAAAACTCTTATTTAAAGATATAAATGATAAAATAATTTCTTACATAAAAAATAGTTATTTATTAAACAATAAATATGGAAATAGAAATGTGGACACTGGCATAAAAGGTGAAAAGTAGCGTTAAACCATTTTTTCTAGCGTGGCAATACTACAGAAATTTTCAACAAATTTTCTAATAGTTTTTGTCAGAAATACACAACGGATGATACCAATTTTATTTTCTAAGTTTTCAATCATAATGAACCCATTTCATGCTCTAATTACCATTAAGCCAAACATAGATAACATTGGTCCACTTGAATTGTTACGACGACATTTTCATGATAAAATGGGTCAAAACTTTGAAAAGATTAATGACCTAGAATGTATCAAATGGTTAGATCAATGGCGGTTTTATGAATCATTTATGTGAATTATGGAAGTATTAATGTAATGACAAAGCATGACCTAAAAGAATTTATGGACAAGTTGTTGCCCAAAACATGGAAGTTTTTTCTCCTCCGTCAATTGGGATCTTTGGAACTCATTGTGGCTACAATTCTACACTTGAAGGTATATGCGGGGTTCGTATGATTGGGTTGCCCTTTTCTCAACAACAAACAAATTGCAATGTCAAAGATGATATAAAAAAGAGGTGATAATAATTGTGATGGTATGTGAGTGCTTTGATATGTTGGGTTATTGTACAATGTTTCCAAGAAAGTTGTGAGATTGATGGAAAACAGTAATACTACTCATAAATAAAGATTTTTGTGGATTTGTTTCATGATTGTATCATCCATATTATTTAGGTTACGTATGAGTGAAAAAGAATGTTAAATCATTATAGATTAAATATATGACTTTCAAGCACATACTAAAATACAATGATGTTTTTGTAATTAAATTTTTTTATAGAAAATGTATTAGAGTTTTTTTTCATCGATAAGCAATAAATATAATTATATGTACTAGAGTTGGACTAGAGTTGGATGTCAATATCAAAATATTATGGTTAGATTAAACAATTTTTACACAACTTTTTGTTGAATAACTTATATTGTATGTTTGTATATTTTGGTTTGAAGCCAAACCCAATTCAATTTAAGCAAAAAAAAAAAAAACATCTAAAATATACATCAAATCATACATTAGTTAATGTAAATTTCAGTTGATTTTTCCAAATTCAACATAAATTTATGTTGATCAATACATGGTTTGAGTTAAATATTAGCCTCTTTTATCTTTTTTTTTGTATATATTTATATTTAATGCATTAATGTTTAATATAAGTGCAAACATTTTACATTAGAGACTAAGTCTAGTGTAAATTTATATCACTCGAATCATGTCTGATTATGAATTGACATAAATAATCCTAAATATTTAGTGTAAAAAAAAAGCTTTTATGTTAATGGTACTTTGAATGGAAAGTAAGTCTTCATTTAAAAAATACTAATATTTTATTTGGTAATTTTTTAGCATGGAATTTGTCCCGACATTGGTTCGATGTGGATCTAACTTGATCCGACTTTAACCTAACTCAAATTGGTCTAATATGTGGGTCTGAATTGGTTTGACTAAAGTTGGGTTTTACTTGACTGAACCAAAGGTGGGTTTGAGGTATATTGAATTGACTCAGTCTGATGAGGTCTCAATTAGACTTGACTCAACATCAACCAGACTTGACTCGATTCAACGTGACTTGACTCTACTTAGCCTAAAATAGACAAAACTCTAATTAAAGATGAAGGACGCCACAATCTAGCAGATTGACAAGTCAAGTGAAGATTCGTCACAAAGATGTTAATCTTTGATAAGAACCAGATGCCTAAGCCTAGAACAAAGAAAATCCTCTCTTTAATGAAATCAAATTCAAAATATGACTAAAAAGTTTCTACATTGTTTTTAGTACCTCTATATATAGGCACATAAGTTTAAGAAAACCTGAGAATCCACAAGAAGGCCCAAACCCAAAACATAAAAATATAAACTAATTTATAAAAGAAAATCCAAAGCCCAAAAACATAGAACATAACTAATTTCTAAAAGAAAACCCAAAGTCTAAAACATAAAGTAATTTTCCTAAAAACTATCCTTCAAATATGCTTCAAGCCATGATCTTCATATTCTTTGAATTTCAGATTGCTTGTAGTATCAGGAGCCTTGAATAGATTTGATCTTCCATCTCTTGCTCCTTGCCCTTGTCATAGGTCCTTTAAATTGTAAAGGTTCATCTTCAAGTTCTTCTTGTATGGAATCTTGGGATAGTCCTCTATCATTCCCTCCTTCTTAAAGAGAATTTGTCCTCAAATTCGTCTCACTTGAAGATTCCTTATCATTCTCCCCTGTTTAGAGAGAATTCGACCCAAATTCTAGAAAGTCCTAGGCACAAATGTAAATCAAAGACACAAATCTAAAATAAAATAAAAAATTAGAAATTCTACTAAAATGAGATTTGGATCCTAGAAGAGGTCAATCTCTTATTATCAAAGATTTTGGAGGTCTGCCTCCAAGGTCAAATACTCACCTGCAAAAATTATCAAACAATTTTAAATTAAAGATAAAATGCACAAAGAATATAAAAGGAATATTGCGCAAACAAACAACCAAATTATGAGTATGACTTTGATTACCCATATATTTGTTAGGAATTGTTAAACAAGCTAATTCATGAGCATATATTTCTAAGCTTGAGTCTTTTTTATCATCATTTCGTCTTCCCATTGTTGATCTCCTTGTTGCTTGATGAACAAGTCTTCCCTAAGTATCCTTTCTTCTTTCTATTGTTGATGATGTTGCTCTTTGATGAATAATTCGGCCATAGGCAATAAAATAATAAGAGGAAAGTTAGTACCTTTTTTAATTGGCAATTCATAATGCTCTCTTATTTCTTTCTATTTTTCTCTCTTTTCTTCCTTCTCTCTTTTTCTACTCTTTTCTTTCTTTGCTTTTTCTCGCTATTCTTTCTCTTTTCTCTCTCCTTCTTTCTCTTCACTATCACTCTTTTCTTTCTCTTCTTTTTCTCTCTTTTCCTTCTCGCTTCTTTCTCTCTTTTCTTTGTCGTCTTTTTCTCACTTTTCCTTTGCTTCATTTTCTATAAGTGTTTCATTCTCATAGGCTTTTTTTAGCTTTCGCTCTTGCCTTCTTTTCAATACATCTAATTTTTGCATTGTCCTTTCTTCCTCCTCTCTCAAGTATGAAATGTAGTTCTTGAGGTCTTCATGAGTCTTGGGACTTTCATCCCCATTAGGACATTGATGAGTTTCATGCCCATAGCCTTCACATTTGGAACACCTTAATGCACTTTTCTTTAGCAATGATTTTCTATCAGGATTGTGCTTCCTTGTAATACTAGCAATCTTGTCATTTAGTTTTATAATTCTGGATTCCAAGGCATTGATATCCTCTACCAAGGTCTCATAAACACTAGGTGTATCTCTACATGTCACTCTCTTGGTACGTACAAGTCCTCTAACCAAATGATTCTAGTTAGGAATAGGATAATTTAGACCATATGTTAACCCAATTCCAGAAGGATGCCTCTATGCAAACATGTTGCATTACTCAATATTGCTAGGTCCTGTAAGAAAATGTTAGTAAAATAAAATATATTGAGGACCTCACCATTCTTTTAAGTGTTTCACTCAAATTCTCACTCATGTATCACACTTATATTCTTTTTCTTGAATGTACTCTCGTGCCTTTTACCACTTAAATTTCCTTTAGGGTTTGGCAAAGAACTCTGGTAGCTTAAGCAAAGAGTGAACAAAAAAAGTGAAAAGCGTTACGAGATCTAAGTCGTGACTCAAGAGGTTAAAGAAAAACTCTAGACAAAACTTCAAGGAATTTTAAAAATACAAAACAAGAAAATTAAAATTAGAAAATAATAGGACTACCAAAGAGAATTAAAGGAGACAACACATAGACTCTGAGAGAAAGACTGATTGCAAGTAAATATCAATAAGCCACAAATGAAATTGCAACAAAAAGTTGTGTTGAACTCCACCTCTTTTATTTATCTTTTTTTTTCAATATATATTTGTTTCCTTTTGAGTGTGATCCATAAACAATTTATCCTTCAAACCCTCAGACTCATGTAAATCAATGTAAGGCCACTTGCAAATCCTAAACACAAAAACAAACAATTTCCATGAATCAAATGTAGAAATACAATATTTAAATGGAGAATAGAAAAAAAATACGACAAATTCACAATTCAACCACCAAACAAAATTCAAAACAAAGCACATAACACACAAACATTCAAAAAAAAATTATTGTTTTATATGACAGATAGAAACATAAGATAGAAGAGGAAATTCAAACCAGAACCTTGCTCTAAATACTAGATGATATGATCCTATCCAAGAAAGAGTTCGATGGTTTCTGAATTTGAATCCTCAAGAGGCACAACATGAATAAACACTACGCCAAAATTGTCAATAGATAGCGCTTTTTTTGCTAATAGATAGCGTTTTTTAAGCGCTGTCTATTGGAACGGTATCTATTAATAGATAGCGCTTGTAAAAAAACGCTGTCTAATGACACCTTATAGATAGCGCTTGACTACACAAGCGTTGTCTATGTATTTTAAAAAAGACAACACTTCAAAAATACAAATGGTCTATAGATAGCGCCTAGAGACACAAGTGCGTTCTATTTATTTTTCGTCAATAGGTAGTGTTTTCTCAAATGAACGCGGTGTATTGATTCAATTATTTCTCAAATCCAACTTACTATGACAAATATTCCTAGACCTTACATAATAAGTGAGTATTTTTTTTATATTTTCAATTTTCCTCCGTTCATAATAGGATTACCTAAACAAACAATATATAATTCTCAAATAAAAGAATTTCATTAACTTACTTTATCTGATAAACATTTTTCAAAAGAAACTTACTCTATCAAATTGTATATATAAAGAATTCTACAACTTTAGAATTTATTCATACATTTAAAAAAGACTAAACATTGTACATATCTCACTATGAATCAACTATTTAAGGTTCGCATAAAAAATCCTTGTTCTTAACACTCGAATCGTGCATAGCCCGGCTACAAGAACACATAATGCTGCCATGATCATGGAAGTTAGGAAAAATCATACGCTACCATCACTCTTCAGCTTTTTGTCTCACAAAGTTCTAGCTTTTGTTCAGCCTCTATTCTGGAGTGTTGCACACCTTTTCATGAATGTTGACATAAACACCTTAATTATTGCATATTACATATTTAACAAATAAAGTCAGATAAACCAAACCAGAACAGTACCTTTACAAAATCACCAACTTGAATCATAAAATCCTTAATCACACTATGAAATTGACAACCCTTGTAACCAACCAGAAGTCCAACTTTTCTGCCAATAAAATCAGATCATGAGAAGTATTATTTAACTTAAACCCCAAAAATGCAAACAAACTGGTCATTTGAACGAGTTTCGAGATAGAATTGGGATGACTCTAGCCTTACATGTTCACATAATTATAATTCTATGAGTACAATATAATTTCAATAACCTCCTTTCCTAATAAATACATGTATGTAGCCTTATCCCATCAAGTGGAGATACCATTTCTAAAATTTAAAAACGTCAAGTGAAAAGATAACAACCTTATTGCACTAAGGCAACACTTGACTTAGAAACACTATCATTAAGAATTCGTCATTAAGACAATCATGAAAACAAAGACTGAAAACCAAGAAAGCAACACTAAAATCCTAGCACTGATTCTCATTCAACTTTTAGACTTTGAAAGTAGGAAACAAGAAAGTGTTGCCAACTAGGATTAAGGCTAAGAATCTTACGTTAAAATTATCCCATTTAAACTATCAAAGTGTACTACTGTGATGATAATGAATTTGCGGGCATCTAAAAAAATGCATAATAATAAATTGAAATCGTAATTACTATCTTTAGTCTAAGTGAAAAAAAATTCCTAGTGACAAAAAAAAAGATGTTCCCCAATATTTTAATGCTACCAAATCATAGGCTCTGGATGCCTTTTCTTCTTTGTCATACCTTTTTGAAAGTATTGATAACAAATGATCACCAATGTTAACAAATTTCATGGTTCTCTTCTTACTTTTAGGGGAAAAATAGTGATAATTCAACATAAATGTATATTTGTGTACTCACCCAAGTAAATTAAAAAGCCATCTATGTTGAAGAAATTCATTGTTCCATAATGGATGTGGAGATGAGGAACATAGATTAATGATGTCGGTTAGTTATAAACACTCAAAAGGTAAAAGGCAAAAGGCAAAGAAAGAAAAAGAGAACTAAATAATTTCATCATCATTTAAAAATAAAAAATACAAAAAAGATAAAAAAAAGGAACTTGTTCTAACAACAATGAAACTAACTGAAGGAACCTTTTAATTGAGATTTGAAGCAGTGATGAAAGCCTTAGGATAATTAATTTAAAATAATACAGATTTTGATTTAGGTAAATAAAATGAGAAAAATCTTGTTACACCATGGTATATAGAAGTTCTTGGTCCAAATGTGTCAATGGACTTTTTGGGTGCAAATTCAGTGACTCTTGTTGGGGTGGTGGTATCAAGTGTAGTAGTGGTTGGTGCTTGTTTGTTATCAGAAGAACTTTCTTCATTTTCCCCACTTGCAGAGAGTTGGAACACCTTTTCTGGAGTGATTGTCACCTAATCACGATGAACTCACAGACATATGTCATTGGGTTTAGGAAATTAAGTTGCCATTTCAAAATTAGATACACTTTTAAGATGAAAGACTAAGAAAGATTGGGGAGGCATAGTTCACAGAGTCAATATTATAATTTATATGACATGAAAGTAATTAAGCTTCAAGAAAAATTGTTCTTACCACTCTGAATTTAAATGTTGGAGTTTTTAAATCTCTCTCCATATCAAAGGGATTTGGCTCCAAGTGAATGCCTTTTAGCCGCATAAATGCTCTAAGTTGAGAGTGTTTCTATCATGTTAGATATATCTAAAACAAAATTTCTCACATTATCAAATTCGGAGAAAAACTAGTATTTTCTATCAATAAATAATGGAGCACGTGAAAGGATAAAACACAAATTAGGGTAGGGATAAGAAAAAGGGAAAAAAACATTAAAAGCAAAAGACGAAACAAATGTGGGTTGAGGAAGTGAAGAATACCCTCTTCAATTCTTTATTGTGACGCTCCTTGTAGTAAGCATTGATGGGGTTCATTGTGGAAGACTGAACCCTCTATTTCACAAGCTCCTTAGTATTAAGATTTTTCCTTCAAAATCAAAACCATTTCCTCTTTTCGTACAAGTGGAATGGATGTTGTTCTGCATATAGATTGACCTTTTGCTAGAGTTTTTCCTTGTAACCTACTAGCACAAAATAACCATTGAGATTGCAAGCACACTATCATGTTAACATCAAGGCTTTCAGTTATAGAGTTTTTAAGCAAATATCAAAACCCTAAATCATAGATTTTTAAATTAAAACTTACATGCACTCTGAAATCGAATTCAAATTCTGAATGGTTGGGATATTGATTCCAATTGGACCAAACCACAAAAATCCATTCGCGAGTCAAAAGCTATTTGAGAATGGCTGTGAGAATGGTCCAAAGCGTAGTCACAATGTTCTTATACCGCAAGTGAGCCTTTTCGAGGGTGCTCCAACGTCGTTAGAATGGAGATTTGAGTTGTCATGTAGTTAGGGTAGTGGAGGGTGCATTAGGGGAGGTAATTAAGAGACCTATGGGAGGAGGGCTTAAAAAATCAGATTATGGTAAGATTAGAGCAAAGTTCGTGAGAGTTGAGAGTGATTTATTTTTTAGAAGAGGAGGCAACGTACGCGTGACTTTCTTTTGTAAATCTTTTAATAGACTACATTTTTACAATAAAACGGTATCTATTAATGTCTCAATACTTAGCGCTAAAATTTAAGAAGCGCTTTTTATCTCTCTATGTAGTTTTTATTTTTATTTTTGAAAATATAAATTAAATATAGACAACATTTTTTGGATAAAGCGCTATCTATGTCTATGTATTTTTATAGCGCTTATCTCATAAAGCGCTATCTTTTGTTTATCTGTTTTAATTTAAAGCGTTTAATTAAATAAGCGCTATCTAAAAAGTGTTATCTATTGATCATTTTGGCGTAGTGAAATTAGAGAAGAATGCGAAATAAGACAGAGATGAAGGACGCCACAGTCTAGCAGATTTGATAAGTCAAGTGAAGATTCGCCACAAAGATGTTAATATGTGACAAGAACCAGAGGCCTAAGGCTAAAACAAAGAGAATCATCTCTTTAATGAAATCAAATTCAATATATGACTAAAAAGTTTCTACATTGGTTTTGGTACCTCTTTATATAGGCACATAAGTTTAAGAAAATTTGATAACCCACATGAAGGCTCAAACCCAAAATATAAAAACATAAACTAATTTATAAAAGAAAACCCAAAGTCCAAAAACATAGAATATAACAAATTTCTAAAAGAAAACCCAAAGTCTAAAACATAAACTAATTTTCCTAAAAACTATCCTTCAAATATGCTTCAAGTCATGATCTTCATATTCTTTGAATTCCAAATTGCTTGTAGCATCAGGAGCCTTGAATAGATTTGATATTCCAATCTCTTGCTTCTTGCCTTTGTCATAGGTCCTTTAAATTGTAAAGGTTCATCTTCAAGTTCTTTTTGTATGGAATCTTGGGATAATCCTTTATCATTCCCTCCTTCTTGAAGAGAATTTGTCCTCAAATTTGTATCACTCGAAGATTCCTTAGCAAATTTAGGTTTGACTCAACTAAGCTTAAGGTGGATCTTACTCAATCAACTAGAGGTAGACTTGATTCAACTCAACTAAAGGTGGACCTAACTCAACTCAATGAAAGGTAGGCTCGACCAAAGGTGGGTTTAACTCAACACAGCTTCAAGTGAGCCCAACTTAACTCTATCCAAGGTGGGCTCGGTACTACTCAGTACTAATCGATTCTATATGGGCCCGACTTGATTCGATGAAAGGTGGGTTTGACCTTACCGACTCAACGAGGCTTGAGCCGACATGGCTTGAGATGGACCCAACCTAACATGGACTAAGGTGGTCTTAACTGTACTCTGCCCAAGGTGGTCCCACTCAAATCGGTCCAACATGGGCCTACCTTTACAATACCTAATGTGGGCTTGTCATGACTTGGTTGGACATGGGTCTAACTTGATTCGACTTGGCCTAATAAGAACCTGACATGCCTCAACTCGAGAACAAGCTTACTAAATTTTGATTAAGGTGTGTCCAAATCAATTGAGCTTGAGGTAGGCACTTTGATTAAGGTGTGTCCAATTCAATTGAGCACAAGATGGGCTTGAACTGACTCAGATAGAGTAGGCCACACCTCAACTTAGTTTGAGGTGAACCTGACATTCACCCAACTCAACTGTCTTGACATGGATCCAACTTGACCTGACTTGACTTAATTGGGCTCGAAAGACTCCTACTCAATTCGGTTTGATGTATCTTCAACTTTCCTCGACCCGAGGTACTCCTAACTTGACTCGACCTTACATGGGTTTGATTTGACTTGACCTTTTATGGGCCTGATTCGACTTTGTTCGACATGGTTCCGACTGAAATTTGTCTAGTGTTGTCTCAATTCAAGTTAACATAATGTAGATCCTATCAATTTTAGCTTGACCTAGATATAACTTGACCTAGGTCCAACCTGAACAATCTACTTAAATTTAGCCCGACACAACGTTGTATATCTTGACCTAGACCAACTTGTATAGACCGATCTATGAGACTTTTTGTTGTCATTTTTTTGTATGAACTTTTTTCTTATGTCAAATGTATATGGATTTGTGGACTTTTTTTACCTCTACCCTATCAGTCAAGGTCAAGCCCTATGCAATGAACAAAATTGACAGATTTAATTCAAGGTTTGAACTTCTCGGTATAATTTATTAATCCTTTTCTTATGTGGGGATTGGATATAAGTTGTTCGTTTCTATATAATAGCTTACCTATAATAAGGAGACTTACTTAAAATCATTCCAATTACTCACATTTACATTGCATTCATTATTCTTAATTCCACTTATTTACTTGAACTTTAGAATATCATCCATTAGTGAATCTTCATTCAATGTTATATTCAACCTTGTTGTTATCCATATCATCAATTTTATAATAAGACATTGAAATTGTTTATCTTATAAGAAATTGTACCTAAACACATTTAATTTTTAATAACAAATTAGAATCACATTTATATATAATATTAAATTATAAATTATTCTCTAATTACTTTAATAACTAATACGTGAAACTTATTATTGAAAGGGGGAGCTTGTTCAACTCAAGTGAAGATGGTTTTGATGATGTCCAAGGCTATGCATCATGTGCATCACTGGTTTAGGCTTAGTCATGATTTTCTATCTTTTGCATTAGGTGTTGTAGATCTAGAATTACATGTAAAACAAGCTTGCATTGAATTGTATCAGCTATCAAACTCTTGAATGTGACCAAAAGCAGAACTCGTAAATAGATTAGCTACTTAACTAATAGATTAGCTGAGGGCACTATACTGATGCAGTGAAAATACACTCACGATAATCTATTAGGTAAATTCCTAATCCATTAATTACTGCAACATAACTCTGTATAAAACCAGTTTCTGAAACCAGTTTTGAGATAGAGAGAGAAATAACTGAATTACTGAGAAACGAATTGAGAGACTTCTTTTCTGAGATCAAGATTCACAGAGTTCTTGTGCTTGCTTGGGAGATCATTCAATTGGACATTCAAGAAGATTGATGGTGGATTCAACCTTAGTGGGTCAAGCTTGGATCTAGGATCAAGTGATAAATTTGCACATCCACTAGGTGTATTCGTTCCTTGTTTCTTTTCTATTGTATTTCTGTTTACAGTTGATTCACTGTGTGAAGTGAAGGTCTAGGTGCAATTGTTTGGATGCATTGCATCTAGGGGGAGTTCTTGATTTGTAGATCAAGCTCCTTAGTCTTTAGGGTCTTGAATTATATAGATGCTCTTGTAATTCTTGTAACTCTATTGATTTAGTGGAATCCTCCTAAGTGGGTTACTTAGGAGAAGACTGGATGTAGATTCATTTTGAATCGAACCAGTATAAAAATTGTTGTGTTCTTTGTTTCTCTCTTTTCTTACACCTTTATTAATTGCTTTACACAGTCCATTAACACAGAACTGTAGAACTGGTAAAGTGGGTCATAAGAGTTAAAGAAACTTTCAAGATTCAATTAAAATCAATGAAAGATTCAATACCCAGTTCATACCCCTTTCTTGGTTGGGTTATATTAGACAGATCTGTTTTAACACTTATAAGTTTACCCCTTTCTTGATTGGGTTATATTAGACAGATCTGTTTTAACACTTATAAGTTTAGAGATCATTAGCTCAATATTTTTAAACATTTTTCCTTATAATTATTTAATGGATTTTTATTCACCATAAGAATTAAAAAATTATTATCATTTATGGTTATTGAGGCAATAATATTACAAAAGTATTTTTGATATTATAAAAAATTAGCTTCTTTTTAGGCTCAAATAATTTTTATGTTCTTAATATAAGAATGATTTTTTTAAAATATCCCAAAATTTTTCAAATTGGGTTCCTCGTAAATTACATTTTTTATTTGAGTTTCTAAAGTTATTTCCATGATGATGACAGTTATAAAATTAATGTCAAATGTTTCCATTTTTTAATGATGACTATATCAACTACACTTAAAGAATCATGATATTTTGTTTTTTTATTTATTATTAACAACATATTTCTCATACAAAAATATATTAATTATTATGATATAAAAAATAAGTTATAGGACCAAAATGTAATTTAAAAAATTTCGGCGCTTAAATAAAAAATTAGTATAATAATAGAGATAAAATATAAATAAATAAATTTTTAAGAAATTAAATTAAAATTTTATAATTTTATAATTTATTAATTTTTCATCCTTATATTGTTGACCTAAAATACTGGTATTTTAATTCGTAAGGCATAAATATTATTTTATATAATTCAAATTTGAATTAATAAACATATGAATTATGATTGTAATAGATAAATGTTTTAAATGTATTTAAATTTATAAAGAAATACAAGTTGTAATGTAATATTATTTTATATATCCTAAAATAAATAAACTTGAAAAATTCAATTAGAGATAAAAATAGAAATAGTGCATATTAAAGGAAAAACTTTAGAAGTGAATAACAGTTTATTAAAAAAAATGGAAAAACTTTTAAATATCATAAACGTCACATGATAGTTGCTGGAATTAATAATTGAGGGAACTTTTCAAAGTACCATTCAAATAATTCACAAAAAGGAGTAATACTTAGCTATCGACATATTGTTATACACTACTAAAAAATTTATATTTTCTTTTAATTTTATTTTGATTTTTTAAATTTTTATAAATTTTGTTACAAAAAAATTTACAGAAAATTGTTGCGATTTTTTTTCAAAGTATTTTGTATTCATAGAAAATTTTATAAAAAATATTTACAAATTTTATAATTTTTAAAAAATAATTATTTATGAAGGAATTACTTAAATTAAGATTTTTAGAAAAAATAGTAGAAAAAAGTATTTTCTTGCAAATGTTTTTGACAAACTTGCAAGAAAAATACCATGTAATATGAGAATTTTTAGTAGTAATAGTTATAAATAGTTAGGAATGTTAGAAAATTGAATTATTTAAAATGAAAATTTTGTTGAATTATTATATTAATTTCATTTTGAAAATTTTGGTATGCTTTTAGATAAATAGATAAATGTCCACCACAAGAAAACTACATATTATTCAAGGGCAGAATCCATAGGTAATAACAAACATTCACGGTAAATCGTGTTTACTAATAGACTAGCAAAAAGCATCAATTTGTCAGTAAAATGGTTGTCGGTAAAATTTACCGATCGATGCAGAAACGTACCAGTATATACTGACGATCACAAATTCATCAGTAAATATTAGTTGATAACATTTATCGTTATAATAAGCAATTGAGTCTCTTTGTTTATCCTCCACTTCCTCTTCTTTTTCCTTTATTTCTTAAGTTTTTCCTCATTATCGTTGTCAAGCCATCGTCCCACCACGGTCACCTCCAAATCATTTTCGTCATTTAGGGTCTCATCCTCATCCTATTTGTCTTCCTCTTTCCTCTTCCACTTCTTCTCCTCTGCTTCCTTCTCCAACTCTGACAACTATTGTCACTCTTATCGTGTCTGTCATCCTCCACCTACAAGTCACAACGATCATCAGCATCACCAGTGCGCATTAGTGACGAGAGTCACCAGTGAGTGAGCCTTCGTATCACCACTGAGTGACCATTGTCACTAAATTTTAAAAATGAATGGATATATTCTTTTTGACCTAATTATATATTAAATTGTTTTGACGTGTCAAACGTGTTTTCCAAAAGATATTGAAGTGGTACATATTAAATGGTGTAATCAATTCAAATATTAACATAAAACACATTTGAAACGTCAAGAAATCTAACATAATTGGATTAAAATGAATATATTTACTCATTTTTAAAGTTTGAGAACTAAAATGTATCAAAGTTTTCGGACAAAAACGAATTCTAATTTCACGTCAAAGTTTAGAAACTAAAAACATATTTAACTCTAAATCAAGATATGAAATTTGTTGAAAAGATCTGTTGATAAATTTAAATATAGCGACAAATTTGTTGTCGTCAGTAATTAATCAATTTTTTGTAATAATTTAAATTATGTTAAATATTGAAAAGTATATTTCAAAATAACATAAAATATGTATAACTAATGACCTTAGTAATTATATAATTAAAAAAATTTAGAATGATTCAATTGAATTTATTTTATTTTATTAAGACAGTCCTATGATTTATTATAATTCATTTAAACATGTAAACAAGTTAATTTTGTTTCCTTAAATCAATTTTAAAGTTTAATTTAAATTTACAATAATTCAACTCAATTCAATTCATATATGTTTCCCTCCTTTATAAATAAGGAAGCTTCAAGAAGTGATCACCACAACACAACCAAGTCTCACCTTCTCTACTTCCTCATACAAGAAAAAGAGAAGAAAAATGAGCATTTCACATTCTGAAAAGCGTCATGTGGTGTGCGTGCCATTCCCAGCACAGGGCCACGTGATTCCTTTCATGCAACTAAGCAAACTTCTTCTTTGCTCTGGTTTTCACATAACCTTTGTGAACACGGAGTTCAACCACAAGCGTTTGGTTAAGTCTCTGGGAGAAGATTTTGTTAAGGGACAACCTGGTTTTCAATTTGAGACCATACCCGATGGGTTGCCCCCATCTGAGAAAGATGCAACACAAAGCATTGCAGCACTGTGTGATGCAACAAGTAAACATTGTTTTGAGCCTCTGAAAGAACTTGTGAAGAAGCTTAATAGTTCAGATGAAGTTCCCTTGGTTACCTCTATTATGTATGATGGACTAATGGGGTTTGCTGGGAAGGTGGCAAGGGAATTGAATGTTGCTGAGCAACAGTTTTGGACTGCCTCAGCTTGTGGTTTGATTGGATACTTGCAGTTTGATGAGGTTGTCAGGAGGGGCATTATTCCTTTCCAAGGTTATTCTTTCTCTCTTTCTTTCTTCTCTTAACTAACAAACTATCAAATCATTCTATCACTACAACCCTAGATCTAGATTATATACAGGACAAGATATGAACATTAATTCTTAAAAAATAAAACATTATAATTTTTGTATTTTGTTATTAATAAATAAATTTTTATTTTTAATTGTTATCAAATCATTTTTTTAAATATTTAATTAGTATGTATTCATCAAATCATATTTTAAATGAATTAATAAGAAACAAGTCTTGTTGTTGTGTATATTTTACATGTTAGTAATAGAATGATTTAATAGGTAGATAACGAGAGAAAGAATCAGCTTGGAATATAATTAATGTTCATTCTGTATATTTATATCTTAAAATGTTTTATTATTAGTATTATTATAATTAAAATATCATTACTTTTTTAGTATTTGCAATATATATATATATATATATATATATATATATATATATACTTGAATTCTAAGCAATATAAATATATAAATTAAAGCAACAATAAATAGATATACTTGTATGATCACTTTTAAATACTTAATTAGTTTACTTATTCAAC